>NC_140946.1:18979123-19336623 GCF_014529385.1 Adiantum capillus-veneris
TTTTTAGTTTGCTATACCACCAGTCGGGGCCCTGCAGAATGAATGCAGCTTTTCAATTTTCTGATTGCAGGTCTCTTCCGCTTGTGTTGTTATCAGTACTTCAGGATACCCTATAGCGAGCCTCTTGTTGTATGAACACACTTTGGGCCACATTGCCTTGGTTCTTGTGGAGCTCTGCTCCTGAGTCAAGATGGTTGTGATCACTAGCAAGCCTTTAGGGTTTGGAAGCTTTTGAAATTATATATCTATCTTTTCGAAAGAGAAACGGATCTTTCATGGATTGTAGATACTTGTATTGGTTATAAAGTTGGCAAAGAATATGAGGTGCTTTGTTTCAAGTCACTGGGCCTATAAATTTCCTAGTTCCACTGCTTCAAAAACAAGAAATCACCGTCCAGAAGCAAACGGGAAACTCCTTTACCATGTGCACTGTAGATTGACCTTCTGAAGCTATGATGGTTGACATGTCTTTTGTTAAGGCTGATATAATTTGGAGCATTTATCACTTGGATTTTTAGAGGAGGATCTTCATGAGGGTAACCCCCTCGTTTAGTCGATCATCTTGCTATCGTATCTTCATCTCCTACACATTCATATTCTCAGAGTGCTAATGCTTTTGCACATGTTCATCAGACTAGGCATGTGCATTACCACTTTGTTCGGGAGAACATTGAGGATGGTTGTATTAGCTTGGAGTGTTCTCGCACTATAGTTGTTGTCATACTAAAGAAAATCTTGTAGATCTTCTTTCGAAGCCTCTGCCTCGACCTCGACTTCGATTGGATGTGGAGTTGGACACCAGTAGAAAATTCCACACGATAGCGTACAAGGCTGTGCAGTAATCACGTGCCACTGAGTAGTCAGAAAGACTCCGGAAGAGGTGGTGTTGGAGATATGTCATCCCGAATGGTGACATTCTAGGTTGCATGTCATAGTTGGTTGGCCATAATGGCTTTGCATCCGAATATTAGTCCATTTTGCCCATTTATTAGCTAATGTGCTATTTTTTGTCACAAAGTGATGATGTGGCATGTCTGTCTCGACGAATGAGAGAAGCAAGGCCCAAGCAGGAGCCAAATTGAATCAAAGGACCCGAGTTTGAGCTTTGGCATGCATAAAACATTGCAGGAATCCTGTCGATGGAAAATGTGGGCTGATGTGGCATGGCTTATTGACATACCGACTTGGCACCGTTGGTAGCTTTTGGGCATCAGTTATTAAGAGCTCTGACTCTTGGGTGACAGCTTTCGATTGTTAGAGCTTGTGGGGATGCCAAGTTCTTAGGAGAGTGTTTTGGTCTTGCATGCCTTTTAATATGAGGCATGGAGAGCCACTCTTGGAGATCATTGCTTGGAAGTAGATTGCAGAGTTACTCCTGGGTAGTTGTACTCTTTGATTATCAATATGAAAAGTACCGTGTGGGGTATATGACTTAGGGGTTAGTGCATCCGAAAGTGGAACTTCGCCACTTTGCGACTCGCCTCGAATTCCCTCTTTTTAAGTTTCAAGTTTTCAAGTTCAGTCGTTTGTTTGGTGAAAGCAAGGCCAAAACTGACATCCTCCGCCAAGAAGAAGGGTTCTAATTCTCTCATCACAACAGAGGATATTACAGAGCGACGAGAGCAAACATACGAAAATCTTGGGACCCTCACTAACTCGCAAGGGCCATAAGTCCAAGTCTTTTGCAGGTTACTTGGGCAAGAAACCTACTTTTCCGAATCTACCAAAAAAGGGGTCTAGAGGAGACCCCATTGGCGTGCCGTTCACTTTGACGACGAGTACCCAATTACTATAGAAGAGGAGCGGCCTTGGCAAAGAATGTAATCACTTCCGACAATGGATTGGACGGAAACACTGAGACAACTACAGTTTGCAACACTTTGCAACACTATTATACTTTAAAGAACTTGAAACAAATGAACTAGAACAAAGAGTGAAAGGAGAGAGAAAAGAAAAGACAACAATCCCCATTCAACAATAGAAAAGACACAGTGAAGCGAACTGACAATCCCCATTCAACAATAGAAAAGACACAGTGAAGCGAACTGACGTGCTCCCTGCGGCTGCTCCCCCACACCCCCCCTCTTGCTTTTGCCATCGCCCTCAACCCCCCTGCTCGCCTGGCTGCACGCTCCCTTCCTCCCCTCCTCGCTATCCTCCCTGTTCACTGCCCGTTGCCTCCCCCCTTCGATGCCCAGTCTGCTACCCGCAGCTGTACCCTCCCCCTGCTTGTTTCAAATCGCTTTTGTAAGTCGGCTAGATTTCTCTTGATTGGTGGCAAACTTCTAGTTTGTAATAAAGCCAATTTAAAGGCTCACTTGCTTTCAATAATATAGTACTCGTGAGTGCTTCTTGCTGTGAGTATTGAGCGTTGCAGCTTCCATGGCGATCACATAGTGTGTGTGTGTAGCTTACTCTAATCCAAAATGGTATCAGAGCCAAGCGCAGCCTGCTTACCTTATGTTTCTCGGTAAATCAGCAATGCATTTATCTTCTGCAAGCTTTGTCGAACTCTCTGCCTAGAAGCTATTCTTCGACTTCTGTAGTAAGCAAAAGCCTCTCTACTCTGTTCGCCAACCCTCGCAGCAAAGCTTTAATACTCAGTCGACCCTCTCAACTTGATGCTCGGAAGCGGCAATGGGCAATCTCTGAACCGCAGCACTGGCCCAAGGTGAGACATTGTGGACTTGCATCCCAATCGAATTCGATTGTACTGATTCGTGAGGAAGCTTGGGCGATCCCATCCCCAAATTTCCAGCAACGCTAGCCTCACAATGGCGTTTTTTATATTGGACGGCTGCAACGGCTTTCTACGTGGTTGATTTTCATCTCTGAAGCACTATTAAGGTTTTAATTTTAAAGGCCAAGCAAGCCAATGGTCACACAATCATTCATTTTTTTGTTCAGTGACTCACACAGTGAGCATTTATTATTAAGGTTGTGTGAGGACTCATATGCATTGTCCGCATAAGGTAGCCATCTATAAACGAGAGTCTTTCATGCCTTCAAAAGGAAGCAATCACCATTGGGCTCAGAGCATCTCTTTTGACTCGTCTACCGCTTCAGGCACTTCGCCGGCAAACCCTCAAGCGAACGCTCAACAACCTGAAGTGACGTCTCCCCCGGTTTGTCAAGGTGTCTGTTTCAAAAGGACGGCAAGGAAGCGCATATTACCCAACAAGCGGCGGTGGACCATTGAAAAGCCAATCCACTAAATGTTGAATTGAAATTCAAAATGTATGGAAAATCTATTTGTTAGAAATTCAATTTTGTCAAATTTTCATCACTCTTTGCTTAATTTTGACTGCCACTTTGTAAGACAATCGACACTGCTCTAACAAGAGTAAGACCCTGTCATGGCACCTTTAGAAAAAAATGAAAAATTTGATGGTACTAATTTTCACACATGGCAAACAAAAATTAGGTTTCAATTGATGAAGAAAGGATTGTGGAACATTGTAAAAGGCACGGAAACACACACAAGTACTATAGAGGGTAGTGCATGATGGGAAGTTAAGAACGATAAAGCCTTGGGAATTATAAGAGAGAATGTTGATGACTCTTCAGTGCACTACTAGAGACAAATATGCTAGACTGGCCCTTGAGTCTTCCAGACAGTTAGCTCTTGAGGGGGACACTTAATGCTGGTATGCAGAGATGACATCATGGTTTCAGACGCATGGCTTCACCATGGACAAGCTTCCCCCTTTCCAATACTCTCTTCAAGCACCCCCGATGTCTCTTACACGGGTGGAGATTATGGATAGAGCTGCCTCAAGAGTTGGGCACGAGGATGGATTTCTGTAGAGAGCATCTTCTCCACCTCACAGGATATGGGTTTGTGATTCGACCTAGCTATGTGGACACGCTTATGTCTCATGGTTTGCGGTGTGCCATTGGTCAGATACACACATTCTCACATCAGCTGGAGATTGAGACTGGTAGATTCAGAGGGATACCAGCACATAACAGGATATGCCGCTTATGTCAGCTAGGGCCAGAGACAGAGCTACATTACATATGCCATTGCACAGTGTACTATGAGATATGGGGCCGCTTCCATTGCTTATTCAGAGAGGGTTTCGGTCCTTTCTCTAGAGTCATGAGTCATGAGGATGAGAGATGTCTTGGGCTATATCTACTTGAGTTACACAGATATAGGGACACTTTACTGGGGAGAGATAGAGAGAGACAATCCTAGAGATAGATTACAGATTTCTTTTCACTAGATATGGGACAGCCAGGGGAGCAGCCATCACTGCAGAGCTCGGCCCACACTCATTCGACCACTACCGACACTCTCATCGACCGAGCATTGGAGCTACGGAGATCTAGACGGCCACGATTGAGGAGAGTGGCTACACAGCATTGACGGAGACTACAGCAGAGGATTCGAGCCATACTCTCTGGACATCCAGAGTGCAGATGAGGATGGATTCTAGTAGTAGTATCTTTGTTCTGGTTCTTTTGTACCCAAACGTGGTATTAGATTCACCATTTTGTAACAGATTGGTCTCATAGGTCATTTTGGCCTTTTGAAGACGTTAATATAACATTTCATTTCATTTCAAATCTCCCTGCCTTGTTCACATAAGGCTGTGGAAGGTAATGACATGGCAGCAATGTCAAGGAAGAGAAAACCTTTCTCTCTTCCACCACCTCCTATTCCTCTTCTAAAGGCCAACCAACCCCCCCCCCCCCCCTCCCGCCCGTGAGGACTTCCACCGACACCTTTTTCCTCTAACTAATGGAGCATTGTCCTGCACTCATGTTGAGCTTGTGCAGCTACCGCTTCTGTGAACTGTAGGGAGTCGCAGAGATGAAACTGCTGGTGTTCCGCCTGGAAGTGAGAAATTTTCTTTTCTTCCACTGCCGCACTGTGAACCTAGCCTTAGTTTTCCTGCCGGCTCTAAATTCTAACACTACAAAGGAGGGAGGAAGCACATATGACAGACAATGAGAAATGATTGCTAGAAAGGCTAACAGTATGTGGTGGCTAACTCTTGTATAAATGACAAATGAGAGTATACAAACTGAGACAACAGGGTCACTTGTGTGGTGATCCAATCGGGAAACTTGAAGGAAAAAATTGGGGCCCCAAAAAGTAACCCATAATAAAGACCTGGGCCAAATAGCTACAGTGAGTATGCAGGGCTGAAGTAGCAATCTGAGCATGCAATGCATTGTAAGTGCCAGTCTCTGGAGTCTGATCATGAGACACTTTGTTTTAAGCTACTCTATCCTGCTTGTTTATTCTTGGTTTGGCATTATTGTTGGCAACATGTTGTCTCTCCGCATATTCTTAGGCTTATGCTTTTGGCATGCTTACCATAACTTCCCTTTGGCTGAATTAGACTAATTCATTTTTATGATTGTGCGAAAGTGGATGATTAGGCGCTGGATGTCTCGATTTGGCAAGGATGAAACTATTAAACTTATGGAATGGAACAATAAACCTCCCACATATGGCCTTCGGTAAAATATGACTACAGATTCAGATTGCCTATACCAATTGACTATGCTCCATTGCAGCTCAACTTTAATTAATTTGGTTGTTTTACAGGGCCAATTTTGGAAGAGGGTTTTCGAGGGAAGCACTCTTAGAAAAGTTAAAGGATATTGATGTATGTGCATTTCAGCTTATTCTTAAACGGGAAAGTTTTTTAACTTCTCATTTTCATAAGCTTTTCTGATGCCTTTCAATGCGTACAGGTGATGTGTGAGCCATCTTCAGTCTTGGAAGATTTTATTCGAGTATCTAGTGGTATGCAGGTAACTCCATATTCACCAATATTAGTTCAAAACACCTTATCTTCACTTCTTCTCCCAAATAGTATGTTCTGGTTGTCTTTGTTTGGGGTCTTTTATGAGGATTATTATATCCACCTTGACCATGGATATACTTTGAGAATGCATCTCTTGAGAAGTTCCGTTATTTTTTGTCTGTACCTCTCTGAGCTATAAGAGGTACTCTTAGAGAATTAGGTGTTGCTGTTCTTTTAACAAGTATTGCACCTCGGCATGTTTGCCTCTTAGCTGGTACTAACCTCTAAGTGTCCAACAATTTCAAAGTGATCTGCAGCCTGTCCCAGCTTATACCCTGACGCTGATATATTCTGGTAATACCTGTCCTCTTCAGTCTTAAGCTCATTGACCTCTGAGATTGATAATGTTGATACTTTCACAGGTCAATATGGGCCCCCTTCTAAGTCGCAAATCAGCTTTATTCCTGCTCTGTCTTCATGCATCTTAGGGTATTGGCCTTCGTCAGTCTTCTCTAGGTAGGCCAGTTTGGACGTTTCTTTTGGGAGGCCTAGGAGAGTGCACCTAGCCTAGAGTTTTGATCAAGGGGTGCTTTATAAGGAGGTCCTCTCTCTTGGTTTTCTTTTACCAGATGATTATTCACAATCAGGTTCACAGTTTCTCTTGTAGTATGAGTATGTGTCGAGGATCGAGGAGGTTGGTCAATAGAGGTGGACATCACTATAGAGGTGAAGCAGGGTTGTCCGCTCTTCCCCACATTTTTTGGGATAATATTGAGGATATTGAGTTTCTCATGGAGAAGGATGTTGGTTTCTATCTTCTATATGCAGTGGCTTATGAAAGTAGACGGCTTAAGGATGCAGAATTGCATGCATCAATCTACGAGAAGGAATGTATGGTTGTGATCCATCCCTTGTTTACTTGGAAGCATTATCTGCTAGGAGCGGATTTTGTGATCAAAACCTATCATCAGAGTTGGCAATATTTTCTCATGCAACAGAAACTATCTGAGAAGCAGATGAGATGGGCTAACTTTTTGTGCATGTTCCACTTCCAAATCCTTCATATGGCTGGGAATAAGAATGCTTATCACCAGGAACTGGAATCACTTCCAGATTTGTATCCAAACAACCCAGACTTCTCCTTTATCTAGAGTAAGTTACAGAACGGAGAGAATGATATCCCTGTTCCATTCAGGATGGCTACCTCTACCACCACCAAGCAATTTGTGTGGCGGTAACTTTGAGGAAGAAAATCATGGAAGAAGCACATGCTTCGCATTTTTTTTTTTCCGAGAAAAAGATCCTTCCATTAGTTAATAAAACTGCCCAAAGGGCTACAACCACCTTTACGAGAGAGGGCTACATCTACCATTGGAGAGACTCTCCTAATGAAAAAAGAACATATGTACAATGAGGGCTAAATCAAGAGATGGGAGGAGGGAAAAGCCACACAGGTGGTCGGTAGTGCCATCTGGGCTCACCCGCGGACCATGGTGAAGAAAGGCCATAGACGTGAGAGTTGTAGGAACGCCTCTCTGCACTCCCGCATGCGATCGGAGCTGCCCTGAAGTCTCTGGAACTGTCCCCTGAGAGTATGGATCAACTCCAGACAAAAGCCACGAACAGTCTCCGTTGGTGGGACAGGGCGAGCCTCGAAGATGCGGAAGCAACCGGCCGACCAAATGAACCAGAGTCAGGCCACAGACGAGCTCCCAACACACCTCTCTCTCACTGCACCACTCTTGGGAAGTAAGCTCTGTAGCAGGCTGGAGTGTAGGTCGACCCCCTAGATCACTATCATCCATCTGGTGGAAGATAGCTCAAACTGTAGCGCAGGGCCTGTGAGGGTGGACCAAGCAGCTGCACCCGAAGTGTACTGTCACCCTGTTTAAAGAGCTGGCATGAGCCGAAGAACGCGAAGCCAAACCTACTGTGCCATGGGGCAGTCCCACAGACAGTGACGTTGACTCTCCAAAGGATGGTCACAAGTTGCACATGCTGCCGAAAGGCCACTATGTACTAGCCAGCTACCCGTTGCTTTAGCTCTATGTGCAACTAGCCACTAGAACAAAGTGACTCGCCGTAGCTGTCTAGAGTCCCACAACCTCGCCCAAAATCTTGACAAGAACTCAGCTGTGAGACCCTCCTCGTGCCACTGATGTGCTGCAGCAGGACGAGCCTCTCTCCGTGCTGCTAGTATGTGACGCGCAGTCGCACAGTGTACTGAAAGAAAGGGATCCTAGGGTGGTCGGCTGAAGAGAAGGACTCTCCAAGATCACACTTCACTCGTGCCAGAGGGTAGCTCTCCCAAGCCGAAAGCCGCCAGTGGCCTATCTCAAGATGTGCTGGGTCAGGATCTATGACACAAGTCCTCTCACAGATGCCTACTACTCGAATCCTCTGAAAACAACACTCTGCAACTTGTGAAGCCTCTACTGAGACTCTGTGTAGTCGACCCTCCGCTTGGATCTCAAAGAACATGGAAGGTACGGACTCTAAGCAAGCGCAAATTGCAATGAGGACCTCTAGTCGCGTGAATGCCCCCATCATTGCTTTCTCTAGAGGAGTGAGCTACTCAGCTGGTAGAGCCTTTGTGATGTCCTGGCACATGCTCTGCACCCCTCTCATTCCTTGTAGCTGGATGCTCTGTACCTCCTCTGGCAAACTTGAGAACTGAAGCCAATCGCCTAGAGTGTGTGCTGGACCCTCTGCCATGGGACCCCAAGAAACATGAGGTCTACTACCAACCAAGTGGCCTTTGTGAGTGCTAACCATGGGGTTCCAAACAAGGGGCTGTCTCAAGCGCTCCTCCGTGCAAGTGGGCTTGTGCTGCTCTAGGCCACACTGTAGCTGCTCCCAAGACCGAAGCAGGCTCACAACAAATCGATCCTCTAGTCTCCTGCTCAGACCAACTCTGTGCATCTCTGTAAAGACCCACCTGATGGAAGGGCTCCAAGGGCCTCCTGCCTGAGGCATTCAAGCTCTAAGCCGTTGAAGCAACAACTTCTTCCAGGGCTCCTCTCTTGGAAGCAATCCTCTGACAACAAACTTCTCAAGAAGGGCTATGCTCTGCTGTGCTAAGTCTATGATCCCCAACCCCCCTTGAGAACACAGTAGAGTGATGACCTGCCAGGCTACCTTGGCCCATGCTAACTAGGTGTCGCGTCCAGACCGAAGGAAATTCCTGATCAGCCTCTCTAACTGGCTGATGCAGGAGCTCAAAAAGATCCAGCAAGATATAATGTACCACATAGTAGCCAACAACACTTGGTTGGCCAATACAACTCTGCGTGCCAAAGAAAATTCTTGATCAGCCTCTGCCTAAGTAGGTGTCGCATCCAGAACAAAGAAAATTCTTGATCAGCCTCTCTAACTGGCTGATGCAAGAGCTCAAAAAGATCCAGCAAGATGTAATGTACCACATAGTAGCCAACAACACCTGGTTGACCAATACTACTCTGCCTGCCAAAGAGAGCCGAGCCGAACTCCAATGTAGCAACTTCCTCCTGATGGTTAGGAGGAGGGGAGCAATCTGTTGCTCAGGAGACAAGTCCAGGCCAACCTGACAGCCCAAGTAGTGGACTGCAGTTCCTTAAGGAATCCATCTAAAGTCCTCACCTGGCGACCAATCAGGCATAAGAGCATTGCCAACCCAGAAAGTCTTTAAAAGTGTGGAGATGTGGTTGTGCCACCATGAGAGATTGATAAGGTCAAGGTTGTCCCTGTTGGTATACTTGCAATGCCACCTCTCTCAGTTTTGCCACCACAATATATGCTGCACAGTTTGTAAGGCCCCCATATGAGGAGAAGCCAATGGTGCACATATATTTGGTGGATTCCAGCCTCTCTATTTGAGTCGTGGATGGCACGAAGCAAATTTACCGGAATATTCCTTTCGTCGGAATATCTTGGCCGGACGGCGGACAAAAGACAATCAGAAAATGACTGTCCGGTGGCCGAGTTCTAGGAATACTTGTCTACCCAAAAGCGGCTACACATGGGCGCATGGGAGAGTCCTACTTGGACTTGGTTACACAAAGGCGGCCACACACATGGACACGTGGCCAAGTTCTACTTGGACTTGGCTATCTAAGGGCGGCTACACATGGGCGTTTAGAGGCTTCCTTACATCTATATAAGGAGGCCTTCTCATGAGTAATTCGGTAGAATGGTGTGCACACTTGACGCACACAACACATCCTTGTTGAAGGATTGTTAGTCCCTTGTATTCGTACTTGCTCTAGTTGTCTAAATCGCCATCTAAGCTCTACCTTGAGAGTGCATGGGTGGATGACGCCATCACTTTGTAATAGTGTGCTAATCTAAAGTTTTTGATTGCCACTAATCTATTTTGCATCGTATCTCTCTCTACTCTCCTTGCTACTAGATCCTTATTGTATTCCGCATTTCTTACAGTCCCTCTCTCGCCAGGCGACTCGTGGAAAATGCATTGCCAAGAGATCTCCTAGCAGTTGAGGAAGGTCTTGCCCCATGGGGTAGGAGCGGGAGGGGATGGGGAAGCAGGGGGGGGGGGGGGGGGGGGGGGGGGGGGGGAGGTGGACGACTCAGGGGGAGGAGGGGTTGTCGGTGGTGAGGCTGAGGTGGAGGGTGGAGCTGGGGCCTCGTCTTGCTGAAGAGGATGGAAACGGTTCTTTGTGGGAACCCACTGTTGCTGGCCTGGAGCATGGCGATCACCCGGAGGGCCAGGCTGACGTGGTGGCCCCTGTCGACGCCAACCACGGACTTGCTGCCAGCCCTCCTCTGTCCGGGCTCCAGGCTCGGAGGATGAATCTGTCTGAGCACCCTGGGTCTCTGTCTGCTGATGTTGGCTAGCCTTAAGAGACTGGGGCTGAGTGTGAGGTGAAGGTCAGGGCCTCCTCCGTGAACACGCCTTCGTGAGATGGCCCATCTGTCGACAAATGAAGCACTGATTTGGGAGGCCCGAATACTCCACACTTTGGCGGAGCGAACCAGGACTCACCCGAGGTAGTAGAATACCCTTCGGGAGCCAACCAGGACTCACACGAGGTAGTAGAATGACGAACTCCATACCCTAGCTTATTCCTCATTCATATTCTCCGATCATGACCTCAACGGTCCTAGTAGGTGCGCCTGCTCTAGAACAAATGATAAGGGGGGAACTCATAAAGTCCTGTAGGCCCTCCTTAACTCACGGAGGGGGAGGTCAGCACTTGGTACATCACTCCTCATGCAACATGCGGCTTGACATACCCTAACAATTCTCGTACTGATCGTGAGGAATTACAAGCTGCAGATTTTACGTCCACAAAACACCCGAGTCCTATTTCAGAAAATTTGAACATGCGTGCAAATCAGATAATGTATGGCTCCGGCCTTACTACTGGACACATAGTTCCTACGATACTAGGGCTGCCATCGCAGGGATGAACAGTACTAGAGCTGCCATCGCAGGTGAGGGCTGAACACCAGGGGCCTCCGTTGCAGAGCTTTGTGTCTTATGAAGCTTGAGAGGGGCTCGCTGCCTTGCACACTCTCGAAGGTGACTGGATACAACCCTTAAGAGTAGAGGACCTACACATAGAGGATCCATACAGAGATATATCACTACTTTTTACAGAGGGACTTCATTGGATAACAGCTGAAAATTAAGCACAATGTGGGCATTCTTCTTGATCGAGCCATCCAGCTTGGCTGTTCAAGGATGTGAGGATCTTCACATCGTAGACGAGGTCTACATTGGAGGCTACGGAGCATCATAGAGCGACATCTTTGATTTTTCTATCTTCATAGGGACCTTATATCATAGTATTGCTCTGAGCAAGGTTTCATCTGACATGCCCATTTGTACTTTTGCAGAATTGATGAAACAAACATCCCTCCCAGGCATCAGCGTCTCATATTAGTACAATGTCCTGCTGATGCAAATATAAGTAGGATTAAAGATTGTTGGTGTGTAATATCTGATTAATATTTTTTTTCTGTTCAAGGTACAAATCCTTGACAAAGTGATGCTGTTGGCCTGATATTTTATTTCTGAGATGGACAAGGTGTTTGTTATGATAGGCTGTTATTCAAGGAGGTCTGTTGCAAAAAGGTCTATGCTCAGTCCAGGATGAGAGTGGAGGTACGGGTATGTTGTAACACCCTTAGAGAGGCTGTTTGAAACGTTCTAACCAAACTTTTTTTCTTGTCTGTTCGTGCATTTTTAGGGCTTGTCGTGAAAGTTGTTGATCCTCAACCGGGCGAAATCATTGTCGACTGCTGTGCAGCTCCAGGCGGGAAGGCTCTATTTATGGCTGCATGTTTAAAGAATCAAGGCAGGTCTACCATTTCCAAATCCTTTTGAAGACTCTGATTGTGTACAAGTCTGAAGCGGATGTTTATTCTGCTTGTCTGTGTGAATGTGCAGGTAAGGTAATTGCGATCGATATACATAAGGGTAAAATGAAGTTGTTGCAAGAGGCGGCAAGGCATCTTGGCGTTGAGCATGTTGTGACCACGGAACTTTCTGATCTCTGCAGCTTCGTAGTAAGACTTGGAGAGGCAATTAGTGCTCATCTATTGTCTGTCTTAGGTGCTTTAATGTCATCTTGTCATGGCATGTAGGTTTGTAGTCCGAGTACAGCTCCTTAAGTGAATTTACGAATTTTGGTCTTCCTCATTTTCAGGATAAAAGGCATCTTTCAGCAGACAAAGTTCTAGTTGATGTACCTTGCAGTGGGCTAGGAGTCCTGTCCAAGGTACCAATTTTATAATGGACAAGATCTATTTTTCCTATTGAGGTTGTTTCAATAAAAGTCTTCACTGTTTTCTTTTTGTGGCTAGGTGCATACTTCGTGTCTTTTTAGCTAATTTGATTCATCTTTAGGCATTCAATGATTTCTGAGTGCATTTGCCATGGAGATGACTTTAGTAGTCTACTAACAGGTTTAGCCGAGTGGTTCTACTGTTTTCCTCTTGGAATTTATTGTAGGTTCATGCCTGACTTTGGATTCACTTACTAATCGCGAGCTCTGAAACTTGATTGTAAAAGAAAATTTGTATGATAGAATTTGTATGCTTTATTGGTGAAGAAGTCATTGGATGTGCACCTGATGCAAAGAGATTGTGTGTTTTTCTGGACTTCAGAGAGCTGATTTGCGATGGAGAAAGACTGTAGAGGACTTTGACGAGATGGTCAGGCTCCAGAGTATTTTGCTCAGTGCAGCAGCACAGTAAGTTGGCACGTAAATGCATGTGCACTCAAATGCAGCTTGTCCACCACGAGGTTGTATCTGTCTTTTTGGTAGGCTAATACACCACGTTGTGGGGATCCCATGAAATAGTAGTAGAGTCTACTACTGTACCTCCTGTCCTGGTGTGCCCTTGGTGTGGGAAGCATGTCAATCCACCTGATCTTTGCCACTATGCCATCCCGTTCTATACAACGGGATGGTGGGGGTGCTCCCTGCTCCAAGAGATGGTCTCCATAGTGTCCTTTATCTGGCCCTCAGTACTTCAGGATATATGGGTAACTCCCATAACCTGGGCCTCCACTCTGTGTAGTTTCTCCATCCCTCATAATCATATAACTTGCAATGTCACCTCTATAAGTGCGTGCAAGTCTCTGATGAGGAAGTCCCTCCTCTAAGATGACATATGAGGATCCTCATGGTGAGAAGTAACTCAAGGCTTAGGGTTTAGCATATCAATAGAGCTTGAGATAGTTGTAGAGTAATCCACCTATGTCCAATCTCGATCTCCTGGGCTGGTACACCTCTGAGTCGTCCCGTCGATAGTGAATCCTTGAGCATCTCAAAGTGCCCTCCCTTGAGATCTTCCTGTTTTAGCAAACTCCTGATATCCCTCCACCCCCAGGTAATTCTCTCTCTAGACTTTGATTTGTCTCTCCCCTCATCACATTCTCCAGTCGTTCAAGTTGTGCCCATATTGAACCATTGCAGCTCCAGACTGCAATGCGGGGAAACATTTCCTCATGGCGGAAACAGTGCGAGGTGTGTTTCCCCTATCTAGGAAATCATGTAATGGCGCGATTTTACACTCAGCGAATGGAAAACACGACTTTGTGCTCTTCCATGAGCGATCCAGGTAAGGTTGCAACACATGAGCTGAGTTCAGCAAGTGACACTATTGAGATGACCTGAGGCATCATTAAGAGTTTTTTGATCAACAGTTAATGTAAGATTTCAGTCACAAAGTTAATCCCCCCCCCCCCCCCCCCCCCCCCCCCCCGCCAAACCAAAAAAAAACAAAAAAAAACGATTGCAAGCTCGCAGGTTTCTGCAATGTCTTTGGCTTGCCGCTTATTTTAATTAAACTCTGTTTAGCAATGCTGAACCTTGTTTTTTGACCCAGCAGGTTGGTGAAGCCTGGAGGTGTACTTGTTTATAGTACCTGCTCTATCGAAGCAGAAGAGAACGCAGAGCTTGTTTTCCATTTTCTGAAGCATCATCCTGTAAGTTGGGCAAAAAAATCATAACTCTGTTTGTGAAACTGATATTGGTAACCATACAGTTAGCTAACAAAAGGTATTTCGTTTGAGAAGTCAGAGGCTTTAGACACTAAAGCTTAAACAAGGTGAAGGCTGCAATAATGATCAGTAATATTGTTTTAGGACCACTGGTTTCTGAGGCTTTGAAGTAGACAATTAAGAGTCAAATGCTGTGCATGGGGCAAGTTACTGTGGTCATTGATTGTTGACTTGGAATCTGCATGGACTGGCTGATGTGGCAATTGAAATCACGTCTGACGTGCAAGGCAGTATGGACGCTGCTGCTGTGCCAGGATACAGATCATCCTTATGCAGATGCTTTTGCGATTGCAAATGCTTTTAGTACCAAACTCAATGTAGAGGCTTTTTGAGCAAGACGCTGTGAATCGCTAGATGAGCTATTGCAAAAACATTGTTGTGGCCTTTCTCTTGGACTCTGATATTCTTGGGGTGCAATAAGAAGATGAATTGCTAGACCTACACAGAGCTTATGGGAAAGACAGAGATTAGCAGACTCTGATTCTCTTTGATAACTGGGCGAAGGCAAAGTTTACCTCCTGAGTGGTGGCAACACAGCTGGGTGTGAAGCCCAAGGAGATGGGATGAAGAATGGATGTAGCTTAGACAGCATTAGGGCATGGGGTAACAGTCACCCTATTGGTAGGTGAACTCGGTTTGGATGTCCAAGGGTATGTTGGACAAGAAGACTTCCACCTTATGTCTTTGGATGGGTGTGAAGTCTTACTACGAATGCCATCGCATAATGAGAAGCATGCATTGATTAATACCCGTGCTAGGCAGTTGCACTTGAAATATAGAGGAAAGGTATTGTGTTGGATAAACTTCTCAAAGGGGAGTCTCTTCCAGTTGTATTTACTTTGGCAATTTCCAAATTGATGAAAGGCCCTAATTAGCATCCTTAATTTTTGTCGGACAAATTGAAGAAAACTCAATTTTCTCAATTGGATGACAAATGCTTGAATTTTTTGAAGTTGTACTTGTAATGTTTTTCTGAGAATTTGTCCTGAATACCTCCACCTCATAGACCCAAAGATCATGCTATTGGCCTCATTCCAGACGTTCATCCCCCTTACAAAACTTTACACAGGTTGAGTGCATGACAACATGAGGAGATCACAAATTTGGTCAATGACTTCCTGGCTAACAACTTACCAACCCAATTCTGCACCATTCTGTTCTCCAATTCTTCCAGTGGAAAAGAATTATGGATCATGGAGCATTTTTCAGTTCTCAAGACATTAAATAAGATTACCATGAAGAATCATTTTTTGATCCCAGGAGTAGGTAATATTTCTGACCAATTACAACGGTCAACTTGGTTTAGCAGAATTGATCTGAAAAGTGGGTATAATCGAATAGTGCCAGGAGATGTACTAGGAGCTGCTTTCACGCCTACATATTTTCAGAGGATATAGAAGATTTGTTGGGATACTTTGGTGACATTATCTTATCCAGATTATAAGCTAACATAGGGAACATTTGAATAAAGTGTTTGTAGCCTTGAGGCAGTAAAGATTGATTATAAAAGGAAAGAAGAGTGAACTGCTCATGAGAATAAGCAGCATTCTGAGATTAGCCGCCATCTTTTAGTGTTCATGATGCGTGGAGCTTTTTGGGTATTGTTCCAGATGTTTGCAAAGATTGCAGCTCTGCTGCACGAGTTGCCCAATAAAGGTGTTCATTTTAATTAAAGGAGAGAAATCACATCTTTTGAGCAAGTTAAGGAGAAGGTCACTACACAACCTGTTTCAAGGATGCATGATCTATAGAAGCCTTGTGAAGTCCATTGTTATGCTTGTGGTAGCAGCAGAAGAGCCTCTCAAGTTTATGGGAAGGAGATTTTGGCAGTTACCCATGCTTTGAGCTCATGAAATTATTCTCTGCTGGCTTGCCAATTTCACAGTCCATACAGATCATCAAATCTTACCTTACTTTCTAACGCAGACAAAGTCCTCTGAACAGAAAATGAAATGCACAGATTTTCTTTCACTGCTCCATTTCTGGATTCTACATGTCGCAAGAGATCATTAGCAGTGTGCTTTCCTTTTAATCAGTCACGTGCTGAGTTAACTGACTTGGCAACACGCTATACACTTTCCCCAAAAGAAAGTAAAACTCCACGAGCTTGTCAAAAACTGAGGCGTATGGCCAGTCAACTGTAGCGTGAATACTGCAAGCACTACTGAATAGCAAGCAAGGGTGATATAAACAACTTACACATGGCAATCAGAAAGGCCTTGAAGAATGACCAATCTAAGCTCTGGTGTGCCCAAATCTCCATGAAGTGGTTGGAAACACGACTACCATCAACATTTATGCACCACATTTATATTGTCCATATGCCCGGCGGTAAGCATAGAAAGAACCAGTGATCTCAAAATGGCTCATCAAGAAAACACCTGACAACATACTCCTCATGACCCCCGTCACTCATATTTCAGTTTTGTATCAACACACCCGCGCGGGTTGGAATTGAGGTTGGTTGGTGGGACGTGGGGTTGTGCATTGGAAGGCTGCAGAGGCCTTTGCAAGTCAGAGTTGAAGATCCAGTCACATGCATCTCTTACAGTAGGCAGGCAACAGAATATCGAGTCTCCTCATAGGGAAGAGGAGTTTGACCATTCAGCAGGCTTTGCTTCACATTTAAATGTTCCATAATCCATGTGGTTTCCAGCCCACTTCTACACTCTTGGCTCATCGATATCTCTTGATACACCTATGAGAGAAGGGCCATTATATGTGGACATCTTAAGGTCTAGGAGAGAGAGAGAGTGAGAAAACTCTAGAGCTCCCAAAAACTTTGGCCATAGATCTACATCACTGGAATATAAATACAAAAGTTGGGGGAATGGGTCCCTTTATATGGAGTTGCCTGGCTTAAGGTCTATGAGAGAGAGAGAGAGAGAGAGAGAGAGAGAGAGAGAGAGAGAGAGAGAGAGAGAGAGAGAGAGAGAGAGAGAGAGAGAGAGAGAGAGAGAGAGAGAGAGAGAGAGAGAGAGAGAGAGAGAGAGAGAGAGAGAGATGACATGGCACGACAAAGTTCTGCGCCCAAAGATACTGGCCCCAAAGACTGGCGCACCTTCTTTGAGAATTAGGCCATGAAAATTAATTTGTAGGCCCCTGGCCTTTGAAAGCACTTTACATGAAAAGCGTCAAGTCCAAAAGCATCCTGTCCCAAAAGCTGGCGCCAAACACCCCCAATGCAAAACGTAGAAATCCGTACGGTTGCCACAACAACAGTCATCGCGAAAGGCAGGCGTCCATACGAGTGCCACATCATCTGTCCTCTATGCTATTTTTGGGTGTGTGTGTTCTTGCTTTATTTTCATGCCTTGTGTTACAAAGGCCCCATTGGACAGGGTCCCGAAAGTTGGTGGGAATTAGGGATGTCATAGCTGTTGTCCAAGCTATGCATGATAAAGGTGATAATCTTATTCTTCGTGTTTGGACAAGTAGCGAAGTTGAGGTCACATATTGTCAAGTTTTGATCTTTGTACTTCTTTGGTTATTTTCAGCCTCTTCTTCGTAGGTTTGTAGTAGTATTCATTTCTGGTTTTTAGCTTACATTAGGACTTAAGATTTTGTTCCTCTAGAAGTTGTTGTGTGGAGTCTGATTTCTAGGATTAAGTCTTTGAGATGTCTTGTTTAAAGTTGAGTACTTGTTTCAAGTTTTAGTGAAGTAAGCTGCTTCAAATTATTTTGCGTATGCCTTTTCTAAATTTTTAAAAAGTAAATAATGGTGTTTTTTAAACATCTAGTTTTGTTTAGTAAATAATGACTTGTTTTATCTAGTTTTGTTTAGTAGCAATTGAAGTGATTTTTTTGTTGTTGTTGTTGTTGTTTTGTTTTGTTTTCTTGTGTCCCTTGCTTTTGTAGTTTTATGAGTGTTTTATCCCCTCTTATAATTCGTGAGTTCAGACTATTCTGAACTTATAAAGGTATATTTAAAAATAGGCCCCTCGGCAAGACTTGTAAGTTGGTAAAACTTTTTCTGCCTCTTTCACTAGTGCTTTCACCGCTGTCTGGAGTCCATCCTTTAGGTCATACCATGTCATCACTTTGTGACATACCCCCCTTTTAAAAGAATTGTAATCATCCTCGATTACGCCTGCAAAATAGACATACGACAAAAACTAGTTCAACAGACTCTAAGTACTGACCCACTAGACCACATTTATCCAGCACTTGCACGAAGACGACAACCATTGAAAATTGACATCACATTCACATCACTATCGCCGTCGAGATCTTAGATGAGAATCATGATCGTTTTAACTTATTTAGCAATCACATCCGGACCGCGTTGATCCCTGATGGATGTCTTGATTGACTAAATCTCAGGACTATCATATCCACATCACCCCTCCTGTGAACAAGATAGAAATGCTGCAATCATTTCGTCTTTTAAACATACACTAAAAAGATGCACACATGAGAGCACACATGTGACAGATTCATTTCAGGAATTCCCATTTCAAAGTACTTTACAGAAAGTCGTTCAGTAGAATATTGTCAGCCCGTGATTATCCGAAATCGGTGACTTTATTCCATTGAGGTAACTTGTGACAAAGGAGCGGAGTAACTCCCCTCTTTTGCAGTCCGCACCGCACCAGATTCAACGTGCTGATTCATTGATAACTGTTGGAATATTCGGTGCTAGATCAAAAGCGTCAAGGTAAAGCTCTCAAATCTGAGTATTTGCTAGGTCCTCCTCCTCCATCCACTTTGCATCCAAAGCCGGGTAGTTCTTGAACTTGACCCCACAGAGAGCAATGCTGGAACAGGAAGTTGTCCAGTAGAGGAGAAAGTACTGGCACGACAACAAGATCAAGGTCATCCGGGAACTCTAATCCGAAGGATACATCATTGATGTTCTCTTGAATGAGGAAAGGGCCGTAGTATCGCATACTCACTTTGGAAAAGGTCGCTCCTTACCTTCCTTTTGCGTAGGCTTGCCTTCTCAAACCGTAAAAGCACCCAATCATCCTCCTTCAGCTGTAAGTCATGCCGATGCTTGTCAGCTGCCTTCTTATGCTGTGCTTGAGACTTCTTGAGAGCTTCACGCTCCTTTGCGAAAGTAGTGTCCAAATCTTGAGTGTACAGATCTGCTTCAAAATCTTATCTTTGGTGCTTAGAATAGGTGGAACCTTCTTAACACCCTCGATAATCTCAAATGGTGCCTTCCCCGTAGACGTATGAACGGTGTCGTTGTAGGCAAACTCCGCCTATGGAAAATACTTCTCCCATTGAATCTTCTGATTAGAGATATATGACTTCGACAAGTCCAAAACCACTTAATTTGCTATCTCTGATTGCCCATCAGTCTCTGGGTGGAACGAGGACGAGAATTGTAGCCATGTACCAATTTTCTCCTAGATTGCTCCCCAAAACAAACTTGTAAAGCGGGGATCTCTATCTGAAACTATAGACTCGGGCATACCATGTAGTCAAAAAACGTGTGAGACAAACAGTTTAGCCAAATGATGGGGTTGAACTGTCTTTTATATCGGAATAAAGTGAGCATGTCTGCTGAATCTTTCGATGACTTTCCAAATTCCATCATGCCCACCCTAAGTCTAGGGAAGATAAAAAATGAAGTCCATTGCTATACTTTCCGACTGTTGGCTAGGTTAGGTAAAGGTTGTAGAAGACCCGGTGCCTTATGCATGTCAAACTTGACCTTTTGGCATACTAAACAACTGCGAACAAACTCGTCCACATCCTTTTTGAGCCTCGGCTAGTAGAAGTATCACTCCACACCTTTCAAGGTGGTGTCTATGCCACAATGGCCCGAAAAAGGTGGACAGTGGCACACTCTCAAAACCTTTTTCCTCAATGTCTGTGTGTCACACAATGTAGTCTTCCTCATCAAGTAGCCTTCCTTGAAAGAATAGCCTGTAATTGTCTTCCCACTCCGTCACCGATCAAAGATGTCTGCAAAATTTGGATATGTGGCGTACGGATCGAGCATATCCTCGAAGTTCTGATGGTGTATTTCAAATAGCCGAAATCAGTGGCTTGCGAGACAAAAGCGTCTGTCACCAAGTTCTTTTGTCTCTGAACATGGATGATTTGAAATTGAAATTACGACAAAATATTTACCCACCTCATTTGTTTGTCCGAAAGCTGGTTCTGAGACAGAAAGTATCGCAAACTATGGTGGTCAGTGAACATTGTAAAGTCGGTTTTGAGCAAGAAATTTCGCCACCGAGTAAGAGCATGGATAATTGCCCAAAAGCTTCTTATAAATCCGTGCAACCCCTTCTGTTCTTGAAAGCTTTATGCTCTCATAAGCTATAACATGGCCTTCCCGCATTAATACCGCTCCTACACTGAGACTACAGGCATCATAGTAAACTTCAAATGGGTTTTGCAAGTCTGGTAATACCAACAGTGGACCGGTTGTCAACTTGTCTTGAAGGCTGCAATTTTAGATGGTCCCCAAGAGAGAGGAATCTTTTTTTTTTTTGTGTCAAAATATGCAAAGGAGAAGCAATCTCCGCAACTTTTCAAATGAACCGCCGATAATAAGAGCACAAGCCCAGAGATCTTCGAGCTTCGTGTACATTCTTGAAATCTAGCCAATCTCGAATCGTGTCAATCTTGGCCGGGAACATTTTTACACTTATAGAGACAATGTGGCCCAAAAAGTGTATCTCTGGCAAGAAAAATTGGCTCTTTTTCTAATTAACCACCAATCGATTCTACCGCATTGCCTGGAAAACCTTTGACAGATGGTGTCTGTGCTCTGCCTCAGTCTTGGAGAATACGATGATGTCTTTGAAAATGCTGCCCACGAATGACCTATACTCTCAAAAATCCTATCCATCATCCCATTGAACGTTGCAGGAGCATTTGTGAGACTGAAAGGCATCACGACATAGTGGTACAATCCAAAGGATGTCCTGAACGTGGTCTTGTATACATCTCCAAAAGCGATCTTGATCTGATGATGGCCACTTTTTAAGTCGATCCTACTGAAACATATAGAACCTTGTAGCTTGTCCGTCGATCCTTGGTATTGGAAACTTGTTTTTTAAGGTGATTTCGTTGAGAGATCTGTAGTCAATGCACATTCTCCAAGATCCATCTTTTTGAAAGATTAACAACATTGGCGAAGAGTAGTTGATGCACTAGGTTGAATGAGACCCTTCTCTAGAAGCTCTTTCTCTTGCTTCATAATTTCCTCGTTTTGGGCTCTACTAACTTGGTTAGGTGGCCGGTTAGGTGGCGTAGTACTGGAAATCAAGTCAATGCTGTGATCTTCAGGACGCTGAGGAGGTAACTCTCCCGGTAAGCCGTCAGAGAAACAATGAGCTTGAGCTTGCAGAAAGTCTTATTGTTCCTTCTCAAAGTCGGACGTTTGATGTTTTCATGTCATCTCTCTCGTGTTAGTAGATCGAGCAAACAAAGAGAATGGATTTCATTAATTTTAAAATGGCCGAAGCCGATACAAGTGGCACGGACTCGCCCTTTTATTTTACATCAAGTACTATATTTCTACCCTTTTCATTCTTCAAAATCGCTTTCTTCGCCGTGTAGTCGACCACTACGTCGTTCTTCTGGAATCTAGGGATTCTCAAAAGTACATCACACCCCTCCAAAGGCATAATGTAAGAGTCCTCGTATCCTAAATACCCTTGACAATGTAACTAAAATTTTTCTATGACAAGTGTAATGCCATCATCTCGTCTTGGTGCCGCTAGAACTGCTTCAGTCGGTGGTCCTATTTCCTTTGGCGTAATTCCAAGTCGAGCCGCCAATTCAGTAGAGATAAAGTTGTCCTTGGATCCTCCGTCAAAGATGAGGGCCTCTTGATCTCGTACTTTGCCCCACGCTTTGCATAGCATTGTACTTTCGTCGATTTACTCAAGGTCAGTCCCCACAAAATCTGCTACCAGTCTTGCTTTTGTCTTTCCTTTCTTTGTTCGCCTCTCTATTGCTTTGGAACTCTCTGGCTTGTCCTCTGACTGATCTTTAGTCGCTTTATTGGGGCACCTGGCAAAAGCACATGCCCTTGTTTCTCGCATCTATAACATTTACCCTCTTTGTAGTGTTCGGTGCGTTGCTCTACTGACAATCGAGGGTTGAAGGTTTCTGTTGCTTTCCCTATCTTCTGTTATCACTGTCCGATTCTTGTTCAGTCCGAACTGCTACATGCTTGTCTGTAGGGTGCGTAAGAGTGCCCCTGTGCATTGCAAACCCTTGTTTGGCATGTCCCATTAGTGGTTGCATGGACTCGAACTTCTGCTGCTGCACACAATATTTTTTATACCTCTCTAGGTAGCTGACAACAAAATCGCTCAATTTGCTACTTGAAGGTGACTTTCTTGAAAGAAGAGGCCGGTAGAAAAGTATCCCAAAATCTGTGATAGTAGACATCCAATGTGCCTTCCTTGGTCATCCTCAAATGATTCCAAGCTGTGATCACAACACGTTTGTATTCTTGTGTGAGCCATGAAGAAGTGAAAAATCGCTTGATCTGTAGACACTTCGTTGGTGCTTCCCTTCGTAGAAGTAGGGTAGACCACCAGGTTTGTACGTTCCCCTTGAGATAGGACGCTACTCTCTGTACCTTGGAATGCTCCGAGTACCGTCCTCCAAAGTAAGTGATGTCAAAATGTTGGATAAAAGTGAGGGCCTTGTGGGTATCATAAAGTCGGAAAATGTATCAAATTATAATGCTTGCCCACCCTCCTAGAAATCCTTGGGCTTCTTGCCCTTATCCTCGAGATGGTTGTACTGGTTGGCTCTGTATAGATACTTCTTCTTCGTTGCATACATCGGCTCTTCGGATCCAAGCTCTCGGAAAATGACAGGTCCTCATATGAATTGTCAAAGTGCTTCGGAGATCTTTTGCGGGAGCTACTCTTCTTTGCCTTCTCTTACCTTTGTTACATCTCTGCGTCTTTTCCCTCTTCGTGTTCGTTCTATCCTTGTCACTAGAATCCGAGGGAGAAGAACTCTCCAAACTGTCAAAAGAGGACGAGGATGAACTGGAAACACCCTTGAATCGCACACATTTCTTTGTCTTTCGGGCATTCTCAAGAGTAGATTTCCGTCCCAAGTAGCCAGGATAGTCTGCTGCGCGACTCTTCTTCCATGGCTGTTTGTTGATCCTCATGAGTCTGTTGACTCGCCGCTGTGCCGTTTCATCAAATTCATCCTCTGAGTACACCCCTTGAGTTGGTGCTGCCAATGTTGTTGTCTTCTTCGAGGCTCACTTTAGAGGTGAACGAATGGCGGTACGGCATCGATAATACATCTCGTCAAGTTGGCGCTTGATAAAAATTTCTGCGTAGTGGGGATCCTTAGAGTACTAAAGCATCTGTTGAGCACAAGAGTCGACCTGCTGTTAACGTTGCATCTCCATTCGTATTTGGTAGGTGGAGACGGACCATACTCTTCTTCAGAATGTTTAGAGGGTGGTCCGTGTCCGTTTGAATCCCCGTTGTTCTCTCTCGAACATGAGTGATCGAATGCCAGTTTCCTCTTGATTGGATTTGTCGATTGAATCCATGTGTGTTGCAAGTAAAGGTATCCGATCCTTTGTAGAAGAAGAATCGTCTTAGCTCTGATACCATTGCAATGGACTTGGACACTCCAAGCCGAAGATCTAGTGCAACATACGCGAGAAAACTGGGAGAACTAAGCAAAAATTGAGAGAGAGACGATACGGCACGACAAAGTTTCGTGGCCAGAGATATTGGCCCCAAAGACTGACGGCCCTTCTCGGTATGTCTTTATTATTATGCTTCACAAAATACAATTTCCGAGGGTCCTCTTCTCTCAACAGTGCTCCCAAGCCAATCTGCCTGAGAATGAGGCCTTGGCAATTAGTTTATAGGCCTCTCGCC
Source organism: Adiantum capillus-veneris (assembly GCF_014529385.1). NCBI lineage: Eukaryota > Viridiplantae > Streptophyta > Polypodiopsida > Polypodiales > Pteridaceae > Adiantum > Adiantum capillus-veneris. The sequence goes on from NC_140946.1 coordinate 19,003,240, forward strand.
TTCAAAAGCACTTTGCATAAAAAGCGTGAAGTCCAAAAGCATCCTGTCCCAAAAGCTAGCACCAAACACCCCATCACAAATCGCAGAAATCCGTACGGCTGCCACGTTAGCACTCAATGCGAAACGGGGGCGGCCATACAACTGCCACATCATGCGTCCTCCATGCAATTTTTGGGTGTGTGTAATTTTCTTTATTTTAATGCCTTGTGTCACTAAGGCCCCATCAAACAAGGTCCCAGAAGTTGGTGGGAACTGGCCTTTCCCATAAGTTGGTGGTAACTAGCCTTCAAAAATAGGCCCCTTGGGAAGACTTGTAAGTTGGTTAAACTTCTTCAACCTCTTTTGCTAGGGTTTGACCCCTCTCTGTCTTGAGTCCGTCCTTTAAGTCATTCCACGTATCACTTTGTGACGAGCACCCATCGCAACTATTGGAGGGGGAACCAATCCAAGGGAGCTGGCTTGAAGGGATATTATCATGTATAGTAGAGGTTTGGTGAACATATCAACAGGGTTATCTTACGTAGAACAATTTTTAAGTACCTTCCAAGGTCTTCTCACAAACAAAGTGATACTATATATCTATATGCTTGGTTTGGGCATGAAACACCGGGTTTCTCACAATTGCTATACAACTCTTATTGTCTAAATAAATCGTGGTTGTGTGTTGTGAAAAATCAATGTCCAAGAGCAAACTGCGTAACCGCACAGACTCACAGTAGCACTACAAGCATCGTGATACTCCGCCTCTGTGGAAGATAAGGCAACTATAGTCTTTGAATAATGCAAGAGCTGAGGAGCTTGCTCCCTAGATGACTTGGTGGGCTTTTGCATGAAAAAACTAAGAAATCCCAATGAGAAACTGATGTCGAAATTGGCTTTGGAGTCATGGCACGTTTGCATTGCCCAATGCATAACTTTCTGTGGAGTGACACACAATCGCGAGTTTATAGGGACATAATTATCTTGCCTAGGAAGGAGGTAGGCTTGGGGATTATTAATTGAAAGATGCAGAGCAAGGCATTGCTTGCTAAGCTCATAGTAAGCGGATTGTTTCTTGGAGTGAGCCTTGCAAGCAATTTTTATAACACGAGTCTCTTCACATTGTGCGTCTATGGATAGCGATGGCGCTTGACCATCATACTCATCTTTACAGATGTACCTTTGGATATGTCTCATTTCTCACCCTTTATGTTCTGCTTGTTGAGGAGTTGGATGGATTTGCCTCATGTACGTACCTTGTTGTGTGGAGGAGGTAGAGAGGCAGCTACTTGTTAGGAATGCATATGTGATAGATTCAGAGGGTAGACAGCTAGGTGAGAGGACTCACATTAATTGGGCTAGATGGGATGACGGTCCGGCAACATCCTTACATCGTTGGTCAGATGCTTCCTTGGTTGGTGCAGTGGTCATTGGCGCCACCAATGGGATTCACAGAGAGGTTGTTGCGCATATGAGAGGGATTGATGTGGCTATTCCTGCTTGTGGGCATGACTACATTGGGGGATAGACTATTTAACTCTCTCATCAGGATTGGTGGGTGGTTTGTTACCCTCACTTTGGACACCCGATTGTTGTGCAGCATGAGACACAGGTGTTTTGCATTGCAGAGATTGGTTATCATGGCTATCACATGAGATTGGCTTCTCAGAGTGAGGTGGCTCTTGATCAGCGCCTAGATGCTCATTGACAGCCCGTTCGAGTGGTGGGCTCTTTAGGGAGGTGCTTGTGTTGACCTTGTTTTTGCAGTAGAGTAGCACCACTTCGGAGGCTATGAATTTGGGAGGGATGATCACTAGTTGAGTTGGATTGCGATCCTGATTAGTGGTAGTGGCCTTCTTTAGAAACTGATGAGAGCCCTCTTTCCTTTCTTCAATACACTATATCCCTTGCGAGAAGGATGACCTTGAGGACACAGCAGCCCCTCTTCACTGTCCACGTGAGCAGTCAGAGTTGTGGTGAGATAAGTGCACCTCTTCGGCCTTTTAGTGCCAATTTTGGTCATACATTTGAGTATCAAGATCAGCCGCCGGATATGCTATTTCATCTGGATTGTTGTGCATGCAGGATTGCTTGTTGGCACTTGGGCTGTCATGATTAGACTTGCCAAAGATGTACTTAACAGCTTGAGTGCTTAAGGCATTGTTACTAGGTTAGTTCATATGCTCGGCCAATGTGGAGGGCAGTTTGCTGTTTGCTGATCAGAGTGGGCATTCATGAGGGGTTTGTGATGTAGGGGGAAATTGCATGGCTTTTGTCATTTCCGAGATTATACTCTCTGTTACTCGCACAAAATTGGCAAATAATTGAACTTGAAGAGGGGGGGGGGGGGGGGGGGGCGGGGAGAGAGAGAGAGAGAGAGAGAGAGAGAGAGAGAGAGAGAGAGAGAGAGAGAATGATGATGATGATGATGTATTTACGTCCTTGGGGGGCCAAAATGACCCATGGGACCCAAAATCTCATATATGAGACTCCCCCCTTCCCATGTGAAGGAGGGGACGTGTCATGATTCTGTGGTGATTTTGTTTGTGAGTGTGGTGTGATGTTCTAGCACTTTGGCAAGATAGATGCCTAGTGCTACTGGAGAGGGATGTGTTCTTGAGAGAAGCTCCTCAAATGTAGTACATCCTTGAATAAGTTGGGGAAAGTCGACCCGAATGTGTGCATATGCTGGACATTCAAGGGTTACATGTGCCTCATTTTCCAATGAATTCAAGTTGCATTGAGTGCATCTCCTCATGTTTGCATCAATATTCAGCCATCCTCCCGTTTCACTTTTGAGCATGTGTGATCTTGTCCGCATTAAGGTGATGGCCCGTCTCGCACGGTAGGACATGGGTGTCCTGATATGTATTTGGGTTTCCGCGGTTTTGTACTCTTCCCAGTATCTCGTGTTTATGTGCTTGCAATAGTATTCAAACTTGGACATGTGCATTGCATTCTTCCATTTGCTGTGGAGGGCCTCAAGTAATTGTAGTTCAAAATTTAGCTCGTGCTCATGCTCGGTACCTTCCTCTACATGCATGTCCACATGTGCTCCCACATTCCATTTAGAGAACCATTTCCTGATGTCCTGAACAAGGCTAGAGGTGAGAAACTTGCTTTTGTGGTTCTTTTGCGGCTTACATCCTACCTCCCATGCTATGTGAGGCAAATGGTTATTAGGCATCGACTTCACCTTCAAGAGATATCTATGCATTCTTTGCAAAGCAAGCATTTCCAATGGTCTTTGTCTAGTCTCCAATAGCATCACTGAGTATGGTGTTGTGGTTTTTATCCCCATATGTCTACATAAGAACTTTTTCTGAATTTTCTCAATGTCATTCCATGTGCTGGCCGGAATACTTGGTCCCCATACCTCTACCCCATACAATAGCGTTTGGACCACACACGCATTGAAAGCCATGGACTTTATTCCCCACCTTCTAGTGACGCTTTGTTTGCACATGTTTTCAAACTCGTAATACCTTGCTTGTCCTGCTTTAATTCTTGTTTTTGCACATTGTCCCCATCTATGATTCTAGGGTATAATGATGCCCAAGTATTTAAAGCTGTCCACTGCTTGAATCTCTTGCCCATCATACATAAGGGCGGGCAGATCCTTTGATTTGTGTGTACAAGTCGCCATACATTTTGTTTTTGTGACATTCACTGAGAGTCCTGTGGCTTTGCAGAAAGTACGTACCGCATCCAAAAGTTTTTGCAAGAGAGACATGCTATGCGCTAAAAGAACTACATCATCAACATAAATGAGGAGTAGCAAAGTAATGAGACCTATGTTTGGTGCATCTCCATTATCTTGCGTCATTTGGCAGATAAAGTCCTCATGCTCATCTATGCATAGCCCAAATAATGTTGGGGACAAAGGACACCCTTGTTTGACTCCTATTGTGCTAGAGAACTCTTTGGAGAAGCCTGTTTGCATTTTCAGTTTACATCGAACCGCATGGTATAGGCGTGCCACCGCAACCCTCAAATGTATGGGAACCCCCATGGTCTCCATGCGGGACCATAACCCATGACGAGGTACCGTATCAAACGCTTTCTTAAAGTCCACAAAACAGCAGTACATAGTTTCCCCTTTGAGTCGCGCCTCTTCCATCATAATCCAGATTGTAATCAAGTGATCTATGGTACTATGTTTTGCTCTAAAACCTGCTTCACCGATAGCCCTCTTTCCACTATTTTCAGCCCATGTGCTAATATCTTTTTCTATCAGACTCCCAAAAAGTTTTTCCATGCAAGACCCCACCATGATGGTGCGGTAATTCGTGAGTAGGTTACGGTCTCCTCCTTTAAACAAAGCTTTGACCCAATTCTCTTGCCAATCTTCAGGCATGCCTTGGTGGATAGCTTGATTCATCATGCAGTGTATCCATTTCTTAGCTTCATTGCCCGACCATTTCAACATTTCGGAGTTGAAGTGCAAAATGTCAGAGGCTTTCCCAGTGGCTAGTTTTTCCAAACCTCTCAAAGCCGCTGCAAAAGTTATAGGTTCCTTAGTGTCAACCTGAATTTCAGCATTCATCATTATTTGAGCATCGATTGGAGCATAGAGTGTTTGTGCATATACATACATTCCGTCCATGCTGAAATTTCCCATTATATCCTCCTTTTTTCCTTTCATGTTGCGCCATGAGAGAGAGAGAGAGAGAGAGAGAGAGAGAGAGAGAGAGAGAGAGAGAGAGAGAGAGAGAGAGAGAGAGATTATATTAATGTCTTCAAAAGGCCAAAATGACTTATGAGACCAACCTGATACAAAATAGTGAATCTGATATCATGTCTGGGGACAAAAAGACTAAAACAAAAATACTACTATTGCTAGAATCCATCCTCATCTGCACTTTGGATGTCGAGAGAGTATGGCTCGAATCCTCTGCTGTAGTCTCCGTCGATGCTGTGTAGCCCCTCTCCTCAATCGTGGCCTTCTGGATCTCCGTATCTTCTGGATTATTTGAGCATCGATTGGAGCATAGAGTGTTTGTGCATATACATACATTCCGTCCATGCTGAAATTTCCCATTATATCCTCCTTTTTTCCTTTCATGTTGCGCCATGAGAGAGAGAGAGAGAGAGAGAGAGAGAGAGAGAGAGAGAGAGAGAGAGAGAGAGAGAGAGAGAGAGAGAGAGAGAGAGAGAGAGAGAGAGAGAGATTATATTAATGTCTTCAAAAGGCCAAAATGACTTATGAGACCAACCTGATACAAAATAGTCATGTCTGGGGACAAAAAGACTAAAACAAAAATACTACTACTGCTAGAATCCATCCTCATCTGCACTCTGGATGTCGAGAGAGTATGGCTCGAATCCTCTGCTGTAGTCTCCGTCGATGCTGTGTAGCCCCTCTCCTCAATCGTGGCCTTCTGGATCTCCGTAGCTCCAGTGCTCGGTCGATGAGAGTGCCGGTAGTGGTCGAATGAGTGTGGGCCGAGCTCTGTAGTGATGGTTGCTCCTGTGGCTATCCCATATCTAGTGAAAAGAAATTTGTAATCTGTCTTTGGGACTGTCTCTCTCTAGCTCTCCCCAGTAAAGTGTCTCTATATCTGTGTAATTCAAGTAGATATAGCCCAAGACATCTCTGATCCTCATAATTAATGACCTTAGAGAAAGGACCGAAACCCTCTGTGAATAAGCAGTGGAAACGGCCCCGAATCTCATAGTACAATGTGCAATGACATATGTAATGTAGCTCTGGCTCTGGCTCTAGGTGGCATAAGCGGCATATCCTGCTGTGTGCTGGTATCCCTCTGAATCTACCAGTCTCAATCTCCAGCTGATGTGAGGATGTGCGTATCTGACCAATGGCACACCGCAAACCATGAGACATATGTGTGTCCATGTAGCTGGGTCGAATCACAAAACCATCTCCTGTGAGGTGGAGAAGATGCTCTCTATAGAAAGCCATCTTCGTGCCCAACTCCTGTGGCGGCTCTATCCATATCCTCTTGGTATCCAGCTGGATCAGGTTCTGACGAATGAGTCTAGTAATCTCCACCCGTGTAAGAGACATTGAGGGTGCTTGAAAAGAACAATGGAAAGGGGGCAGCCTGTCCATGGTGAAGCCATGCGTCTGAAACCATGATGTCATCTGTGCATACTAGCATGAAGTGTCCCACCTCGAGCTAACTGTCTGGAAGACTCAAGGGCCAGTCTAGCATATGTGTGTCTAGTCGTATCGCACAAGTTGTGCACAAAGGAGACTGATCTGGTAAGCGCCTCAATCTCCATAGGAGGGCAGCTAGCTCTGCTCGAATGATAGCGTGGGGTACGGAGGCCTTGGCTCTGATCAGTCGAGAGATCATAGATACCAAGGGCCTCTCCATATGTCTCCAACCATCCTGGCCTACAGAAGGTCCCCATATCTGCACCCCATACAACATAGTTAAGGCTACTAAAGTATCAAAGAGCCATAACTTATTCCGAGGTTTTTGGAACTGAACCTGCGAACACATCCTCTCCAAGCCTCCCAAGGCCGCATAAGCTCTAGTCAGTCTAGTCTCTGCTGCTCTCCTCAAAGAAAACCTTGGCCCAGTGAAGACAACCCCAAGGTAAGTGTATGCATCTGTATACTTACAATCTCCTGACCATATGTGAAGCTCGGTGCTGATCTCCTGATCCACTGTGGTGTGGTGTTAAACACCATAACCTTGGTTTTACCAAGGTTTATAGACAATCCACTATCCTTTGCAAAATTGTGTAATGCATCCCAACTGTCGCTGCATACCCTCGTTGAGTCAGAGATCAACACAATATCATCAGCATATAACAACAATGGGATCCACGTCCCTGCCAGCTGGGCACCTCTATCACCCTCTCTGTCAATGTAATCAGACCCCTCATGAACATACAGACCAAATAGAGTAAGTGACAATGGGCAACCCTGTTTCACCCCAATGGTGGAGTGAACTAAATCAGATATCCCCTCTGGGGTGCGTACATGTCCCATCACTGATCTGTATAGAGCCATAATCCCCCAAATCAACACTATGGACACCCCCATCTCCTGCAGTCTGCGCATCAATCGAGCTCTCGATACCATGTCAATCCTTTGCGGAAATCCAGAAAGCTACAATAAATCCGTCTACCATGTGACTTGCCCTCCTCAATGATGGCTTTGAGTGTCAGAATATGATCAAGAGTGGAGAAACCCCTCCTAAAACCGGCCTGGCCCTTTGCCCGTAGACCCTCACCCTCTGCCCAATTACTCAACTGTTTCTCAAGAATGGATGCATACAACCGTGCCAATGTGTGCCCAACCATAATAGTGCGGTAATTCCCAGGCTCTGTAGGATCACCTGCCTTGAAGATAGGCACAATAGTAGACAACCTCCAAGTCTCAGGTAACCCCCCACACATGGCACGATTGAACACCACTGCAAGAACCTCTACCAGCATATCTCTAGCATGTATAAAGTGCTGTGCTACTAGACCATCATGATCATATGCCCTGCTGGTCCTCATCCTGTCAATGGCTCTCTTTACCATCTCAGTGGTAAAGAAGGTGCTGCTAGGTGGGCATGACTGTAGGATCTGGAAGGGAGTCCTATCCAAGAACTGTATATAACGATGTCGCATACTGGCCCCACACATCGGGAGAAGTAATCACTGGGGGAGGGGAGTGCTCATGAAAGAATCGCCATGCCTCTCCTGAGTCTCTACTCAAGAACAACTGATACAAGTATCGCTCCATCTGGGCCAAGGAATCTCGTTTCTTCCGTCGCACAAGGCGCCGGGAAGCAACCCAAGATTGTTTGTAAGTGATGACTCCTAAAAGAAGATCTCTCTGGAGCAAGGCTCCCATGTCTCTGCACTCCTCATCTACCAACTATTCTGGGGCATGGTCCCAGAATGTCGTCTTTGACCCGGCTGAGTGTGTGGGTATGCCTCTTTTGCATTGCTCTATGGAGCTGAGATATGGGGACCTTCATTGGATCATCACGGAAGGACGGGTCGCACTGATGGATGGGGAGACATGGAGAAGCCTTTGGTCTCTATGATTTCACGGCTCATTAGAGCCAAGGCTTCAGTACCACGTGCCATTATCCGAGTAGAGCTAGCTGCCCCCCCACTAGTGGTTATTGCACTCACCAGATCTGTCTCCTTCATACACCGCATGTGGGAACTTCTCAGAGACGGATATGCCCGCCTTGCACTTGAGTCCTCTCGACAGTTAGCCATGCAGGGAGATACAACATGCTAGTATGGGGAGATGACATCATGGTTTCAGGCGCATGGGTTCAGCATAGACAAATTGCCCCCCTTCCAGTACTCACTGGATGCACCCTCTCTGACTCTTACATAGTCCCAAATCACTAGGCTCATCCGCCAGGACTTGACTCAGCTAGACACCAAGAGGACATGGATATAGCCAGTACAAGAGCTGGGCACGAAGATGGCTTTCTACAGAGAGCATCTTCTCCAGCTTACGGAGGATGGTTTTGTGATGAGGCCCAGATACATGGACACCCACGTCAATTGCAAGTTGACATGTGTGTGAAAAGATAAATGAAGTACTCCAAAGATCCGAAATATGTGAACCATCTGAAGGACTACCTGCTTGATGAGAATCACTCTAGATGGTGAGAGGCCATTGATTCTCCTCTGAAGACGGTAATGAAATAGAAAGCAAAGCCGAGTGCAGAAGCGGTACTCGTAGAAAGAGTTTTGACAAAGCTCTTGAAAAGAAGATGAACCAGTGAATGACGCTTTGGACCATGTGGAAGGCTCGATGTGCCCAGATTCTAGGCTCATAGTCCTCTGCTACGTCCACCATTTTGACAGCCATCTGGACAGAGCTGCTGCATACTCTTCGTAGTCTGTGGGATTCTTGAGCCGGCTCCTCCAGGGCAGCGGAGCAGCGTTGATGCGTCTTTCTTCTTACATGGGTGCGGTTGTCAGTTCTTTTTTGTCAGGATCACGGTCACATCACATGGCATTATGCACCCCCACAGTGGTTCATTTTACATTCATCATACAGACCACCTTGATGCTTACATAACCTACACATTGTCACTCCTCGTTTCTACTTCCTCTGGGTGATAGGCCATTGAGCATCTCCAGAGGTCTCTTACGTTCACAAACTACACACATTGTCACACCTCTTTTATACTTCCTCTGGGTGATAGGCCATTCAGCATCTCCCGAGGTCTCTTACGTACACAGAATACAGCCTCTTTTTGCGCATGGGCGCGCGCGCGCGCGCACACACACACACACACACACACACACACACACACACACACAGAGAGAGAGAGAGAGAGAGAGAGAGAGAGAGAGAGAGAGAGAGAGAGAGAGAGAGAGAGAGAGAGAGAGAGAGCTTATTTGTAACTCTCGTGGGTATGTCCAGGAGTTCACACTGGAGTCTGTGGAAGGATATGTACCCAGTCAATTTGTCACCCTAGATGGTTTCTTTGCATCATTACCGCATCGACATCATATGGATGGGGCATTTGCAGCTCGATTACAAAGAAAATACTAATTTATACTCTTATGTTCTGTGCTTTTCTTATTAAGTAAACAAACTCTAGTGTAATTCGTGATGCATTAAAAGAAGGTTATTTTTCTGTACATTCTTGGATGAGCATTTTCCTTTGGGAAGGTGACTTGGAATGTAACTCAGCTGTTTAGGCACACCCACACAAATGCGCCTGTATTAGTCCACTTCTATTTGTATCATCTCTCTCATTTTCTTGCCTCCTTTGGAAGGAGAGGTTTTGACTTCATAAGTTGTTGGGAGGTTTGGCGAGCCCACACCAGGCTCGTCTTTTACACCATTGGCTTCAGCAAAAGCTCTCCCATGCTCTTCTTTCACATCTTCGTCTTGCGTATGTTGACTTAGGATTAGTATACAAATCTCGTATTTCATGTGTATTGGCAAATGAGGGTCTCCCTGTTGGCAGTTGAGCAGCACGTGTTTGGCAGAATCCTACAGATAATGTTACTCTATGCAACTGAAGAATCATTGAAACGAAAATGAAAGATCAGGGTGCTGAATACTCGCTGCTGCTCCTGCGCGTTCCCCTCCCCCCCCCCCCCCCCCCCCCCCCGCCTGCTCCTGCTCCCCCGTGCCCTCGCCCCGCCCTCGCCCTCGCCCTCGCGCTGCCCCTGTTGTGCACTGCCCCTGCCTGCGCGCTGTCTGTCCACGCGCGCTGCTGAGCTTACACCCAGCCTGCGCGCAGCCCCGCCCGCTGCCCCCCCTGTTGTTCGCTGCCCGCTGCCTCGCCGCTCCAGCCCCTTATCCCCACGCTCCCCCCCCCCCCCCCCCCCCCACCGCTCCTCCTCAGGCCTCGTTTGAATTGCCTGGCAGTGGATTCTCAGTTGGTTTCTCCTTGCCGAGCTCTCAAGCGTTGGCCTTCTCGTCCGCCCTTCTCCTTCAGAGCAGCAGACACTAATGGAGGCTCATGCTCCACCTCAGAGGGACTCCTCTGAAGCCCCCTCGCCCGACACCGCTGAGCCCACCATTCGACTTGCTCTCTCACCGATAGAGCAAGCAAGCCTAGCCGATGAGGTAGAGCGTCTGCAGGCGACCTCGGTCATTTGCAAGATTCTCGGCACCCGACCCAGCAGAGGAGAGCTGCGTGACCTTCTCCAAGCCCGCCTTCTCGCAGAGGTGGGCAAGATTTTGGATGTCCAGATCCTCGGACGGGGGTACTACCAGATTGAGTTCGAGACTTCCGAGATGGCCTCCAAGGTCATAGCTATGAGTCCACTGGCTATCCGAGCATCACGCGCCCACTTTCGACAGTGGCAACACGGTTTTGACCCGACATCGGATGTGCTCGTAGAGGAGGCAGACATCCCCATCTCAGTCTGCTTTCCGGGTTTACCGAGGGAGTACCTTCCACTGCTCTTCAGGATTGGCTCCGCCATCGAGACTGTTTTGGAGACACCTCGTACGGCAGCATCAGTAGCTGCCAAGGCGGCCGGCATCCCTTCAGTTCGAGTTTTGGTCAGATACCCACACGCTCCCGAAGGTCATCCTTTTGCCTCGGGTGAGTGGGGGTTGGTTTAGGCAGAGTGTGGAGTACTCGGGTCTCCCGAACCAATGCTTCATTTGCAAACAGATGGGCCACATAGCGAAGGCCTGTCCACGGAGGAGACCACGACCTCAGCCTCAGCCCCAGCCTGCCAAGGCTGGGCCGCAGCCTCAGCCAGCGACACAGCGCACAGATTTTGAGCCACCCTCCGAGCCTGGGGCTCCAGTGGAGGAGGGGTGGCAGCAGGCCCGTGGCCGTCGACGCCAGGGGCCACAGCGATAGCCTGGCACTCAGAGTGGCCCTCAGGTGCCTACTCAGCAGCAGTGGGTTCCCACGGGGAACCGCTTTGGTCCTCTTGAGCAGGAGGAGCCTCCTACGCCAGCCTTCTCTTCCGTTTCACCCTCGCCAGCCCCTCCACCTTCAGATTTCCCCTCTTCCTCCTCATCCCCTCCCCCGCCCTTTGCTCCCGCCCACTCCCCACCTCGCCCCCCTGTCTCTGTCGTCCCGCCCTGCTTCTCTTCTCCTCCGCCCCCCCCAGCTCCTTCTCCCCCCCCTCCTGCTTCAGTACCACAGTCGACTCAGGAGACTGGTCCCTCGCCGGCGGCTAGGAGATCTCTTGGCATCGCTTTTGCCATGAGTCGCCTAGCGAGAGAGGGTCAGCCCTTCTTGCGGCCCCCTTTGCAGATTCAGACATCTTCCCTTGCAGCTATCCCTCGTGGTCTGACGAGCATTGACCTCTGACGCCGCTGGGACTTCTTCGATTACGGATTCACTCGCTTTCTCGGCGATTCCGCAGCAGACCACGAGGCAGCCTGCTTCAGGGTCCACGCTCTGTTCCTCGCCGCTAGGGGGACAGAGGCCTTGGACTCAGCAATTGGTTTCTCCTTTCCTCTTTGCGGTAGGACCGAGACAGAGTGGTCCCTCGACTCAGTGGTGGGATGGTTGCATATAAGGTTCTCGAGTTCTCTCACCACATGGGAGAACTTGGAGTTACAGATTTGCTGCAGACTTTGTGGCCACTGGCCAAGTTTGCGGTGACACCCCCAGACTCAGCAGGATGTAGGCACATTGTGGTGTACTTTTTTGCTGATACACAGTGTTTGCCTTGCTATGTATACATACATGAGGACTCCTGGACAGAGGAGGTTGCTTTACTCTCGGCTCGCTCTGCTTAGGCTTGGGCCAGGCACTCACTACAGGCTCGCCTATCTAGAGGACGCTCGGATGCGGATTACTCCCCATCCAAGCCTGCCTCGAAGATAGCCCGTCTTGCTGCTGCTGCAGCATCTATTCTCTCTCGCTCCCCATGAGGATCGTCTCATGGAACGTGCAGGGATTAGGTGGGCCCCAGTTTCAGCGACAGCGGGGCCGATTGCGGCAGGAGCTTCAGCGTTGCCTTGTGGGAGGAGAGATTGATCTCCTTATGCTCCAGGAGCACCATTTGTCTGAGAGCCGCATCCGGCGCTGTGGTCAGATTTTGCGTGGACGTTATGATTCCTTTTGGTCAGCTGCTTTTGGACCTGGAGGCATCCAGGGTGGGGTATGTATGACTATTGCGGACTCATTGCAGCAGGCCATTGTGGGCAGAGGGATTATTGTGCTAGGCAGGGCTCAGTGGATTACTTTGCAGGTTCAGGGTGGCCTTGTGGGCTTCCTGAACATCTATGCGCCCAATGTGGCGAGTGCTCGTGCAGAGTTTTGGTCACAGATTGTTGAGTCTTTGCCACAGATTGACCATTGGTGTGTAGGAGGGGACTTCAACATGTTGGAGGACCCTTCTGACAGGATCGGAGGCAGCCATGCTACTGTGCATGGAGTCGAGTTAGCAGCTTGGGAGAGGTTGTGTATGACCTTGAGGGTCTCGGATACATGGCAGCATTCTGGCTTTGTGAGGCCTCCTGTAACTAAGTCAGACTTTGTAAATAATTAATTTATTTACGAGAAAAGAATTATCTAATTAGTTGTGTGCACACCAGAATAGACCTAGCAGTTCCAAGGCCTCAGGTGAGCCTAAATGCGGGCTAGAACACCTCAGAGGGACCTTAGCAAAAATTACCCTGAAGCCCTAGTGATTGGGAAATCGGGTCTTCAGAAAGGGGTAAGCAGTAGCCTCAGATTTTAGGCTCAGGAAAAATACGCACGTCAGTACAAGCACATGAATGAGATGGGGTCCTTAGAACAGTGACCCTAAGGCTAATAAAGCTAATAAAGCCTTAGGGTAAGTTTCGTTAAATTAAATTTAACGGTCCGTGCCCGGGCGGGCGGTCGGACAAGTGTGAACAGGTAAAGGCGGTGCAGTGCCAGTGCGGCATTGCGCCGACAGACCTTTGGTGTTCTCATAAAAGAATCATTGGTAGCAGTTGTTAGTTAGTTGCACATTTTTAATTAATGAGCTAGAAGTTTTTAAAGTCAAAAGTTGAATGGTTTTTAAGTTTTTAAAGTAAGTGTGCCAAGTGGCACACTTACCAATGCAAACTCACTCTCTCTCACTCTCACTCTCACCCTCTCTCTCTTCCTAGCGCCCCCTCTCCCTGATGGCTATTTAGGAGCCCCCCCTTCCCCATTTTCAGGGCTGGCAGTGCACCTACCCTCCCTAATGTGAGCGTGCTCTACGCGGTGGAGCCCTCCATTGAAGCTTGAGAGCAGCCCCTTGCGACATATGTGGTAGCTTTGTGCTCCCATTGTCAAGAACAAGGGATCTCACAGTCATAGACACCTTTTGGTGAAGTTTCATCGCGAGAAGCTGTCGTAGACGCTCTCTTAGCAGAGTGCGGCTGCTGTAATTCTCTGTTTTCAGCCCCCCCTAATCACCTCGATTAGGGTTGTTTTCAGCAAATCAGCCATAGAAATTCTCTTCTCTTTCCTTATCCTAAGTCTACACCAAGTTTGGCGCGATTCCATCGCGAAGAAGACCTCTGTTTCGGCGTAGGGGTGTGCACAGGTAAGAATTTCAGGTTATGTACAGAAAATTACAGCAAGCATGTGCGTGTGCATTTTGCTTGTTTTCTCTTTTGTGTTCGATGCATGAATGAATGAGCATGAAGGCAATACATAACGGAAGATGGACTCTCCTCTGTGAGAGCTTCCGATGAGCTGTTTTGGAAGATAGACTCTCTTTTCGAGAGCTTCCAACCAGTCTCGCAGAAGATGGGAAATCCCCTAAGCAGAAAGAAAGTGGAAAAACTTTCTCAGTCAGTAGTCAGAACAGAACAGAAGAAAGAATAGAGGACGGGCGTATGCCCCGTTCCTGTGCTTGTAAAGATTCTCCCTTAGTAATAAAGATATTCTCTTTATGGGGGGGGACCAGCCCATCTTCTGGTCCCCAATGAAGTGTCAAGTTTTCTCGCTCCCTCTAATTCTCTTGAGTATTTGAAGTGCAATTAAACGTCAGTTTACGCTTCCGTATTTTTGTGACAGTGGTATCAGAGCAAGGTCCTCTCTCTCTTCCTGAAGGGATTGACGACTCTTGGCAGACTGCAGAAATGAAAGGACGCGAGATAGAGTTCTCTCTCCTTCAACAGCAGGTGGAAGAGTTGCAGAAAGCTCTCTCCCATCCAGAAGTCCAAAAGATTCTCCATACTCTTGAAAAAGGGAAGGAGAAAATGCCGATGGGGTCGGGAGAAATTCCGCAGAACCCAAAGGCGCCACAACCAAGAAAAGATCCTTTGATTGGAACTTCCCGCATGCACGAGAGGCAGAAGAAATCTCCAGAACGTCATGTGCGGTTTAATCCAAAAGTTCAAGAGCAGGATCCCCCTGATTCCCCTCAGTTCTCTTTCATGAAGGATCTAGAAGACATAGTTTCTCCGGAAGACATGTTTCTCGACGATCCGTCGCAGCAAGAAGTACATTCAAGGGAAAGGACTCCTGTCCCCAAGGAGTCTAAGCATCGAAAGAAGGAGCACCATAAGAAGAAGCACCACAGGCAGAAAACATTCAAGTCGGGAGATAAAGATGTGAAATTCGACACCTACAATGGACGGCGTGATAATGACAAAGCTTTGGCTTTCATCCGTCAATTTGAAGTTGCATTTGCTGAAGGGAATTTTAAAGAAAGATCCAAGCTTCGCCATGTTAGTTTGTACCTGAAAGGCACCGCCAGCAATTGGTGGTTAACCCTTATCTTGGAAGAGCGCAAACCCCAAGATTGGACCGCTTTCAAGAAGGAGTTCTACGCACAGTTCCTTCCTCCAGACTATGAGGAAGAGGTAAAGAAAGAATGGGATCGACTTTCACAGTCAGAGAACGAAACTGTTCCACGCTATGTGGATAGGTTTTGGGACGTTCTCTTGAAAGTCACTCCATTCAAGAAGATTGACGACATTCTTGACAAGTTACAAGGAGCAAGTGTCTTTAGTCGTATAGACTTGAAGAGCGGTTATCATCAAATCCGCATAGCTCCTCAGGATGTGCATAAGACTTCATTTAGAACAACCTTTGGGTTGTATGAATTCTTAGTGATGCCTTTTGGACTCACTAATGCACCAGCTACATTCAACAGAATGATGGATAGAATCTTCCACTCATATAGAAGTTTTACAGGCGTTTTCTTTGATGACGTCTTAATCTTCTCAGCGACGGAAGACGAACACTATAAGCATCTCGCCTTAGTGTTTGAAGAATTACGCAAACACAAATTATTTGTGAATGCTAAGAAAAGTGAGTTCTTTTTAAAAGAAATCCACTATTTGGGCCATATAGTATCTCACAACCAGGTGAGAATGGACCCTGAAAAGATTCAAGCAGTTGTAGAATGGCCTACGCCAACTACAGTACATGATGTACGAAGTTTCCTTGGCCTCTGTTCTTATTATCGGCGTTTCATTCGAGCTTTTGCCGCGATAGCAGGTCCCCTCCATGACCTGACAAAGAAGCGGATTCCATTCCATTGGGGGTCCTGACAAAAACAAGCTTTCGAAAAGCTTAAGTATCTACTCAGTCACGGACCTGTTCTCACCGTCCCTGATCTTCGCAAACCTTTCGAGGTATACTGCGATGCATCTGGAGATTGTGTAGGAGCAGTTCTGAACCAAGAGGGTCACGCGATAGCCTATGAAAGTCGGCGCCTTAAAGATGCAGAGTTGCATGCCTCCATATACGAAAAAGAGCTAATGGCAGTAATTCATGCTCTTTCCATTTGGAAACACTATCTATTAGGAGCTGATTTTATTATCAAGACAGATCATCAAAGTCTTCGCTACTTTCTCACACAGAGAAAGTTATCAGAAAAGCAGATGAGATGGGCCAACTTTCTTTCAATGTTTCATTTTCAGATTTTACACACTTCTGGAACAAAGAATGCAGTTGCAGATGCTCTCTCCAGGCGTCCAAAGATCAATGCACTAACAACAATTTATCATGAGGAACTAGAATCTCTCAGCGAGATGTATCCTCAAGATCCAGACTTCGCTACAATTTGGGCAGATCTTCAAGCTGGTCACTCAAAGCCACCTTATTCTATCAGGGATAATACACTCTATCGTCAACAAGCAATATGCATAGCTCAGCCTTTACGACAAAAGGTGATGGATGAAGCACATAATTCTCCTTATGCCGGGCATCGGGGAATTGCTTCCACCACTAGTGCCCTCGAAAGGTATTTCTTTTGGCCAACACTCCGTGCGGACATTGAAAAACATGTACGTGAGTGTTTAGTATGTCAAAAAGTGAAATATGACAGACATAAAGTTTATGGCAAACTTCAGCCGCTCCTTGTGTCTAACACGCCATGGGAAAGTATTGCCATGGATTTTATTACGGATCTTCCTAGATCCAAGAATGGAAATGATGCAATCTGGACTATAGTAGACAGGTTCAGTAAGCAAGCACATTTTCTTCCAGTAAAAAAGACGATCAAAGCTGATCACATGGCTAGAATATTTCTAGCTCAGATTTTTAAACACCATGGATTGCCAAAGACTATTGTCAGCGATAGAGATCCCCGCATGACTAGTCTATTTAGGCAGGTGTTGTTTGAAAACTTGGAAACTAAGCTTGATTTTTCATCAGCTTATCATCCTCAAACAGATGGTCAAAGCGAAATCGCTAATGCCACTGTTTTAGATCTCCTCAAGTGCTATGTTTCGGAACGACAATCCGAATGGGAATAGTACTTACCAATAGTTGAGTTTGCGTATAATAATACCATACATTCCTCAACTGGTAAAGCCCCCTTCAAAATTATTTACGGGAAGCCACTCTTACTTCCTATTATGGTGACCAAAGAAAACATCTTCGCCGCAGATGAATTTGTGGGCAATATTGATATTGCCCATCAACAAGTAAAGCAAGCGATTCTTCGAACTCAAGAGCAACAGAAGAGAAAAGCAGACAAGCACAGAAGGAATCTCAATCTTGAAAAAGGACAATATGTCTTGCTTCGGTTTGAGAAAGCTAGATTGAAAAAGCGGGTCGGCAAAGGGAAAGTTGTCAAACATTCCCATAGATTTTACGGCCCTTTCAAAATTACAGATAAAGTCAATGATGTGACTTTCAGATTGGATTTGCCTTCTAACTGGCGCATCCACAATGCTTTTCATGTCGGTCTCCTCCGACCATATGTTGGACCTCCTCCAGTGGCGCCCGTACAAGAAGATCCTCCAAAAGTCGAAGAGACTGAGGAAATCCTTCAACCTGAACAGATAATACACCACTCGGAGAGACAACTCAAGTCGGGGAGTCTACATCGAAAGTATTTAGTCAAGTTCAAGAATTACACTCCTTTAGATGCAAAGTGGATGACTGAGTCCGATCTCAAGGACTACCCTGACATCTTGCACAGTTATGTTGACGCTCTACAGTTGAGGTCAACTGTTTAGAACCAAGAGGGATGTAACTAAGTCAGACTTTGTAAATAATTAATTTATTTACGAGAAAAGAATTATCTAATTAGTTGTATGCACACCAGAATAGACCTAGCAGTTCCAAGGCCTCAGGTGAGCCTAAATGCGGGATAGAACACCTCAGAGGGACCTTAGCAGAAATTACCCTGAAGCCCTAGTGATTGGGAAATCGGGTCTTCAGAAAGGGGTAAGCAGTAGCCTCAGATTTTAGGCTCAGGAAAAATACGCGCGTCAGTACAAGCACATGAATGAGATGGGGTCCTTAGAACAGTGACCCTAAGGCTAATAAAGCTAATAAAGCCTTAGGGTAAGTTTCGTTAAATTAAATTTAACGGTCCGTGCCCGGGCGGGCGGCCGGACAAGTGTGAACAGGTAAAGGCGGTGCAGTGCCGGTGCGGCATTGCGCCGACAGACCTTTGGTGTTCTCATAAAAGAATCATTGGTAGCAGTTGTTAGTTAGTTGCACATTTTTAATTAATGAGCTAGAAGTTTTTAAAGTCAAAAGTTGAATGGTTTTTAAGTTTTTAAAGTAAGTGTGCCAAGTGGCACACTTACCAATGCAAACTCACTCTCTCTCACTCTCACTCTCACCCTCTCTCTCTTCCTAGCGCCCCCTCTCCTTGATGGCTATTTAGGAGCCCCCCCTTCCCCATTTTCAGGGCTGGCAGTGCACCTACCCTCCCTAATGTGAGCGTGCTCTACGCGGTGGAGCCCTCCATTGAAGCTTGAGAGCAGCCCCTTGCGACATATGTGGTAGCCTTGTGCTCCCATTGTCAAGAACAAGGGATCTCACAGTCATAGACACCTCCTGGTGAAGTTTCATCACGAGAAGCTGTCGTAGACGCTCTCTTAGCAGAGTGCGGCTGCTGTAATTCTCTGTTTTCAGCCCCCCCTAATCACCTCGATTAGGGCTGTTTTCAGCAAATCAGCCATAGAAATTCTCTTCTCTTTTCTTATCCTAAGTCTACACCAAGTTTGGCGCGATTCCATCGCGAAGAAGACCTCTGTTTCGGCGTAGGGGTGTGCACAGGTAAGAATTTCAGGTTATGTACAGAAAATTACAGCAAGCATGTGCGTGTGCATTTTGCTTGTTTTCTCTTTTGTGTTCGATGCATGAATGAATGAGCATGAAGGCAATACATAACGGAAGATGGACTCTCCTCTGTGAGAGCTTCCGATGAGCTGGTTTGGAAGATAGACTCTCTTTTCGAGAGCTTCCAACCAGTCTCGCAGAAGATGGGAAATCCCCTAAGCAGAAAGAAAGTGGAAACACTTTCTCAGTCAGTAGTCAGAACAGAACAGAAGAAAGAATAGAGGACGGGCGTATGCCCCGTTCCTGTGCTTGTAAAGACTCTCCCTTAGTAATAAAGATATTCTCTTTATGGGGGGGGACCAGCCCATCTTCTGGTCCCCAATGAAGTGTCAAGGTTTCTCGCTCCCTCTAATTCTCTTGAGTATTTGAAGTGCAATTAAACGTCAGTTTACGCTTCCGTATTTTTGTGACACCTCCAGAGAGTCTTGCCTTCTCTAGATCAGACCGCAGAGTGGGAGGAGTGAATCTATCGCGGATAGATCGCTTCTACACTAGTGACCACTTCAGTGACTTGGGGGGATCAGTGGGCATCCTGGTAGGGACATCCTTCTCGGACCATGCACCAGTGATCCTCACAGTGGGAGACAGGCAGAGGAGTGGGAGCACGATGCTTCGCATCCCAAAGCGGGTCTTGTTGGACACAGCACTCAGAGAGAGGGTAGAGGCTCTTTGGACAGAGGGCATGGACAGCGAGGCTCTACCGGCAGACAGAGTGGCCTTAGGCCTAGCTCAGGTTAGCCACTTTTTTCTCCAGGAGTCTTTGGCTCGACGGGCTGCAGCGAGAGACGAGGAGCAGCGTCTCAGATGAGGCATTGCTTCACTACAGAGGATGCAGGAGCAGCATCCAGACAGTCCATGGTTGGAGGAGCAGTTACAGCAGGCTCGACAGGAGCTTGTTTGCACAGAGGAGAGGCGCCATGAGTTTGCCTTTCACCGACAGGCATCTCAATGGACTCAGGTAGGTGACAGAGTGACAGGTGCCTTTTTTGAGACAGTAGGACCTCGGCACTCGCATGCTAAGGTCACTCAGCTGAGGAGACCCGGTGGGTCAGTTGCTTGTGAGCCTGAGGATATGTGTGCAGTTACTACTGACTTTTACCGTGAGCTACTGATGGCTGAGCCCCAGTCAGAGAGACAGGATGCATGCAGGGAGCAGGTTTGGACGCAGATGCCTTGTCTTGTGACTGAGGAGATGCGCCAGAGGCTGGAGATACCTCTTCAGCTTGAGGAGCTGCACACGGCTCTTAGGGCCCTTTCTCGTGGTAGTTGTCCAGGTAAGGATGGGCTGACTCCCAGTTTCTTCTTGGAGTACTGGGACTTGCTTGGCCCAGATCTTTGTAGTGCCTTTCAGTACAATCTGCACACAAGAGTGATGTCGGATAGCATGAGTGAGGGCCTGATTTACCTCATTCCAAAGGAGGGTGGCTCCTTGGATGAGATTCGACAGTGGTGCCCCATCACCATCCTTAACTCAGCCTACAAAATTCTTTCCAAGGCTCTGAGTTTGAGGATTCAGCCACTTTTGGAGAGCCTTATACATGGGACTTAGACAGGTTTTGTCAAGGAACGCAGTATCCTTGACAACATCTTCACTTTCTGAGAGGCTTCTGTCCTGGCACGTCTCCGTGGGGAGGACCTTGTGATTCTTCTTCTCGATTTTGAGAAGGCATACGACAGAGTTGACTGGGAATTTCTAGAGGGCACGCTTCGCAGGATGGGCTTTTCAGATGCTTGGATCAGAGGGGTGTCGGCTTTGTACAGACAGGCTCACAATCAGGTGCTTTTGGCAGGAGGTAGAGGAGAGCGCTTCATGCTCACACGATCGGTCAGACAGGGTTGTCCTCTTGCCCCCTTTCTCTTTCTGTTCTATGCGGAGGCGATGAGCAGATTTTTGGTGTCACAGCAGGTTGGTTTGAGGGGCTTAGCACTCCCAATACGGGGAGATGAGCTTCTGGACGCTGAGTTTGCCGACGACTCAGCCTTGTACTTGAGGCTAATTTACACAGGTGTGAGCAGGCTCTTGAGACCTTCTGCTGTGCATCGGGCGCATTGATCAACTGGAGAAATACAGTGGCTTTCTCGGTTGGCAGTGCTCCTGTGCCAGAGTGGATGCCAGGAGAGGGTTTCAGGTGGATTCCCCCAGGGACTGCAGTTCGATACTTGGGTTGTCAGGTTGGTTTGGATTTGTCCCCCGAGCAACAGATTGCTCCTCTTCTCCAGTCCATCAAGAGAAAGCTGTTCCACTGGAGCTCAGCACGACTTTCGCTGGTTGGTAGAGTAGTAGTTGCCAACCAGGTGTTGTTGGCAACTATGTGGTACATCACTTCTTGCTGGATCTTCTCGAGTTCTTGTATCAGCCAGGTAGAGAGGTTGATCAGGAACTTCCTTTGGTCAAGTCGCGACACTCAGGTTGCCCGAGCCAAGGTGGCTTGGTCGGTCATCACACTTCCTTGTTCTCAGGGAGGGCTTGGGATCATTGATCCAGCACAGCAGAGCAGAGCCCTTCTTGGGAAGTTCGTCGTCAGAGGACTTCTTCCAGGCGAGGAGCCCTGGAAAGTGTTCTTGCTGCAGAGGCTTCGTGCCAGGGTGCCTCAGTCAGGAGGCCCTTGGCAACCTTCGACCAGATGGATCTTTACAGAGTTGCACCGAGTTGGTTTGAGCAGGAGACTGGAGGACCGATTCGCTGTGAGTTTGCTTTGCTCTTGGGAGCTCTTATGGCGTGGCCTAGAGCAGAGACAACCGACATGCACGGAGGAGCGCCTACGACAGCCCCTCGTCTGGAACCCCATGGTTAGCACTCAGAGAGGCCACCTGGTTGGGAGTAGGCCTCATGTGTCATGGGCTCCCATGGCAGCAGGTCCAGCGCGCTCTCTAGGTGACTGGCTAGAGTTCACAGGTTTGTCAGAGGAGGTGCAGGGTGTCCAGCTACAGGGCATGAGAGGGGTTCAGAGCATGTATTAGGACATCTCAGAGTCAGTTCCAGCTGAGTGGCTCACGGCTCTGGAGCCAGTAGCACCCCGATGGATGGGAGCCTTCACACGACTGGAGGTTCTCATCTCAGTCAGGGCTTGTTCAGAGACTGTCCCAGCCCTGTTCTTTGAGCTTCAGGGTGGGGGGCGATTACAGCGAGTTACAGTAGAGGCCCCGCAGGTAGTAGAGTGCTGTTCCCAGAGGATCCGAGTTGTGGGCATCTGTGGGAGGACTTGCGTCATAGACCTTGACCTAGCAGCTCTCGAGACAGGACACTGGAGGCTATGGGCTTGGGAGTGTTGTCCACTGGCACGAGTAAAGTGGGACCCTAGTGAGTGGCTCTGGAGGGACCCCTTCTCTTCTGCAGACCGCCCAGGAGTCCCTTTCTTTCAGTACACTGTTCGGCTTGGACGTCATATACTTGCAGCGCAGAGAGAGGCCCGCCCCGCTGCAGCACGTCATTGGCAGGAGGAGGGTCTCACAGTTGAGTTCTTGGCAGCTTTTTGGCAGAGGCTGTGGGACTCCAGACAGCCGAGGCACGTCACTTTGTTCCAGTGGTTGGTTGCACACAGAGCCACAGCAGTAGGGAGCTGGCTTGTGCATAGTGGTCTCTCGGCCGCATGTATAGCCTGTGACCAGTTGGTGGAGAGTCAGCGACACTGTCTTTGGGACTGTCCTTCGGCCCAGCAGGTGTGGCTACGAGTTCTTCGGCTGATGCCTACCCTCTCCGCGGCTCGACAGTACACTTGGGGGGCAGCGGCTTGGTCCACCCTCACGGGCCTGGCACTACAGTTTGAGCTATCTTCCACCAGCAGGATGATAGTGATACAGGGGGGGCGACCTGCACTCCAGCTTGCTACAGACCTTACTCCACAGGAGTGGTGCAGTGAGAGAGAGGAGTGCTGGGAGCTCATCAGCGGCCTAGCTCTTTGGTTCATCTGGCAGGCCCGTTGTTTCCGCATCTTTGAGGCTCGCCCTGTGCCACCAGCAGAGACTGTTCGTGACTTTTGGCTAGAGCTGATCCATACTCTCAGAGGACAGCTTGAGGGACTACAGGGCAGCTCCGACCTCATGCGGGAGCGCCGCGAGGCTTTCCTTCGACTCTGGCGCCCTGGGCCTTTCTACACCATGGTCCAGGGGGTGCTCAGATGGCACTACTATCCACCTGTGTGGCTCTTCCCTCCCATTTCTTGATCTAGCCCCATTGTATATATGCTGTTTTTTCATTGGGAGAGTCTCCCCATCATGCTTGTTGTAGCCCTCTCTTGCAGAGGTGGATGTAGCCCTATGGGCAGTTTTCATTAGCTAATAGAAGGATCTTTTTCTTGGGAAAAAAAAAAAAGAATCATTGAAACAGTCTTTCTGGGTATCTCGGCAGGCTTATTTGATTGGGCACACTATATATGTGCGTATTTGCAATGTCAAATTGAATCATGGTTTTGTCACATGGATCTTGTAGTTTCCTTGGTCACACTTGCTATATGGAGGGACAAGTGCTAGTGTGGTGTTCATGCTTACAGATTTGGACTATCATGGGGCACTTTAAACATGCTTCCTTCCATTGTACATGTTTTTGAATTACATCCATGTGACAGCATTTGCCACAGTTAGCTGCATTCCTATCTGTGCATTAAGCGAAAGGCTTGTTGCAGACACGTTTGAATGCCACTCCTTCCGTTTGTTGACACACGCGTAAACATATGTCCAACGATTGTGCATTCTTTGCATAGGACATTCACTCGAGTCGAAGAGGAGCATTGTCACTCATTCCTCATATAGTGGTCTTGTACTCCAATGTTCTCCAGCATGGACCCAGGCCACGGAAGCACTATGCATCCCCTCGGTGGTTCATATCAGACTCACACATGCCACCTTGATGGATATATATGGCCTACACATCGTGGATTTCCTAGCAGGTCTGTGTTGTCTCTTGGTGACTGGCTCACCCGAGCATCCCGAGAGGTACATGTGTACACAGAATGCAACTCTTTCAATGATTCTGGGCTGCTCATATTCCTTTGGGAAGGCCACTTGGAATGTAATTTCGATATTCGGGTACAGGCACGATTGCGAGTGTAGTAGTCTAGCTCAATGCTTTATCGTCTCTTTCATTTGCTTGCCTCATTTGGAAGGAGAAGTCTTAGTTTTACTTTGTGTCATTTTGATTTGTTTGGAGGTGCTAATTGTTTAGAGTTGATAAGTTGGAACGTGGGTAGGGTTTCATAACATTAAAGGTGCCAAACCTGGGATTTAGCATGGAAAAAGCTCATAGAATTTGGCTACTCCATGGTGATGCTTCATCAGACCTCCAAACCCACAGTTTTTGCACACCTGGAAGGTAGTTATACACTATTTTTCCACAACTTCTATATATTCTCTTTTAGGACCTTGTTTTATAAAACAAGTGAAAGGGTTATGGTGGCTTTCTAAAACAATAAGAAAGTGATAAAATCATTAGGTTGACCATGGTAAAGGGAAGAAAAACCAGTGAAATATATGAGAAAATAGTTCTACAATCATGCAAATTTTAAATTTTTGCTAGTATTTTCAATGTACTTCTTTGTAAGGAGGAAACTCGGCCAACAGTCCTTTAATAAAAGGGACTTTCCCAAATATTGACTATAATTAAGTTATAGAATGCAAGAAAAGTCAACCCATGTGAGGATGTGAAATAAAAAGAACTCATCAATATATGTGTGTGTGTATCTATAGAATTTACTAGAATTATGCAAGATGAAGCTTCAGTTTATCATTCTAAAACAATAGAATGCAAGAAAAGATGTGTCATGTGAAATGAAAGGTGAAGTAGAAAGATCCATTTACTATTTTAAAATTGAAATAACCTTTAAGGTAAGTTTCAATCATCACTAAAAACATTGAAAGTATGCCTAACCTAACTCCTCTCTAAGGCTTCTTTTAGAAAGCCAAAAAGTGCCAAAATTGGTATTTTGGAGTTTACATAAATATCACTTTTTGCATTTTACCATTTTTGAACATACAAATAGGGGCTTGTGGACCTTTCTAGGTTGGCAATACAACTAGATGGTAGATGGTTAGTTCTCTCTTTATAATGCCTACAATTATCATACAAAACAAAAATCTAGAATTTATGACATGGATTATTATTTTCTTTTGGTTCTACTTTTTACTGAAACTACAATGAGGCTCGTAAATATGAAAATGAAAGAGGATGAAGTGAGGTCAATTCATAGAATCGATTGGGAAGAAAATTTAGTACATAGATAAGCTCAAAAGCTAGATATGATACTTCCTTTTTGGGCGTCATTTTTAACTTGCTTCCATATTGGGTAAATGTCATTGTTTTAGGACATGGGGTTTGCACCAAGCTATTTATATTTTTGCTTAATGTTTGTGGATTCGTTGTGAAGGGTATTTTTAGAGGTTTTCCTTGACTAAGACTTGACACATTGAAGCATTACGAGCACTAGTACATGCTCTTGTTATCTTGAATTACTTCTACCTCCAGAGTCATTGAATTATTGGCTAGATCTCTTCTCTCTTGTTTTCGTGCGTATGTATTCTCAACTTCGGTCCTTCAAAGAGAGCATATATATCACATTCTTACTTTCACAAGGGCGCAAACTTTGAAATTTAAAAATAGAGAAGCCAAGGATATTGGAGTTGATGGAGCTCTCATAAAGTTATGTTATTAAGGGTACTAAATTGGCTATGAATGTTGTCATCGATATATGATGCGAGGTTCTTGCCATCATATAGAATGGCATCCTTCTATGATTTCTTTTTCAAAATTGAAATGTTGGGATGGGCTTTGACATATGACCTAGCAACTTTGTGTACCCTCTTCTAGATATCCGATTTGTTTTTGCAAGCTTTGAAATTTAAACATAGTGAAGCCATGGATAATGCATTCAATAGAGCTTCCATAAGGTTATGGAGGGTACTAAATTGGTTGTCCATATATGATGTGAGGTTGTTGCCGTCATATAGAATGGCATCCTTCGATGGTATCTTTTCCAAAATTGAAATGTTGTGTATGGGCTTTGACATATGACTTAGGAACTTTTTGTACCCTCTTCTGGATATCCCATTTATGTTTGCAAACTTTGAGACTTAAACATAATGAAGCCATGAATAGTGGAGTCAATAGACCTCCCATAAAGTTATCAAGGGTACTAATTGGCTATAAATGTTGCCGCCCATATATGACGTCAGGTGGTTGCCATCATATAGAATGACATCCTTCCACATCACCAAATCACTTGTTAATTTCGTAGGTTTTTTGTTTTTTGCAACAGTCACCTTCACAAATCGTCCAAAGATTATGAATTTCTCCTCAATGAGTATCTCAAAGTCAAGGATAATAAGCCTAGAAATTGGGAGTAGTGGTGAGTCAATCATTAAGTAGCTTGACACGTAAAATCTTCAATTGCATCCTAGGCAAAATCAATTGTCACTTGACACCATTTGGGTATCAATCGAATGGCTTTTTTTGAACAGACATAAAATCACTAGTAAACTCAACTACACAGCCGTCTATTTCTAGGTGGTCACAACCTACAAGAAGCTTGTTGTTTATGGCTCTCAATGCTATATTGTTTTGCTCTCAATCGCTTGGTCCAACACAATGAGCATCGTCAACGCATCCTCGACACAAGCATTTTATGTGCTTAGTGTTGAGAGTTGGTAATGTGGAAATTTTCCATGATAGTGCTCACAAAAACATAAACATTGAACTATACATGTCATAAAATCTAATATAACCCAAATGATTCTCATATTAAACCGATCATTTGGAGAATAAACGAGAACAAGAGTTAGAATAGAGACGTGCTTCTAGACCTATCTCAGTAGGGGACCAAAAGGAGAGATGGTTGCATCTCAATAGGGGTCCAAAAGAAGATGGTCTACCAAAAGAGCAATGTGTAATAAGTGCTATCTCAGCAGGGGACCAAGAGGAGAGATGGTTACATCTCAATAGTGGTCCAAAAGGAGATAGTCTATCAAAGAGCAATGCATCTAATGGAGCTTAAAGACCTTAGGGTTAGCTTCATTAAAGACCTCCAAAGGTTAGTATTAAACGTCCTTTGACCTTAGGCAAGCTAGGTGGGAACCCGACCCAAGCTTGAGGTGGGAACCCGACCCAAGCTTGAGGTGCTTGCCATGCTTGGTGACTTAGGTGCTTGAGGTGCTTGCCATGCTTGATGAGTAAGGTGCTCGAGAAGCTTCTCATGCATGGGGGGCAAGGTGCTTGAGTAAAAAAGAGACCCTACAAAAGAGCAGAAAGCCCCAAAGTTAGGGGAATCTTTGACTTAACCTCCCTCTCACCCAAAGGGCACCCCCTTTCTCAAGGGGCACATGGACACATGTCAGACTCTCCCTAAGCTTAGCCACATGGTGTGCTTGAATCCTATTGGTTGGGCTAAAGAGGGGTCCAATGAGCTTCTAGTTCAATTCAACAAAAATCTAGATATTTTCAAGCTCTCTCTCTCTCTCTCTCTCTCTCTCTCTCTCTCAAAGGGGTAAAGAGGACACTTGTTCAAAGACTACCAATGTTGCTTGAAATGCATTGTAGATGTGATTGGCTAGGCTTAGAGGGGTCCAAGGAGCTTCAAGCTTGAGCTACAAGGAGGGGTCGACCAAAGCAAGCAAGGGTGTGCTTGGGGGTATACACTCTCTTACACACTCAGTTTTCAAACATTCTCAGTTGGTGAAAGTGCAAGAACTCCATCTCCTTCTCCAATCTTGTTGAGAAGTTGAGAGCCTACACCAACACTCTTGGCTATGGAATGCAAATCCAACCAAGAGCCATGCTTCAATGCTTAAGCTTGTCATCTTCTCCATCTTCATTACTATGCTATTATGTATGTTAGCAAGAAGAGTGATGATAAGTGAAGAACTATTTCTTTCTCCTATGAATGTTTCTTCTTCCTCTTCCCTATCCTCATTCCCAGCTAGCTCTCTCCATCTTTGAAGGTGTTTGAGGCCTTGGGACTGAGATCGAGGATGTTTAATGCTTTTTATAAAGTCTATGTTATGCTTGTGATGCATGAAGCTTTCCATCTTCATTGCATCACATAGGTCACAAGGAACACAACAATTGTATTGTACAAAGTCTCTCTTGATCGTAGAATCTATAATACAAAAGGCTATTGGAGGGGGGACCGGCTCCACATAAATCCGGCCCTCAATTGTTGTCAAGTTCTTTAAATTCTCTCTCTTGCAAAAGTATTGTTCATGCCAATTTAATTAGGTAATATGGTTATGTTGCTACCGCTAATTAAGTTCACCCTCTATGTTCTCAAAGTCGTCTCACAAAAATGCTCTTTTTAATTCTCCTAATTCCGCTATTCTCAAAGTGCATAGGCCATTTCATTACAGTAAGGCACTCCAAAATGGAAACAAATGCAATTAAAATAAATGAGCTATTATGTGAGCATTTACGTCTTTAACTACTTTTTCCTCGACCCACCTGGTAAGATAATCAATGGCCACCAAGATATACTTCTTACCACTTGGTGACTTGGGAAGTGGACCAATGGCATCCAAACCCCACTTTTTAAATGCATTTTGAGCTAACATAGCTCCTTGTGACTCTACTATGAGCCTCTTCTCTCCCATGGTTTGACACTCACGGCAGGTCTTGAAAAAATAATAAACATTGTACACTATAGAAGGCCACCAAGGCTAGATCTAAAAATAGAAAAAGTACTCGATCTTTCCCTTGATTTTCTTTATTTATGAAATTGCTCCAAAACCATACTAGCTTTCTCTTCGTAAAGCACTCTTTTTAGCATCCCATCACGACCAAAACCCATTATATCTTTATCCGCCAAAGTGAACCTACAAGATTTTTAAACAATTCTCCTTTTTTGTATCTTGGGCATATTTGATGAACATTGACGTGCTACCACTATCCCAGAAGTTACTTGATGACCAAGAGTGCATTGCCTTTGACTATGAGCATGTAAATACCAAACTCTATACACTACCTGAAACCCAAATTGAGAGCCAAATACTCGGCCTCATTGTTTGTGTGAAAATATAATAAGCTTTAGAAAAGATAACTTGACATTGTGGAACCTATATCACCACTCATCCTCCTACCTTTTGCACCACTCTCTTATATGCTTTGTTAAACCACATCACAAAATCCCCTTCCATGTCAAGCTCTTCACCAACTTATTTTTGAACCACCCTTGTAAATCGGCACCTTTGTTGACCAAAATGTTTTTCAAATGAGACCTTCTACTGTAGTCAATTTTAAAGTTGAATTTGAACTCCTGCAACCTCAACACCCACTACATGATATGCCTCCCTGGCTTTAAATGAAGTACCACTTCATGTAGCATAATATTATATGTGATCACATAAAATTTGTGAATATGTAAATACACTTTAAACTTTTTGCATGCAAACACCAAAGTCATCACCCACTGCTCATTATAATTCATCTCCCTAGAACTTATCATTCAACTATCAAAATAGATGGACTTGTTATATATGCCCACTTTTTGTACTAAAACAGCTCCTATAGCGATCATATCCTCTGTCATAGAAAAATAGAAGTCATCCTTGTGGTGAGAGAACAATAGACTTTCAAAATCCACCTTTTCTTGCACCTTGATGTGCAAGCATGTCATAAACTTGTCCAGTTTGAAGATTCAGAGTTGACCAATTTATCGTTGTTCCCAATTTTGTGAATTTTTCATTTGCATCCTGTTTGAGAGCCTTCAATTTTGCATGGCCTTGGCACGCATCACCAATGGAATGGTCTACATCTTGCTATCTTCATTTGGCATACGTAGTGATAGCATATACCAATTGAAGTTTGCAATTTGCTCATCTGGATTCTCCTCGCTAGTATAGATCCATCAATAGCTTGTCACTACCGTTTTGCTCAAGAAAAACAAATCTTTCACTTTGACCAGAGAGCAATCAGTGTGATCCTTTGTGGGGGCACTTGAAGACGAGAGGGGCAATGGAGAAAACGCCCAAAATACACATAGATGCCTTTATATAGATCACGGTATTCATAATTGAGTTCACAACACCCCTATCCTCTAAAAAATACTTTAAAAAAAAACACTATCTACTAACAAACTTTTGCCTATGCATAACCCAACACACACATGCTCGACAAAATTAGCTTAACCCACACACCGATGCTTTGGTTTCCACTACAAGCAACACACCTCTCTCTCACTCTCTCTTTGCACACACCAATAGTCAGAGAGGTGAGCACACACACACACACACACACACACACACATACACTCAATTGGCACCACAAGCATAAGAGAATAGCCAAAAAGGAGGGGGGGGGGGGGGGGGGGGGGGGGATCAACACCAAGCAATAATGGGAATGGCTTTATCTTGTTCCAAAAGCTTGTATAGAGTCTTTTACAAAAAAAAAAATTGAGCTCCTCCTACTCTTCACGCAATCCCAAAAAGCCTTCTACATAGATTCTAAGATGTATGTAAAAAGTGGGTTTTTGTTCTCTTTTAGTTTTTTTCTTAAGAACCACACGTGTCCGAATTTTTTAGTAGCCCTTGCGTGTGCATCACCACTTGGTTGGTGCTAGCCATTGAATTCTTTTAGCCACATGTGAAATGGACCTTTTAACTCCACAAAAAGAGGGCACCATTTGGCCCCCCATGGGAAACGATCCCTACAGGCCTGCAAGCTAGCACCACAAAGCACTATCGGATGGATGATGGCCACTATTGCTCTGCCACAACAATGCCCCACAGTGCCCCCAAAAGGAAGCACAAGAGGCCACCATAGCCGATGCCCCCTCAAGCTCTCTCACTTCCCTTCGATGCCTAGAATGAGCACCCGATTTGGGCTATATACTCCACCTTGTTGACTTTCAACATTGCATATGGGTTCATTGTGGCACCATGTGGCAGCTCCACGGTGAGGTACCCATTTAGGGTTGGAAAAAAATCACCAACACTTCAATTAAAAACCCTTTTTTTGGTCTATACATGGACCCCCATAAATTCCATCTCCTCTGCCTGATGAGCCTCCTGTAATAAGAGCCCACCAAGAGTCCACATTGCTAGCTATAAACTCTAGCTTTTCCCTTGCATTTTAACATTCTCAAAGCCTCAAACCATCGCTCAAAAAAATGACAAAGACCATTTGGTCAGAGAGTGCAATTGCCTCCTACCAAATTTGACTAGGCATAACTCACTGTGGCAAAGCTCCAATTGGCATGGTGTAACTTCCAAAGTGCTCCTTATACTACGTAATACCTTTAAGAACTCTCGCATGCTCAAGAAAAATATTGATCGCACACTTTCCAAAGCGGTCAAATCACTATAGAAGTGACCTCAACAAATTTTCTTTTGCTATAACTTGAACATGTGGACTTCGATTGCAGATCTAAGACACCAGCATGCACCATAAATTGAGTGCTTCAATGATATCAACTCACATACTCTCCTAAGTCATTGCCACCCCAACGAGCATTTGCAAATCAACTCTCCCTTGTACCTACTATGTCTTGACCATTATAGCTCCGATTGATGAGCTGTCTGGACCAATGCTTGGCGAGCACTTTGAAGACCATCTTTTGCAATGTTATCTCTACACTTTTAAACACCTTGAGTAGAAATACCTAATAGTCCCAAAATAGATCTTCTTGGCTTAACAAACCACCAAAAACATACACTTTTGGATACTTGTTGCTACCGTAGATCCTTATACCTACTCTTGCTGCACATGCAGGCATCCATATCTTGGTCTGTCACCACTTCTAGATCTAAAACTTTTTGGTTGTAGCAATGTTATTAATATATTTCATTTCATTTTATTTCTCTCTATCATTCATCTCTCTCTCTCTCTCTCTCTCTCTCATAAAGTAAGTACTAATCGTGCATTGTAAGTTTTTGTGTCATGATAGCTTTGCTATTTCCTTTAGCACTTATTTCTAGCTCCATCCCACTCCAATGGAAAAACTATCCAGCACCAAATATGGAAGCATCTAAATTTGAAGCATAAAAAAACTTGGTGCAAATCATGCAATCCATGGTGGAAAAACAGAAACCTCAGTTGGAAATCATAGGGAAACCATCAAAATTTGAGACTAAGACCATCAAAGAAAAAACACAATAGGGGAGCGTTGGAAACTTTAGAGAACAGTGATACACAATCACCTAAATTGATAGTTCTTGATAGTGAGGAAGGATGGGATGGAGTGCCCATAGTAGAAGAGGATTGGCCAAGCTACCTGTGGGAACGAGTTAGGGAAGCAAAAGATGGGAGTTTGACTCTGAAATCTGCTCCAATTGAAGACTTATGGCTAGATAGCCCGGTCACCCATGGAATTAGATGGACATTCTTTGTATGGAGATTGGCAATCAGAGCACTTAGGCCTAACAAAAGCTGGAACATTGTGGACTCTATAGGTGAGAATGAAGAGAAATAAGTAGTTTGCAAAACAAAAAAAATAAATGGACCAAAACAAACCTTGGATGTGGTGAACCTGCAATCCATTATGTCAATCCCAATTCAATGCACAATCACATTAGTTGAGCTATTGAAGCTACAACCACGATTTACAAACTACCATGGAAAAGATGGGATTAAAGGGAGTATCTCAAATGAACCTAGAAAAATTACAAAATGAGACACATACTAAACTTGTCAACTCTGTGCCCATGAACAAAGTAGGAGACTACTGTGAGGGGAATGAGGGAAACACAATTCCGTCCATTACAGTACAATGATTTAACCACTATGGCTGTTTTGAACAGTGGGACTATCATAGCCATAGCAATGAAAGCTGTCTGGGAAGCTTGAGGAAAATAAGCAATTAGGCAAACAAGGATGAAACAACAACTGGTAGATGAACACATTGAGAAACCTATGGGCTTACTAGAGAATGTGATAGTCAACTCCTATGGAATTGACTACCAACACACTTTTGTCATTGTAGTTATGCAAAGAAACTCAATTATGAAATCATCTTGGGAAGATGCATCACGAGACAAATACAATTAACTAAGATTGGGGAATGATTATCTCTACATTAAATGGACTCTGAAACCTCAGTAGAGACTAAAGTGCCATTGTGGATACACAAAGACACCCCAATTTGGGTATGCGGGGCTTCTGAATCTGGACGTTTACAATGGGAAGACTGCGAATTAGACAAAGAAGTGAGTGATGCAGATTACATACCCTAACCATTTGTTGAACATTTGTTTGAACCTTTTGAGTGGACCCAGATTTTGGCCACTATGGAGGTGTGAATTAATGAATCTACACCTACAAACTTTTGTGACAAAGAGAGCTATGATATACTCCAAATCTAGATGGTATTTATTGAAATGATCAAGGAGCAACATGTATTCTTTGATCACTTGTATGATGCCACATATGAGTTGGAAGAAGAAACCCATTACAACGGAGGAATCAAACTTGGAAAAAGAGCACAAGAGAAAAACTTCTACTCAAGGGAGGAGAAGAAAGGTTTGTTGAATTTCCAAACCAACATTGAATATGCCAAGAATGATATGGCAGGAAATGGGACAATAATTTGAAAAGGAAAGCACCAAAAAATGCAATAGAAAACAAAACTCAATTTTTGATGAAAGTAGATGCAACGGACTGGATAAAAGACAAGATAATGGGGAGATATTCAAACAAAAAATATTCAGAGCAACAAAACAAAACGAAGCAAAAGTCACGGAAAGCCGATAAGACCAAAGGAAAAGAACCTCTGGTGACAAAAACTGAACGCAAAGCAAAATACAAGGAATTGAAATGGACATTGAAAGAAGCCCGGACCATGGAGATAGAGTCGGATAGTGACAAACCAGGAGCAATCAGTGTTTCATCTCATTATAAAAAATACACTTTGCAAGATCAAAGGATCATTGTTGAGCAACCCTTGCGACAACCAAAAGAACTAGGGAAATCCTATGAAGGGCCTTAGAACGCCAAGCGAATTGACCTTATAGAGCCTAGAGAAGAGTCAAGATCCGCATATATAGCTACGGATCTGTCGCAATAAGAAGAAGAGTTTCTCATTTGTACATTAAAGGAGTATATGTATGTATTTGCATGGTCTTACAAAGATCTCAATGGGTTGGATCTTGCCATCTGCTAGCATACTATCCCTATGAGAGATAATGCTAAGCCGAGCAGACAAAGACTATACACCTACAATGAGACATTCGCCAAAAAGATCAAGGAAGAGATTGAAAAACTCAAAGAGGCTAAATTCACTTAAGAAATAGAACACACTGATTGGGTATCACCTATTGTCATGGTGCTTAAAAATAATGGTAAAGTCAAAGTGGGTGTAACTCTCAAGAAGGTGAACGTCGCCACTATATGAGATAACTATCCTCTTCCTATCACAGACCATGTGCTAGAACGAGTAGCGGAGGGCAAGGAATATTAAATTTTCTTGGATGGGTTCTCAGGTTACAACCACTTGACCATAGATCCCAAAGATCAACATAAAACAACTTTCGAATGGGGAATTTTGGCTTATTGGGTCATGCCTTTTGGTTTGACCAATGCACCAAAAACATTCCAAAGGCTAATGAGAAATGCTTTTAAGGAATATCTACAAAATTTTCTAGAAGTACACATGGATGATCTTTGTGTGCACTCCATAAAAAGAGAGAGTCATTTCAAACATTTCTGTGTGTCTTTGAGAAATGCCATCTATATAGGATTTCCTTAAATCCTAAAAAATTCATTTATATGGTTAAATTTTTAGACATATTGTGTCAAATGGTATAGCCACAGACATGGAGAAGGTGGCAATGATTGTTGAAATGAAAAGACAAACAACATTAAAGAAGTGCATGCATTTATGGGACATTGCAGTTATTATCGTAGATTTATCTATATGTATGCAGTCATAGCTAAACCTATTTACAGCCTTATCACTCATTTTGAATGGCTAGATGAATGTGAGAAATCATTCCAGAAGCTTAAGCAAGCTTTGACCACATCATCGATACTGAAAGCTCTAGATTGGAACAAAGTGTTCCATGTGCGTGTGGATGCTTTGGGTTTTTCTATTGGTTGCATCTTAGTTCAGCCAGGAGAGGGAACCATGGATTTTCCTATCTCCTATGCCAGTTGACAACAACTAAACCTAGCAAAAAAGACTACACAACCAGTGAAAGAGAAGGTCTTGGTATGGTGTATTCAGTTACAAAATTTTGACACTACTTGTTAGCTAACAAAATTGTCTTGTTTGTAGACCATCAAGCCTTGCTTTACTTGGTGAACAAGCCTTGCCATAAGGAAAGGATTGGGAGATGGTTCATCATCTTACTCAAATTTGACTTCACAGTGGTAGTCAAAAAGGCCATCACGCATCAAAGAGCAGATCATCTATCAAGACTCACCACAGGGGAAGCACCCAAAGGGGCAGATAATGATTTACCCAATGCATATCTTTTCTCTGTGGAAATGGTTCCAAGATGGTCAAAAGATCTTGTATCCTTAATGAAGATAGCACAAGTAGATTCCCAAATACCAATACCTATTATACCATGATTGATTGAGTAATCCACCTTATATCAATTGTTGGTAGTAGGTCTGCTTTTTGCATAAGATCAAACCTTAATTTTTTTGACTTATATGGGAGTTTACTCGCCTACCATGAAGAAAGACGTTCATGATTATGTGAACAATTTCTCTTAATGTAAAGAAAGAGCCGCCATACCCCATGCCTCATTATTTCAAATTTCACTGACACCACAGTGTAGTAGACAAGGAAGAATGGAAAGAAGCTCTCGGTGATTTCCAGTCGACAAAGCAAGAGTCATCGAATACAATTACGACTGTTGCTTCTGCAAGTATATCGTCTTACAATCATAACATGCAGGGAACCAGACACATTTGGATACCTAAAATTCCGCTCATCAACCAACCTCAATAAATTTGGGTGCCTAAGAGGCTACTGCATACAACAACAAACCTACTGTGAAACAATCCTATCACCTCAACAATGGAGACTGTAATGAAGTGGGTTTGGAAACCTAAGCATAAACCAAAAATCAAGACGAGAGAATGTTGCAAATTTGTTGTCAAGACAAAGCCAGACACAATTAGGTACAATGGGTACCAAAAATTAAACCATCGTCCACAATGCTGACCACGGATTTTAGTCATCATGCTGCAGACAATGCATATCACACAATCAAAGAACGAGCTCAATTGCTACAAGATTTACTCTTCAAGAGAGTTCCAACACAAGAGTCCTTGCTATCGAGAACCCTTGAGTGCACTACTCAAGATCGACCTCTTGCACAACATAGTGTGTTTACATGAGGTTTACATGCATTGACCTCAATAGCATGATTGGGGCATCGAGGATTCCACTATGTAAAATCACATATAATATGTGCGAACAAGAGGTATTTAAATAATCCCTTCCTTATATATTTTCAAGTATTATATATACCCCTTATGTATGCATTTTTGTAAAAAACAAAACCCTTATGTATTAAAATTTTTACTTTCTCATAAAAAAAACCCTTTATGTAAGTACTTCTTTATGCAAATGTACCTAATTATAAATCCCTTATTTTGTTTGCATGTGCTATCTTACATATTTCCTAGTGGACACCCCATGGATTGGACCAATCATGGCCATGCATAGACACGATTTTATCGCCCATGCAAGGCACAACCCGGACGTTACTTTGTCATCCTGGAGGACTTAAGCAAGGAGGGGGAGAGACATTCTGAATGTGGATGCAAGCGTATTAATCTTAAAGAGAAAAGGGCAATGTCTTGGAGTAATTGTGTGTTACTGTGCAATTTTTTTGAAAAATTAGATGAAATGCCTTAGGAACTAGAATAATGGAGAAATGTAATATGGTAACCCCTAGGCATGTATATATTGTACATACATGTCAAAAAAGAAAAAATAAGTGCAATTTTTATTGGTGTTTCATGCCAAAAACATGATCAAAATGGAGCAATCCACCAAAATATGTCCAAATAATAACATTAGAAGTGATTTAGTATTTTTGAATGGAATGGAATTTTTTAGAGTGTTTTGGTTAATTTTCTTCAATTTTTTAAAATAAAAGCTACTAGAAGCCAAAATAATTAAATAAATAAGCAAGAATGTTAGAATTGAATTTCAACTTCAAACGCCAAATCTCAAAGCTCATTAGAAAGGCCATATAATTTTTGGGGCAATTTCGATCAAAAAGCTTGTTGGCCACTCCGACTCACTAATCATCTGGGACAAATTGCAATAGAAAGGTCCTTGGACATCGGTTTTCAAAAAAAAATGATCCAAGAGTACATTGTGAAGCCTACTAGGCTGAATGGGTAGGTATAGGATGGGGGGTGTCAGGAAAGTCTAGGTATTTATAGTCCTTTAGGCTATTTTATCTCTCATTCCATTCTAATCCTTTGAGAGAGAGCTCTAGCTAGTGACGACCTTCTACGTGCTTCTACACACTGTCTATCATTTCTTACGTGATGCAGCTATGAGGGGTAAGATCCTGACTATACCAAGAAGCATTTTAATTATGAATTTGTTGACCACAAGGCTGTAGGGAGAGGACAACATAGGGCAATCTGGGAACTTTCAGGAACAAAGACGATACACTGACCACACCGGAAATCCAAATCACACCAAAATTGAACCATAGGCTCATTACTAGTAGAAGAACACATTGGTAAGCTCAAAAGTGGAAAAACTACCAGAAAAGTTGACCTAGCATCTTTGGCATGCCGAAGATAAAGAGCCAAGTTTTGGACCAAACTTGACACATGTGTAGATGCCATCATGTAGGGGAACTGTGGAGAACTGGGAGTGCATTAGAGTCAAACCCATCATGATAGGGCAAAATAACCATATCTCCACTGCAAAGATACATTTTGCACCTCAAAGCAAATTTTTGATCCGTTTGGCCTCAAACTCAAGGGCCGCCTACACCTTACACTTGACCCTTACTAACCTTCAGTGGGCACACAACTACTGAGTAGTGACTCCAAGTCAAGATCACCTCAAAAGAGGACTATAAACAAGTGCAAGATACACAAACAAGGCCATCACCCACCATAACTAACATAGTAGAAGCTAGATAGGGCAAGTTAGGGGCATAAATAACAATAAAATGAATTTTTTATCTTAGGCGCGCTATCTTCCATATTTTAAGCACTTCTTGTACAATTCTTCACATGAGCATGATTTCCTTACCTGGCACATAGCCTACATCACCATGTTACACTTCTCTCATGCATACATTAGCCCATGTTCACTTTATTGCTCAAAAGACACTAAAAGTGGATATAACTGACTTTTGTCTTGTCAATTGAGCCCAAACTTCACCAAACACCAAGTCTCCACTCTGTGAAGCCAATCAAGTTGACAAAAGCCCAAAATGACCCAAAACCAAATAATTCTATCTTAGGTTCCCTTAAGATAGAACTGAACCCAGAGGGGTCTGACTCATCAAAATTCAACACAAAATTGTTTACATGGCTCATCTAAACCACCATGACAATTTTCATCAAGTTTGGCAAAGCATGACTCCATCAATCATCACAAGCTTTGAAAATAAAAAAGCAGACACAAAGTTGCTCATAGGTGCCAGAAACCCATCACACTTCATGCATGTCACCTACAACCCATACACACCGTGTTCATCCACATGTCTTGCCACATCACTCGCCACCTCATGAGCCACCAAGCATGCCACATCACCACCTTGCCAACTCATCACCTCCTTTTTTGCCACCTAATCATTACATGTCACCATATTGACACGTGATTATATGACATGGTAGATGAGGGGTCCGATCCACCACCTCATCTTCCTATGCATTTCATGTCATCAATTATTCACATCAGCTTGCCACATGGATGACCATGTCATTTATGCATGGCCACCTCAATAGCTATGTCATTAAAATTTTTTAAAAATAATATAAATAAATTAAAAATCAAGATACCTCAATCTAATCAATTATCTACATGACAGTCTAATTTTTTTTATTTTTATGTATTTTTTTTTCAAAAGTGTAAATTAATAATAAAATTCTATGTATTTGAAAAATCATTCAATGTAAGCCGCACGTAGCTTGCGATGAGGAAAACACCTGCCGCGTTCCTTGATCACACCGCGGACCGGGCGGGAGCTCACTGTAGTCGGCACATCGACCCCGGACACAGTCTATCGTCACTCATCGCCTACCGAGCCTCGTCGGCCACCCTAAGCGTGTTGAGTCCCACGAGACTCGAAAAACAGCTCGAAAGTAGCCAAGCTCCTCGGCGGAAGGTAGCCTTGGCACTCGCTTGAGATAGGGGATTGCATCTCAACGTCACAAGAGGGATGTGGGAAACTCATCGCCTCACCTCACCCGTCCGTCGCTCCATGGTTTGCTCCATTCCTGTCTCAACCGAGCATCACTACCCTTTTAGTTGCACACAATTTGGCGCAGGCCGGCAAACCCCTTAAGCACCACGGCAACCTCATGGTCCAAGGCACCTGAACCCCACGGTCAGGCATGAACCTCGCGGTCCCAAAAAGCTCCACGACGCTCATGAACCCCACGATCTCGAGAAACCCCATGGTGCGTTTCAACCCCATGGGCCGGCAAATAGGGAAACCCCCTTGCTAGGGGAAGGCCAAGAGAAGGTTTTCCATGAGAGGATGAGATGAATGATGACATGAATGATGCATCTACTAACGACACCTGATGTGACGATGGGGTGGTGGCCTGTGGTGGGGCAAGGAGCGCAGCGCGTGGATGAGGGTCGACGAGTGCTTGATGGAGCCACCGTGACGTGTCTGACTATGTGGA
Organism: Adiantum capillus-veneris; assembly: GCF_014529385.1. Classification (NCBI taxonomy): domain Eukaryota; kingdom Viridiplantae; phylum Streptophyta; class Polypodiopsida; order Polypodiales; family Pteridaceae; genus Adiantum; species Adiantum capillus-veneris. The sequence continues at coordinate 19,042,906 of NC_140946.1, forward strand.
TGGAGGAAAACCGAGGGTATGGACACATTCATGGGATAGCGCAGATCGATGTTTGGAATGACGCTTCGAGTATGTCGACGAGGGCCGACAGGTATGTGAAAGCATATACAAGTTCTAGCGCATAGTATGGGTCGAGACATCCAAAACCATATTGAATGGCCACAAGAATTTTCATGGGTGGAGGTGAGTACTATTTCCTCACCTGTGCAAAGTATCACAGCCATCCCATATGGTTTGGGTGGTCAAGGCCCATACTAGGTGCTAAAATGGGCCGTATGAGCCATACGGCCCATTCTAACTCACAATATAGTTCGAGACCACCCAAACCATATTGGATGGACACAAGAATTTGAACGGGTGGGAGTGAGATCTATTCTCCCATCCTAAAAAGTTTCACAACTATCCAATATGGTATGGGAAATCAAAGCCCATAATATGTGCTAAATGGGCCAGATGAGCCATACGACTCATTTTAGCACATATTATGGTTTAGGACGGCCCATACCATATCCAATGGCCACATGAATTTTTACGGGTGGAGGTGAGTACCATTAATTCACCATTGTAATGTTGCACAACCAGTGGGACATATGGCTCATACAACCCATTTTAGCGCATAGTATGGGTCGAAACAACCAATACCATATCAGATGTCTATGAGTCTTTGCATGAGTGGTTTTGAGAATCATTCACCCACTCTTGCAAAGTTTAATAGCCATCCAATATGGTTTGGGTGGTCAAGGACCATATTATGTGCTAAAATGGGAGATATGGCTCATACAACCCATTTTAGCGCATATTATGGGTTGAGATCGCCCATACCATATCAGATGGCCACTAGACTTTGCACATGTGGGCCATATTATGTGCTAAAATGGTCCATACGAGCCATACAACCTATTTTAGCGTATACTATGTGCATTGATATGGTTGATATGGTTTTCCCCCACCCCTACAAAGCTGCAAAACCATGTAATATGATATAGGCAGTCAAGGCCCATGCTATGCACTAAAATAGGACATATGTCTCATAACCCATTTTAGTACATAGGATGGGTCAGGACCACCCAAACCATATCAGATGGCTTCGAGACTTTGCACGAGTGGGTGTGAAAACCATTTGGGTAGTCAAGGGCCATAATTTGTACTAAAATGGGACAAATAGCTTATATAACCCATTTTAGCTCTTCTATCATGGATTAGGATATGATCATCTTGTATTGTTGGCTCTTTGGTTGTCTATATTTTCAACTATATGATTAGATTTATGGCCATATATGTGGACCTTTATATGGTCATCTACATTGGTATCCTTTATATATGTGGACCTTTAGCTTTATGGCCATATATGTAGACCTTTATATAGTCATCCACATTGCTATCCTTTTATAATGGATTAGGACATGCTTGTCTATATAGTTTCTATATGTGTGTTTATATGGTCCTTTACAAGTGCATCTACAATGTTGTCTCTATGGTCATCTATACAATTGTCTGCATGGACATATACATGGCTAACTTTGTAAAGATCGGTTGTTTACGTGGATCATCAATATGACTTGCTAATGTCATCAATAGGGTCATCTTCATTTTTATCTTTCTATGATGGATTAGGAGATGATTGTCTTTATAGTGGCTCTATGGAAATCTATATTGGCCTCTATATGGGCATCTACATTTTCATATATATATAGATTAGCATATGAATATCTATAATATGGTTGTCTTTATGACTATCTACATGGGAATTCATATAGTCCTCTCTTTATTTCTGTCGCCAGGGGGATCCAAGGGGGGGCGACAAGCTATTTAGCCCCCCCTTGGCAGGGGAGTTCGGAGGCAATGCCCCCAAAGGTTGGAAATAGATGCATTTTTGGATATGGATTTGTATATAATTTTACAAAAAATGATATGATATTTATCATGTGGTGGAGAGACTCTTATATACATTGTATGGGGAGAGAGACAAAGAGAGGGAAAAAGAGTCTCAATAGAGACAAGGAGTGAGAGAGATTTGATCCAGACATTCCCTAAGTTAGACACTCAGTAAGATTCTGGTCGCAAAGGTTTATGCACGCATGTGGGTCCATGTTCAATAATCTCTGCAAGTCTCAGCAAGTTCCATTGAACTTGCTGAGTTGCACGGCATGCAAACGGTCGGAGATGTGTCCATGCAACTTGCCAAGTTACGTGGCAGCCACATAACTTGACGAGTTACATGGATAGCTAATGTGTATGCCACATTGTTGTCAATAGTTCTTCCAGGATGTCAACCATGTAACTCGCCGAGTTACGTGGCCTGCCTATGTTGGCATTGCCATGTTACTCGGAAAGTTACATGGCAATGCCGTGTGCATATCTACATGGGAATAACCAATCGCATTGTGGGATCACCACATCACTTGGTGAGTTACGTGGAGTTTCTTACCAGTAACTTGCCAAGTTTTAGCAGTTTGCCCCGCGTCGCAAGTTCCTGCTTTGGGCACTAGGGTAACTCAACAAGTTAGCCGCATTCCAGAGGTCACACTTGGGTACGGACTGTGGGAAGTGGGTATGCTCTATCTTGCACACACCCATTCTTATTAAATCTTGTAAATGTTCTTTTCAATAGTTGTAAGAACAACTTTGACATTTTTTGGTATAGATTCCAACTAATTGTATTCAAACGCGCACTAGAGTTGACCACTGCATGAATAGGTAACAAGTTGGCTCCTAGTTTTGCAAAAATGTATGGGTCCACATTTTCTTCATCTTCTTCAATGCTTGTAATTTGATGAATCTGCACAATCTTATGCATCTTGAAATGTTCTTTTCTTTTTTTTCTCTTTGCTGCACGCTCTTTGGCTTATTGTTGTGCATGTTGAATCTTAAAGTTGTGCTTTTCTTTTTTGTTTATGGCTAAATGTGCCCTTTCAAGCATCTCCTCTTGGGTTAGTGGAAATTGATATTTTCTTAACGTACACCCAATGATCCAATTGGGCATTTCTTGTCCATCCAATGTAGCGAGATTAATGGCCCCACTCGGTAATATAGAATGAATCACAAATGGTCCCATTCCTCTCTTTTTCAAATTCGTTGTTTTTTGCTTGAAAGTGTAAACAACACATAATCTCTTGGAGCAAAGTCTTTGGACTTGGCACCTAAATTAAACAAGCCAAACAATAAGTAAAAGGAAGATAGGATGTATTTAGAAATTAAAAAAACAAGTAACATTCATATACTTTCTTCCATCCAGCTGAAAGGTAAATGAGGCAGACAGTTGGCCCTTATCTTGTAGGTCTACTCTCACTTGTTGAAGTGTGCATAGAGAGAATTTATCTTTAGGATAGACAAATATTTGTTACTTACCCATGTATCAAAAATCCTAGATTGGATTGTCACCAAATCCATGGATTATCAAAATACATGTTCATATCAAGGGGAGTAATTGGCCACCCACATAATGCCATCTACTATAAAAGAAGGTCATGATAAAATTCTTGATGGGTATCATATATTTGCAAGAAATCGAGTCGGATTGGACATTGCATGTGACTCCATTAACTATTTTGGTGCTCCAATTATCATTTAAAAACTCAAGAATTTTGTCACTATCTAATCACTTGCTTGACAACATCGTTCTTAAAGCTACCACTTCTATACTTCAAAAGAAATTTACAAATACATTGATTGTAATAAAAGTATTATTATTTTTTATTTGCTTGCAATATTGGGTTTGAAGCATTTTTGAATTTCATTGAATAGTATACGTCTATAGCTCTCATTTGTTCTGGGGCTTGGAAGTGGCCACTCTCTACTTTTGAAATTAGGTCAAGCTACTTTCGACAAAATTCCCCATCCCCCATTATCTCTTAGAGGAACATAGAAATGGTCATTAAAAAAACACCATTCTCAGTAAGAGATCCCTTGGATTTCTCTTTGTAAAGCTCTTCATCAATGAATGTCAATCTCATAGGCCATGTTGAGCTTATATATGAAACTACTGCCATGTTGAGCTTATATATGAAACTACTCTAAATATAGCCATAGGTCCCCTCTATATATATACCAACTTGTGTGCATATTCTACACACTCTAGGGTTGCACTCTCTGCGTATTGTCTCTCAGTTCTTCTGTTTATTTGTTTCCTCAACATGGTATTAGAGAGTTGTTGCTTTTTCTTCACAAACATAGTGTTTTTGGCCTCCTGCAGCTTCACGTAGCACGTGCGCAACAAAAATTTGCAATTCAGCAAAACATAAAATCATCATAACTTTTTGCTCAAAACTCAAATTTCAATGTTTGAAGAGTTGTTCTTAAGAATTTGGGGCATTGTAGAACTGCTGTTCACGACAGATTTATCAAATTCTACACCAAAAGTAACTTAGGATGAATAATACATTTTTAATTAAAACCATCAAAAGGTAACAACTTTTGTCTTTCTGAATCCATTTGTGTTAATCTTCTTGTTATGAAATTTAGTTATCTTTCATGTATCATATTCAATTTGATTTTCATAAAGAACTTAGATCAAGAGTTAATTATATTGTATTCAATTAGATTTCTATATTCATACGTGTTGACTTTCTTGTTGCATAATTCTTAGATTTGTTTTTTAAGGATTATATACAATTTAGTTTGTCTAAAAAACATTGGATTAAAAGTTAAGCATATTAAATTTACATAGCCTTCAATTTGATTTATATATTGAAAGTAGTAGATAAATTGACTAATCTCTATATTTACTCTTTATATGTATCAAATATATTTTGATGCATGTACATCGAGTTACATCAAAGTCATATCACTTGAAATATATTTATTTTGCTTTTGTTTTGATTGCATATAGTTTATGATAAAGATCAAATCAATTTTTTTCTTTTATTGAAATTATTGTTGAGGGTTATACAATCTTGATAATCTATGTTGTACTTGAAGATTCATGTTAAAGAATTATGTTTGGATAACTCTTTTTATTCTTTCCATGTGAATATTAAAGTGTTATGTTTCAATGATTTATATAGTTACATCTCAAATACTTACGATTTTGATGATTTGTTTTATAATCTTCACTCAACATTAAAACTTATACTTTGACAATTCACATTATTTCTCTTCTCTGTGAATATCAATGGTTATGCTTTTGATGATATATCAAAGAGTTATAGTTTGATGATTTATTTTCTCTTTTGATTGCAAATATCAAAGAGTTATAATTTTAATGATTTATCATTATTGATAACTCATGTCAAATTGTTATGATTTATTAATTCATGTCAATGCTTTACATATGGATATTGAAGAGTTACAATTTTGATGATTTATCAAAGATATACATTTTAACAATTTATTTTTAACTAAAACATAAAAAACTTATGGTTTTTGCTCATGATGAGTTCTTATGATCGTTTGTTATTGAGATTTATATTTTTATGTGATGATTCGAAGTCATTCATATTCATCATTTCTTACTCAGATGACTATTCTCTTAAGGAGTTGTTCTATGATCCAATGATATGTTTTTATGACTACAAGTTATATGTACGGACCATTTATTATTGAGATGATTATTAATATTATTTCATATAGTTGTTTTATGAGGTTATAATACATTTTCATGATTGAAAAATCATGATGCATTTTTATAATGATTAGAAGTCGTTCATACTGATCATTCATTTCATCGAGATGATTATTATTCCATGGAGTTATTCCATGATATGTTGGTACATTTCCATGATGATCACAAATTGTTCGTAATGATCGTTTGTTATTGAGATGATTATTATTCTATGTAGTTGTTTCATGATGCCATGATGTGTTTTTAGGATGATACAAGTTGTTTGTATTGATCGTTCCTTTTATTGATATGATTATTCTTCCATGGAGTTATTCCATGATGCCATGATGCGTTTTTATGATGATTAGAAGTCATTCGTATTGATAGTTCATTTTATTGATATGGTTTTTCTTCCATGGATTTGTCTCATGATGCCACACGATGCATTTTCATGATGATTAGAAGTCGTTCGTATTGATCGTTTGTTACTGAGATGATTATTCTTTCATGGAGTTGTTTCATGATGCCATTATATATTTCCATGATGATCACAAGCTGTTCATATTGATCGTTCCATTATTGATATGATTATTATTTCATGAAGTTGTTTTATGATGCCATGATACATTTTCATGATGATTAGAAATCGTTTAGATTGATTGTTCATTTTATTGATATAGTTATTATTCCATGAAGTTGTTTCATGATTTCATGACGTGTTTTCATTGGTAATTAGAAGTTGTTTGTATTGATTGTCCATTTTATTGAGATGATTATTTTTTCATGGATTTGTTTTGTGATGCATGCCATGATGCATTTCCATGGTGATTAGAAATTTTTCGAACTGGTCGCTCATTACTAACATGATTATTGCTTTATAGAGTTGTTTCATGATGCCATGATACGATTTCATGATAATTAAATATCGTTTGTATCGATCGTTTTCATTGAAATGATTATTCTTCCATGGAGTTATTGCATGATACCATGATGTAATTCTATGATGATTAGAAGTTATTCGTACAAATCATTCATCACTAAGATAATTATTATTTTATAAAGTTGTTTCATGATTCCATGATATGCATTTCTATGATGATTAAAAGTTGTTCGTACTGGTCACGAAGATGATTATTCTTTTATATAGTTGTTTCGTAATTCCATGATATGTTTTCATGATTAGAACCATATAAATTGATCATTCATTATTAAGATGATTATTATTTCATAAAGTTGTTTCTGTTAAGTATGGAGCCTGATTTACCCCTTGTAATTTTCTATGGTAAAAGCCCCCATTATGAGGAGAAGCCATCGTGCGTAAAGGCGCCGGAAACCAAAAATTTTCACGGCCAAAATTCAGGGCAACTTTAGGGGCCTCAGGGGCGGAAGCCCCGAGACTTTTTTCCCCCTCGCTAGAATATTCCTTTTCGCCGGAATATTATGGCCGGCCGGCGGCCGGAAAGTGGTTGGAAAAAAACCGGTCGGTTGGCCGGTAGTCAATGGCCGGTGGTTGGAAGTCAATGGCCGGTGGCCGAATTCAAAAGCGGATTTGTCTACACAAGGGCGGCCACACATGGGCAGATTGGAGGGTCCGATTTGGACTTATTCACACAAGGGCGGTTACACATGGCTGCCTCTCATAAGAGAGGGCAGCCCTTTTGGCCTATAAAAGGAGGTCACTTCTACATACATTTCATAGTGTGAACTTGATGCAACAAGGTGGGTGTGAGGTGGTGAGAGTGAAGCAAGGCGGGAGATCTATTAAGGGTATAATCCCTTTGTAAACTACTTCTTGTTTTGAAGTACTAAAGCCATTGAGTGGCTGCTTTCCCGTGGACGTAGCCCACATTGGGTGAACCACGTATATCGTGTGTACTCTCTCTCTCTCTCTCTACTCTATAATCTCTTGTGTGTGAAATCTATCTCTCTCCACTAAGTAATCTACTCAAATATCTATTTAGCTATGTCTTATTTCCTAACAATTGGTATCAGAGCAAGGTTTGCTCGTAGCTAAATTATCTCAAGGAAAGGATTCCTTGAATTGAGTGGGAGTTATGGCGGAGAAAGGGAAGCTCAAGATTGAGAAGTTCAACGGCAAAAACTACCAACATTGGAAGATGTAGATTGAAGACTATCTCTACTAGAAGGACCTCTATTTGCCACTAGGTGGTCTTGCAAAGAAGCCCGCAACGATGGCTGATGAAGCATGGATTGTCCTTGATCGAAAGGCACTGGGAACAATCCGGTTAAGCTTGGCGTCAACGGTGGCCTTCAATGTTTCGGAGATGAAGACCACAGAGGACTTGATGAAGTCACTTGACGACTTCTATGAGAAACCATCGGCATCCAATAAGGTATTTCTTATGAAGCGCTTGTTCAATCTAAAGATGGCAGAGAATGGTTCAGTTGCAGAACTCCTGAATGACTTTCACACAAACATAAGTCAACTTCGATCGGTGAAAATCAATTTCGATGACGAAGTGTGAGCTCTTCTTATACTATCATCTCTACCGGATAGTTGGGACAACCTTGTGATGGCTGTAAGTAATTCTATTTCTGGCACAAATACTCTTAAGTTTGATGATGTTGTGGGTGTTCTCCTAAGCGAGGAAATACGAAGGAGAAGCACAAGAGAATCATCAAGTGCTGCACTGTCAGTGGAAACAAGAGGAAGGCCTAAGGAGAGGTTCAAAAACCAAAAGGGTCATGATTGCTCAAGGCGGAGCAAGTCACACACAAAGTCAATTCTTGAATGTTGGAATTGTGGCAAGAAGGGCCACGTCAAGAAGGATTGATGGTTCAAGAAGAAGAAGGAGACAGAGTCTCAAGACAACAAGCCAACATCGGAGGCCAATGTGGCAGGTAAAGTAGAGCAAGATGCTCTAATTATTTCATTAGAAAATGTGTCTAATTCCTGGATAGTAGACTCCGGGGCTTCATTCCATGCGATACCACACAAGCAACATTTCCAAGACTACATCAAAGGTAATTTTGGATATGTATACTTGGGAGATGATGAAGCTTGTGAGATTGTCGGCAAAGGTACAATTTCTGTCAAAACTGCTAACGGAAATGAATGGAAGCTTAAAGATGTTAGGCATGTTCCTTCTCTTCGCAAAAATTTGATCTCTACAGGACAATTGGACGATGAAGGTCACAACATTGCATTCGGAAACAAACGGTGGAAGATCTCAAAGGGATCTTTGGTGGTTTCCAAGGGAGTAAAGGTCGGTACACTTTACTTGTGTACTGTTGGCACACAACCTTCAGCTTGTGCATCAACTACAGAAGTTGACAGTGCGGTGTGGCACTACCGACTTGGGCATATGAGTGCCAAAGGAATGCAAATTCTTCAAACAAAGAAGCTTCTACCAGGTTTCAAAGAAGTGGCCTTAGAGTTCTGTGAAGATTGTGTTTATGGTAAACAAAAGAGGGTAAAATTTCAAAAATTAGGAAATGAAAGATAAAATAAAAAACTTGAGTTGGTTCATTCTGATGTTTGGGGTCCTGCAAGTACACCATCACTTGGTGGCTCATTGTACTATGTAACATTCATAGACGATGCGACTAGAAAAACATGGATTTATGTCATAAAGAATAAATCTGATGTATTTTCCATATTTCAAAGGTGGAAAGGCTTTGTGGAGAATGAAACAGGTACCAAGGTTAAATGCCTCAGGTCCGACAATGGAGGCGAATATTGCAGCCAAGCTTTTGAAAGATTTTGTGCTAGCAATGCATTTGGAGACAAAGAACAACCCCAAGGACACCTCAACAAAATGGAATTTCAGGAAGGATGAACAGGAAAATCATGGAGCGAGCACGAAGCATGCGGCTACATGCAGGCCTACCGCTTGAGCTTTGTGAGGAAGATGTAAGTACGTCTGTGTACTTAATCAATCGATCACCCTCAACGGCATTGGATGGGGGAGTTCCAGAAGAGGCATGGACAGGTACACCGGTGAATTATGCATTTCTCAAAGTGTTTGGGTGTGAGGCTTTCATGCACATAGATAGAAGCCTAATATCAAAGCTAGATGCAAAATCCAAAAGTGTTTCTTCATTGGCTATGGAGAAGGTGACTTTGGGTATCGCCTATGGAATCCTGAAGATGGTAAAATCTTAAGAAGTAGGGATGTAATTTTTAATGAACAAAATATGTACGAAGATTACTTGGAAAGAAAACAAACAAAAGAAACAGGTGATGAGTACATGGAGCTTGAGGACGGTGAAGACTCAAGGACTGCAAACGGTGAGAATGTGCAACAACGTCAACCAAATGAGGAGCCTCGACCTATTCCCCAAAGATCTACAAGAGCAAGTAGACCTCCAGAAAGATTTTTTCCTTCCTTCAACCATCTCTTGATCTCAGATTCTGGAGAGCCAGAATCATACGAAGAAGCTATGCAACATGAATCCAAAGAAGAATGGACGAAGAGCATGCAAGTGGAGATGGACTCACTACATCGCAACCAAACATGGGAGTTGGTTCAGTTGCCTAAAGGTAAGCGGGCACTTCAAAACAAATGGGTGTACAAGGTGAAGGAAGAAGAAGGTGGGAAGAAAAGGTACAAGTCTAGGCTTGTGGTAAAAGGTTTTTCTCAAAAGAAAGGTATTGACTTCAATGAAATATTTTCTCCTGTTGTAAAAATGAACTCAATTAGGCTTGTCTTAAACCTTGTGGCTGCTCATGATCTAAATCTTGAGCAAATGGATGTAAATACAGCATTCCCTCACGATGACTTAGAGGAGGAAATCTACATGCTTCAACCAAAGGGGTATGAAGTAAAAGGTAAGGAGAAAATGGTTTGCAGATTAAAGAAGAGCTTGTATGGTTTAAAGTAAGCATCAAGACAATGGTACTTGAAGTTTGATTGATGGATGTTGGATCATGGATTCACAAGATGCAACTCGGATCACTGCGTCTACACGAAGAATTTGGGAGATGAAAAATTCATCATCCTAATGTTGTATGTTGATGACATGTTGATTGCAAGTGCTAACATGCAGGACATCAAAGAACTAAAAGAGGAGCTGTCTAAACCTTTTTTAATGAAAGATTTAGGTGCTGCAAAGAGGATAATTGGTATGAAAATATCAAGGGACAGGACGAAGAAGACAATAAAGCTATCTCAAGAGGATTACATAAAGAAGGTACTAGAAAGGTTTGCAATGCAAAATGCAAAACGAGTTTCTACACCTTTGGCTGGTCACTTTAAACTAACGAAAGATATGTGTCCAAAGACACAAGAGGAGATAGCCTATATGTCTAAAGTTCCATATGCTGCGGCGGTAGGTTCTCTAATGTATGCTATAGTCTGGACAAGGCCAGCCATTGCACATGCAGTGAGAGTTGTGAGTAGGTTCATGGACAACCCAGGTAAAGAGCATTGGCAAGCTGTGAAGTGGATACTTAGGTATCTAAAAGGGACAACAACAAATGCTTTGTATTTTGGAGGAACTGATATTTTTCTTCAAGGGTATGCTGATGCAGATATGGCAGGTGACAAAGATACTCGAAGGAGCACTACGGGCTATGTATTCACAGTTAGAGGCACAACAATAAGCTGGGCTTCAAAGTTGCAGAAAGTGGTCTCACGGAAGCGGAGTATGTAGCAATGATGGAGGCAAGCAAAGAAATTCTGTGGCTTCACAGATTCTTAGAAGAGCTTGGATTCAAACAAGATAATTGTGTCTTGTACAGTGATAGCCAAAGCGCTATTCATCTTGCGAAGAACTCAGCCTTTCATTCAAGGACAAAGCACATTGAGGTGAGATATCCCTTCATACGCACTCTTTTGGAAGAGGGATAGCTAAAGCTAGGAAAGGTGCATACAAGTGAAAATCCTGCAGACAAGTTTACAAAGGTGGTCAACAAGGAGAAGTTGAGCTTTTGCTCATCTTCAATCGGCATTCAAGGATAAGAAGCCAGGATGGAAAGCAGTGACAGGTTTGGTTTGGAGATCAGTCTCCAAGTGGGAGATTGTTAAGTATGGAGCGTGATTTACCCCTTGTAATTTTCTATGGTAAAAGCGCACATTTGTAAGGCCCCCATTATGAGGAGAAGCCATCGTGCGTGAAGGCGTCGGAAACCAAAAATTTTCACGGCCAAAATTCAGGGGCAACTTTAGGGGCCTCGGGGACGGAAGCCCTGAGACTTTTTTTCCCCTCCCCGGAATATTCCTTTTCGTCGGAATATTATGGCTGGACGATGGCCGGAAAATGGTCGGAAAACAACCGGTCGATTGGCCGGTGGTCGGAAGTCAATGGCCGGTGGCCTGTGGTCGAATTCAAAAGCGGATTTGTCTACACAAGGGCGGCCACACATGGGCGGATTGAGGGGTCCGATTTGGACTTATTCACACAAGAGCGGCTACACATGGCTGCCTCTCATAAGAGAGGGCAGCCCTTTTGGCCTATAAAAGGAGGCCACTTCTACACACATTTCATAGTGTGAAGTTGATGCAACAAGGTGGGTGTGAGGTGGTGAGAGTGAAGCAAGGCGGGAGCTCTATTAAGGGTATAATCCCTTTGTAAACTACTTCTTGTTTTGAAGTACTAAAGCCATTGAGTGGCTGCTTTCCCATGGACGTAGCCCACATTGGGTGAACCACGTATATCGTGTGTACTCTCTCTCTCTCTCTACTCTATAATCTCTTGTGTGTGAAATCTATCTCTCTCCACTAAGTAATCTGCTCAAATATCTATTTAGCTACGTCTTATTTCCTAACAGTTTCATGATGTTATATTGTATTTTTACATTTCGTCGTACAAATCATTTTTCATTGAGATGGTTATTCTTCTATGGAGCTATTCCATAATGTTATGACGTGTTTTCAGATTAGAAGTCATTCATACTGATTATTTGTTACTGAGATGGTTATTCATTTATAGAGTTGTTCCATGATGTCACGATGTGTTTTAATGATCGTTTGTTAATGAGATAGTTATTATTTCATAAATTTGTTCCATGAGACATGCTATGTTTTCATAATGATTAGAAGTCGTTCAATACTTTGTTAATGAGATAGTTATTATTTCATGAAGTTGTTCCATGAGACATGCTATGGTTTCGTAATGATTATAAGTCGTTCGTATCGATCTCTGTTATTAAGACGTTTATTATTCTATGGAGTTGTTTCATGATACCATGATACATTTTCATGAAGATTATAAATTGTTTGTACTGATCGTTTCTTATTAAGATGGTTTTTTGTTCCATAGTATTGTTTAATGGATAACTTGGTATAGTTGAGATGACTTTTTGTTAAATGGATTTGTTTTCATATGATGGTATTTTTCCATGATGATTTATTATAATTGAAAAAAAATATTGTTCTATGAAGTCAATTCATTATATCTTATTGTTATTTAATATTCATTTGTGATGATTAAAATGACCGTTTTATGATGTCATGATTTTATTTTATGATATTTTGTTATGTTTATTATTCTATGATGGTATGAAGTTCTTTCATAATGATTCGTTATGATCTAGATAGTTTTTATCCCATATAATTATTTCGTGATAATTTCTTGTAAGTTCAATGATTCTTGTACCATGGTGCTATGCCATGATTTTATGGTGCTACTCCATGATGATTTGTTATGATTGAAAGAATCATTTCTTTGTGGAGTTTTTTCATGATTATGCCATGATACTATTTCACATTGACTCACAATGATTTAGATATTTGTTGCATGATGTCCTGTCATTGTTTCTTGACGTATATTTGTTATGATTGAAAGAGTGATTTCATGGTGCTTTTTCATGATAATTTGTTATGATTGAAATGATTTTTATTCTAAGGCTTTGCTTTATTATGCTATGATATTATCTCATGTTGAATGTAATGATTGAGATGATCGTTTCATGACGTCATGATATTGTTTCATTATCTTGTTTCATGATATATTTTTTGGTTTGAAATATTTGTTTCTTCATAGATTTTCTCCGTGACGCCATTCCATGGTGATTTATTTATAATTAAGAAAACTTACATTGAATATAGTCCATATAAATAAGAGATCCCCATGGTAAAAATTGAGTACCTACTTTGTATAAATGTGCACAGAAGATTGTATAATATATACATGGGTTTAATCTTGATTTTTTTTGAACTGTTATAAATTGTCTCCATAGACATTATGTTAGTGTATTTCTATAATATCGATATGATTTTTGTCTTGTGCTCTTTGATTTTGTGATATTGACAGATTATATATAACTCAAAGAAAAAGTGAATTATCTAAGAAATGGTATATGTTTATCGAAGGTGAAGATGATCAAAAGCATTGTTTGAAGTATTTGAAGAGTTAATCAGAGCATTTTTTTGAGCCTTTGAAGCTATCTTTGTATGTAACATGAGTGATGTAGGAAGTGTGTGTATTCCTTGATTAGGAAAAATTACGATTGATTTTGAGAAATTGAGCATGCATGCATTAGTTTAAAAAGGATAATAGCCAAAAGATTGGTTTGTGCATAATTGATTGTATAAGGGCCTTCTCCTAGCTCTTACGCGAGGTCATCACATCTAAGACACTGACTTTAAAAAAAGATGAAAAAGAAAAAAAATAATAGAAACAAAATGTTCAAGTGTGCAATTTGAGTATTGAATGAGAAATTGATTGGTGAATTGTATAAATTTTTGGCATAAATTTGGGTGTGTGTGTCTACCCAATGGCATTCGATATCCAAATACGCAATGAATGATTAGTCTTGGTTTCCAATTATGATGATTAAAAGACCTAAAAGATTGGTTTGTGCATAATTGATTGTATAAGGGCCTTCTCCTAGCTCTTACGCGAGGTCATCACATCTAAGACACTGACTTTAAAAAAAGATGAAAAAGAAAAAAAATAATAGAAACAAAATGTTCAAGTAAAATTTGGGTTCAAATCAAGCACCAAGGTATACTCACGAGTCACTTTCGGCTTATGCCATGGAAATAGGGGCATAACCAATGCATGGAAAATTAGCTTTTTATTGTAAGAAATTTAACATAAAGAAAAAGATAAGTAAAAGGAAAAATATAAGAGAAGGAAAAAGAAAAAGAAAAAGATAAGAAAGAAAAAGAACAGGAAAAAAAAAGAGAGATAAAGATAAGGATGAGGTGAGTAAGTAGCTTGTTGAGAAAGTTTTGATTGTTAGAATTAGGGTTGCAGAGAAACGCACACATCTTGGATGACCACATCGCCAACCTCTACAAAAGCCCAGCGTTTTCACTAACGCTACAATCAGCCCAGCGTTTTCCATTTTCAGCCATCTGTTGCAGCAGGAAGTTCAGCGTTTTTCAGCCTCACGGATAGCAGCAGATTCAGCCTTGGAGAACTACAGAAGAACCCCATTTTCAGCCTTCAAAAACGCAGCCAAAACAGTCATTTTCAGCCACCGAAATCAGTCCCAGATTTTCAGCCATAGCGTTTTTATGGACAACAGATAGACGGTCGCAAATTTCAGCCCTAAAGTCGTCGTCGTCATCACGTCGTCCTCACCGACATAGTCCCAGGTTGCCTCAGTCCATTGCATCGTCATTGTACCACTTTGTGCAATCATAAGTAGACCACTCTCGCCGACGAGTGGGGCCTTCGGAGGAGGGTTTTACAACGTCTCTGGTGTCATATCTCTCTTCTCTCTCGATCTCTCAGTCTCATACACTTGCACGCACAGTGTCCATTCACTTTGTTTGTGATCATAGCATTCTCTCATTAAGAACGGAAGGCTTTCCCTTCCATAAGAACAAAAGGAACCTTGAGCACAGTTCGGAGCACTCATCTTGAGCAAAGCGCAAACATTCATTCCGTTGCACCTAACATTGGTATAGGAGCTTTGGCAGTGTTCTGTATCACTCAAGGAAAGAACCACAAGAATCACAAGAATTTTTTTTGCTTGTTGAGGTCGCACGAACCCAAGTTCGCTTGGGCGTGTCGATTCCTAATCGTGTTTATTGAATAGTGACAAGAATCCCAGGAAAGAAGGGCTTGTCCAACCTCCCCTTGTGCCTCTTTTCACTCATTGAGAGCAGACCGTGCACTTAGCGGCCGGCCAATCGACATGAGGTGGGAAAAAGCAACCTTGGTGTGAGCGCAAGGCCGCCAAGGGGTGCGCCCGCAGAAAGGAGTAGAACTCGGGTGAAGAGAAGATCCTTCTCGAGCATGGTTTGCAAGCGAAAAAAAACCTCAAGAACTCAAGAACCCCAAGAATCAAGACCCCCAAGAACCCAAGTTCCTCGTGAACTTAAGAACCCAAGACCACACGAACCCACAAGAACCCACGACTTCAGAATGGTCATCACTCGAAGCGGAATGAATACTTCGCATACAGGTGATGAGCATGAGAGAGGCGAAGAAGAATTTTCCCCACCAGGAGGTTTTTCCGACCCTCCCCCTTCACCATCTACAACAAGGATTGCACTAACTCCTATGGAGGCTTTCAACAAGAGGATGATGGACAGGAAGTTAGAATGCGAAGAAAGAATAGCAGCCATAGAGCACAAATACCAAGAAAGAATGGCAGCCATAGAGCGTGAGAGCGAGCAAGCAGGCTTGGAAGCAAAAGCAAGAGAAGCAAAATTTGATCGTGAGAACAAAGAAAGAGAAGCAAGATTTGATCGCAAGAACAAAGCAAGAATGCAAGAGTTCTTGCGACTCTTTTCTCAAGTTCAGGCACAGATGCAAGAGATTCAGGAGACGCAGACTCTCACAGTCTCTTCTTCTCCAAAGCATGACACACAGGATTTGCATGATTGTGAGAAGCATGATGAATTGAATGATGATGATAAGCATGATGATTTGAATGACAATGATTTGCATGATGATGATTTGCTTGAAAATGATGAGCATGATGATTTGGATTCCAATGACAAGCATGATGCTTTACATGATCAAGATGTGATTTCTCACAAGCATGATGATTTGCATGATCACGATGTGATTTCTCGCAAGCATGATGAGTTGCATGAAGATGATGTGATTGTTCACAAGGATGATGTGTTAATTGATGCTTTTTCTAGCGAAGCTAACCTCGTTGTAGATTCGATCAATCACGAAGAACCGATCTTGGCTTTCGAGTCGAGGTCCAAAGAACCCCCACAAGACGATTCGATCATTTAGGAAGAAGCGATCTTGGCTCTCGAGCCTAGGTCCAAAGAACCCTCACAGGAAGTATTAAGTGTTCGCATGATTGATACGCACGCATTGTTCGAGTGTTTCATTCGTGATCGTTTCCTGTATTTTAGTCAGCATCGTTATGTGATCCCTTTTCCTAGGTAGGACATATTGTATGTTGAGCACGTTTCTCTCATGAATGAGCACGAATGTATGCAAAATGTTCATGAAAAGTTGAACAGTATGTATGTAAGGAAAGTCACATTCCATGTCTCTTCCTTGGCATGACACATTTGTAGAACGAGCACATGAAAGTATGAGCACCAAGCATAGACATTTCTTTTGTGAATTGCCACAATTGATTGCTCTAGATCAAAAGAGAAAGATTCGATCTCATTGTGTACATGTGTTTGATGAACGGGTTGTCACTCTGTCTATTTGTTCATCTACATTGCATGCACAGTCTTTGAGAAAGACACGATTTTTTCCATTCGCTTTACATGGAATAGGTATGTTCATGGTTTTGTGTTGGAAATGGTTTCAGGAATTTTCAACCATGGAGATTCTTGAAGATGGAAGACGCACGACTCTCTACGAAGTTGAAGCATTGAAGGAGCCACAGAAGACTGTCACTTTCGGCGCGGCCCAATGAAGCAGGCGTTGCAGACCTTTATGAAGTTCAAGTACCGCACGACCCACACATCAGAGTGGGCCGGCGAAGAATCCATAGTTACAGGGGACAGAGGGGACGGACCCTAGGGACGAGGGACGCCCATTTCAGGGACAGGGACGGGTGGGGACGGATGGAAGAAGGGCTGCCAAGTGGGAACGCAGGCAAAACGTCTCGGGGACGGCAGGGGAAGGAGGGGACGGCAAGGGATGGGAGGGGACTTTTTTTAAAATTTGAAACCTGATCATTTCTAGAGGCTAGTTTCTCTCCAATAGCCATATGTTTGAACTTTGAAGCACACCAATGGCTGTAAAAGCCACCCTTTGGGTCCTCATTTCTCGATGTTTTATTCGCACATTTGCGTCTATATGACTCATGTTCTTTGGTCTATTTCGTATAAATTTGTGGTCAAAGTGATGCTCTATGTGTGTGGCATGTGTATAGGTTAAAAAATGCTAAAAAACTCTTCTTCTTTTTTTACATCCTGACCCCCGTCTCCGTTTCCCGACTTTTGAAGACGAAGGAAGATCAAGGCACACAATAGAGAGTGTGTTACTTAGTGTGCAATGGAAAGATAGATAGCCCTAGAGTGACGGGCGTATATACAATGCTCGGGGGAAAAAACCTCCTACAGAGGGAAAAAATGCCCCGGCGGTCCTAGTGTGTTCACACACATCACTACCACATGTATATGGTAACAAATCCCCCCTGGAGTGATGGGGTGAACGAGAGCTGGCACATGAGTAAAGGGAAGTGCCATGCCCTGAGGACATGATCAGTCCACAAAGGGGAGTAAGCCCAAAGCTTTGCGGAAAGCTTCAAGCTTCTCACGAGACAATGCCTTTGTGAAAAGATTTGCAAGGTTGTCCTGTGTTGGCACATAAGCCAAGCTGATCTCTCCTGCTGAGAGCCTCTCCCTGACATAGTGGTAATGCACCTCAATGTGCTTTGTGCGAGCATGAAAAACTAGGTTCCTCGCAACTGCCAATGCACTCTGACTGTCAGTGTAGATAGTGTTGGCAGTGTCTTGTCGAACACCCAAATCAGCCATAAGGCGTCTGAGCCATACACACTCAACCGTAGCTATGAAGACTGGCCTGTACTAGC
Organism: Adiantum capillus-veneris; assembly: GCF_014529385.1. Classification (NCBI taxonomy): domain Eukaryota; kingdom Viridiplantae; phylum Streptophyta; class Polypodiopsida; order Polypodiales; family Pteridaceae; genus Adiantum; species Adiantum capillus-veneris. The sequence continues at coordinate 19,061,328 of NC_140946.1, forward strand.
CTCACAACTCAAAGTGGCTACAGTAGGTTGCTTCTTGCTCAACCATGATATACATGAACTGCCAAGCATGAAACAAAAACCACTTGTGGACACTCGCGTGTCAAAACAACCAGCCCAATCTGAGTCCGAAAAAGCATGTAAGTCTGACGGCAATGATCCCCCCTTGGGATAAAACAATCCAAGATGTAAAGTGCCACTAAGGTAGCGGAAAATCCTCTTGAAAGCTTGCCAATGCTTAGACCCTGGGCTATGCATAAATCTACTGACCTGTGAGACTGCAAACTGAATATATGTCCTCGTGTTGCATACATAAATGAGGTAGCCAACAACAATTTGGTAAAGAGTGACATGAGCAAGATCGCCAGCATCATGTGGACTCAACTTCAAACTTGTTTCCATGGGAGTGGCAATAGGTTTGCAATCCTCAAGTCGAAACTTACATAGCAATGTCTCTATGTAACTTTTCCGACACAAGGCAATACCACCATCACACTGCTTAAACTGTATACCCAAGTAATGATGCAACAACCCCAAATCTTTCATCTTGAAAATAGCATTCAAATCAGCCTTAAATTCAGAAATATGTCTCTCATTTGGTCCAGTGATCAGCAAAGCATCGACATAAAGAACCACAATGAGAAATACATCATCCTCACGCTTTACATACAATGTGCTTTCTATTGGACTGTTACGAAAGACTTGTTTGACCAAATGAGTGTCAGCTTTCTCATACCAAGCACGAGGAGATTGCTTCAACCCATACAAAGCCTTCTTACATCTGCACAGTTTGTCCTCTTGTCCTTTTATGACAAAACCGCGAGGCTGCATTACATAAACTTCCTCAAATATGTCACCATTCAAGAAAGCAGTAACAATGTCTAATTGATGTACATCCAAACCAAAATGAGCTGCCAATACACATAGAAAATGCACAGTAGTCATATGACAAGTGGGAGCAAAATTCTCTCAATAATCTATGCCTTTTTGCTATGCATAACCCTTTGCAACAAGTCGAGCCTTATGGTGATCGATCTCACCATCCGGCTTGCGTTTCAACTTGTAAAACCACTTCGTACCAATGGCCTTTTTGCCAGGAGGAAAATCACATAAAGTCCATGTGTCATTTTCTATAAGTGCATCATATTCTGAAGCCATCCAATTTTTTGAATTCTGTGCTTCATCAAAAGACAGAGGCTCCTCAACATCATGTAAGCTAGACACAGCCAAAGCATAACAATCTGATGCATAAGATGCATGGCGAGAGCCTGAACAAGTACGACTAGACAAAGGTGCATCCAATTTACTGTCACGCAAAGTGTGCACCAGCCATTTTGGCATACCTCTAGCCTGCTCATTTTCAGCCCTTTCCTCATGAAGTACATCATGTTCATCTGCATCAGTAATAGGCTGATCTGTAACATTTTCAGAAACCCCCATAGGCTGTACATTTGCCTCATTAGAATTTACATTCGAATTTCCACCACTAAAAAGAGGCAACAAAGTGTCATAAATGTCCTGTGAGCTTACATTACTGTCTCTAGTACATGATAGCAAGGGCTGAACAAAATCTTCCACAAAGACCACATCTCGTGAAACCAGAATACGTTTTGTTTCCGGATGATACAACCTGTAACCTTTGCTTTCAGCACTATAATCAACAAAAATACATTTGACAGCCTTATCATCCTATTTTCTGCGTTGCACTTGTGGCACTAAGCCATAAGCCAAAGAGCCAAAAACACAAATGTGCTCAATAGATGGCTTTCTATCATGCCATGCTTCATATGGGGTCATAGACTGCAACGCTTTCATAGGACACCTGTTGAGTACATAAGTGGCACGCATGACAGCCTCGAGCCAAAACGAATGTGGTAAATCTTGACTCTTGACCATACATCTTGCCATTTCCGTAAGAGACCTATTTTTCCTCTCAGAAACACCATTTTTCTGAGGTGTATACGGCACTGTACATTGGTGTTTTATCCCACGACTAGCCAAAAATGCATTAAATTCATGAGACATATACTCCCCCCCTCGATCGGAACGGAGGGTGCCCATAGTACATTTGGAGACATTTCAACCATAGCCAGAAATTTTTTGAAGCACATAAAAACTTCGGACTTCACTTTAAGCGGAAATACCCATGCATGCCTAGAGTAATCATCAATGAAAGTCACGAAGTTCAAGTAATTGCCCAAGGATGGAGTTTGCATGGGCCCACAAACATCACTATGCACAAGCTGCACATTGCATGTGGCCCTAACTGAACCATCCTTTGGAGACTTAGAACGATCCATTTTACACGAAATACAGCCTTCACAAACATGTTTGACATGTGCTTCAAGAGGCGGCAAAGAAGAAACCATATCAGATTTCTGAAAACGCAGCAAACTGGCAAAATTCAGATGACCAAAACGTGCATGCCAAAGTTTTGCATCTGAAATAGCCCTTGAATCTGCAACAGCATTTGAAAAATTTTGTCCACACTTGTCATACAAAGTGAGCTTATACAGCCCACGGCACAAAAGGCCAGATGCAACAATTTCATTACCAAAACTGAGATCATGAACTGTACATCTGTCATCCACAAATTTGACTACAAGTCCAAGTCTAGCAAGTGCGGATACAAACAAGAGATTCTTCTTCATCCCAGGTACATAAAGTGCATCAACAAGTGTGAAGGAATTGCCATTTGCAGCAGTAAGCACAATCTTTCCAGCTCCTTGAACCGGATAAGAGGCATTGTTAGCACAAGTGACTGAATTCCCATGAGGGACAGACTCGAGAGAGATAAACAATTCACGATGTGAGGTAATGTGCTTTGTAGCACCACTGTCTAAATATCACACATGTGAATCTGCAGCAACTGACAAGCATGCATCATGGACAACAGGATCGTAAGTGCACTCTGTGCTAAAAGCCCATTTTGCATCAACATTAGCATCACAATCTCCTTTCACAGAAGACTCAACAATGGCTGCATTTGTAGTGGAACCAACATTTGCAGTGGAACCACCCTCTTTCTTCTTAGCCTCTTTGGCCTTCAACTTAGGACACGACTTGATCAAGTGATCATTACAATAATGGCAACGTATCTTCTTTTTGCCCTTATCACTAGAATTTCCAAACGAATTGCTGCCAGCTTAAGCATTAGGGACAAAAGTTTTGCCACTCGCAGCAGAACCATAAGAAGTGGCCGCATTGCTGTTACCACCCTTTCTTTGAGAAGCAATAAAAGCCTGCTCAACTGCATGCTGCCTAGTCTTTTTTTTTCTGGAAAGTGACTCTTGCAACAACAATGTGCATAATGCATCAAACTTGACAACTTCAGGATTTCCTTGGGTCATAAGTCTCCAAGTACTAGCAAAAGTATGGTAGGAATCTAGTAAGGCATCAAGAACAGTCTGCACAAGGGAACTGTCTGAAATGACTTCACCTGCAGAAATAAGTTGCTCATTGATATCCTTGACACCATGAAGAAAAGTGTCCATATCATCTTCCTCATGCATAATCTTCGACTCTAGCTCTTTACGCATCAAAGCAATTTTAGCCTCATTGCAACTTGCATAAAACCAGCCAAAATATCCCAAGCCTGTTTTGCAAATTTTGTTGAACGGATGCGAGGAACAATGGTGCACTTCACAGACAACACAACCAATGCATGAGCCTACGCATCCTTTACATCCCAACGAGCTTGTTCTGCCGTAGGCAAAAAAACTTTAATAGCACCAATCCTTGCAGCAAGACCTGCAACATCCTCAACATCGCCTACATCCTCAGAACCAGGATGTACATCAATGCCCTGCACAATATTACAAACGCCCTTTGACACAAGAACGTGTTGGATCATATAAGACCACATAGGGTAATTGTCCCCATCGAACCTGTCCTCAGCAGCAAACATCTTGAACACATATGTGTTGTTGTTGTCAGCCATGGTAAATGCTGCACCTGATGTGAAAACTGCCCGAAAATAGGAGAAATGGAGCGGGAGCAACACGTGCTATATAGAAAAAACCATAGAAGATTGTAAGGCACCTGTTATGCAGAAAACGGAACTGACAAAAATTCTACACAAAATGACGGAATTGCCTGTGCACACCTGCCTGTACTGGAAACGGAGGCCGAAATGAGCCCGAATCAACAATAAAAAATTTATCGACCTGTGAACGCTTGCCAAAGCTTATTGAAATCGGAGAAAGTGAGCAGGTGTGTGCTGAAGCAGCTGGCGACTAAGCGCGGGAGGATGCAACCTGCTCTGATATCAATTGTTGGAATTAGGGTTTCAGAGAAACGCACACAGCTTGGAGAAGACGAAGGAAGCTCAAGGCACACAATAGAGAGTGTGTTACTTAGTGTGCAATGGAAAGATAGATAGCCCTAGAGTGATGGGCGTATATACAATGCTCGGGGTAAAAAAACCTCCTGAAGAGGTAAAAAATGCCCAGGCGGTCCTAGTGTGTTCACACACATCACTACCACATGTATATGGTAACATTGATAATAAATAAGATAAGTTATCAAGATAAGGAAGATAAACTATCAAGATAAGTGAAAGCACTTATAAAAAATGTGCATAAAAAGAGGGCTTCTCTTCTCATTTTACACTTCCCTTCTCATTTTTAAAAGTGCAAGCTTAAAAGTAATCTTGGGAGAGCCATAGCCAAAGTAATTTCATAAACACCTTCCCCCTCCCCCCCCCCATACACATACATATCCCCCTCCAAGAGAAGCCATGGTCAAAACCCTAATCAAGTTTGTCAAAACTTGATCTTCTTCTTCACATTACCCTTCCCCTCTCCTCTCTCCTAATTCTCAAGCTTTCCAAGACTTGAATTACTTTTGCCTCTTGCCATTTCATCATTCCAAGTGGTCAAATTGGTGGTCTCCAAGCAAAGTGAAGAGGAAAAGAGTTGCCTACATCGACATACTTCTTGCATACTCTCCCAAATCGAGGAGAAGACTCTATCATACACACAAGGTAATGTTTTCTTGTTTTTTCTGTATGCTATTGTACTTTCATGAAAGTGATATAATTTCATACTTACTTAAGTTCATGCTTAAGCTCTCACATTATGCATAAGCAAGACTTTTGCTTGGGAAGAAGAAATAACTTCTTAATTTTGTTGTTTCTCTCTAATTATGGTTCATTACTAATCATAACTAACCATGTTGCTAACAACTAACTACGTTTTTATTTCAAGTTTCTTAGACTACCAGATTAATATGGCATAGAGAGAGTAGAAAGCACTCTCTTTAACCATAGGTGGCTGGAGGTCGACCATAGTTATCTAAATATCTCAAGTTTCGTTATTTTAAGGTTCTTAGATTACTAGACTAATATGGCATAGAGAGAGTAGAAAGCACTCTATTTAACCATAGGTGAATGGAGATCATAATTACCTAAAAGTATGCATGATGAAATGGTGGATAATATCCTTAATTATCTCTTAGTCTCTCGCATAAACCTTTTTATTGATTTCTAAGTTATTTTATACTCTTACCTAAATCCATAAATCAAAGGCAACTAGATAATGGAGTTATTTTTGGAACTAACCTTATTTTCCATGAAGGGGAAGTATATTCCAAAAGAGATGCTCTTGATTTTGCATAAATTATGAGTGTAAAAGTTGTAGTGCCATACTAAGTTAATATCTAGATTTCAAGAGAAGTTGAGGTTTGAGGGGTAAGTTTATAATTACCAAAGAAGCTTTTCTTTGAGAAAGAAGATTCCTAATTTTGAATAAGGTCATTTTCTGCCTTCCCTCTTGCCAATTGAAAAGTTACCAACTCCTTAAGCCTCTCCTAGCTGTGTGATTAATTCTCTCCATGGAATCAAGAGGTAAGACTAAACTCTATCTTGAGGATAATTTGTTAATCATTTGTACTTCATTACATGAGCATTTTGCAAGACCCTGGTATGTCCACTTTTAGGAGTTTCACAAATTACTCTTACACTATCACTCATGGAAGGATTCTACTCTTACATAAACCATCATTTAATCTTGCATAATTAATTCAGGGAAGATTTTATTTGTCTTAAAATCACAAGTTGATGCATTCTAAATGAATGTTAGTGTTTACTACTCATGGTTCACACTTAAGGTTATTGTATAGAGCATATGCATTGCTCATTTCAATTTTGTTTACTTCCAAGTTTGTTAAGGAAATAGGAATTAAGGGATTATAAATCAAATGCACCTAATCTAAATTTAACTTAGGATTAAAAAATTTACCAAGAAGGTTTGACGTGGATAGCCCTAGCATAACATAGCTTGTAGAATATTCAAGTGTGAACTTTGTCTTACATGTTTGGAAAAGCCAGCGTAGGAGTTTACCTGTCGGATGCAACAAGGGGTCTTGTTTTCTTAAGGTCTTCTTTGAGTAGAAATTAAAAGGGAAATAAGAATTAAAGGATTATTAATCAAATGCACCTAATTTAAATTTCAACTAGGATTAAAAAATTTACCAAGAAGGTTTGACATGGATAACCCTAGCACAACATAGATTCTAGAATATTCAAGTGTGAACTTTGTCTTACATGTTTAGAAAAGCCGGCGTAGGAGTTTACCTGTGGGATACAACGGGGGATGGTCCTTTTCAGCTAGGACTAATACCCGTTGGTCTATTTTTTGAGCTTGGATTCATTCATTGCCCTAGAAATGGGATGTAATGGGAGTGAGTTCGGCCAGGTGATAGAGACCCATAGATGCATCTGGAAATTGGCCCAGTCTGGGTAGGCTAGATGACGACGGGAAAATGAGGAAGGAAAATGGATTCATGAAGGGATCAGGATAAGGGAGGAGGATGTGTAATGTGAATTAATTAAGGAACTCTTCTAATTGTTTGCTAAAAAGGAACCTTGGAAAGGCTAGGAACCTAATTGGGCTATTCGGCAGTTGTCCTCACTATCCGGACCTTTGCTCTGCTTCTTGGATTATTGATTTAAAATGATTCTAGATTAGATTATTTTTGTAAGCCTTTCCCACACAAGATAAAGAAAAATAAGAATTTGAAATTGTGTCAAGGTGCCGCCTTCACACGTGGTGGAGAAGACGAGATACCCGAGTCTTGAGACGAGGATATGGATATGCCTAGAGAAGTATATGATTTCTTGAAAGATAACTAGATAATTTTGCTAATACTAAAGGAAAAAGGAAGTAAAATATTCTAAAAGGGAAAAAGGTGGGAACGACCTGATAAATTCATACTTGCAAGGGTATGCAACAGTTTGTTTGCTGCTTTCAAATGCTTGAAATGTATTCTTGGTTTGACATGTTTGGAATACTATTTTCTAGTATCATAGTACTAACTTGGAAAGGTGCATTTACCAAACAGTTCGGTGGGTGGGTGGATTCTAGAGAGTTAATTTGTTGGTGGAAAAGTTGAACCTAATTTTATGTTGTCTGTTAAGACAAGAATGGGAAAAAGGGATTCCGATCTATGGAGCAAGAATCAAACTTGGGAATGAGCAATTCGTGTCGTTAATAAATACACTTACCTTAGGGGAACGTAATGACGACTGCTCTCGATCATAGCCGAGAAAAAAGCGTCAGTGACCTTGAACCAAGGGTGAATTAGAGGACTCCCACCACTTGACCTTGGAAGGTTGAGTTTGAATTTAGTATGATGATTTCATTTGGAAATTTTGAAGCAACAAGGAAAGATATTTTGGGGTTAAGGATACCCTATGAGGAAAAGTGAATGTTATCACCCCCTTGAGTTGGCATGGAAGAGCAGGAGGAGTCCTGTCTTGGTGTCGGTCTCAAGCGGGAGGGATGTCTGGAATCGTGGAGTATCCATTTGGAGATGGTGTAGCCAACAGCCCCTGTCATGGCCCTCACAAATTGCATTGGATGATTCAATTGGTACTCAATTGAAAATGATTCATCAAGTGCATTACCATTAATGTGTATGCCAATTTTGTTGAATATGGATTTGTTTTTCATTACATTGTGCATTTGCAAGTGCCATAATCAAAAGTGTGTAGCGATGCAATGACAAATCTAATTAGGCTTGAATGAGGTTTATATTGGATATGAGCAATTGGTTTTGCAATGATTGCTACCTAATAAAATTGGTATTCTTCAATGAGAAAATATGGGCATTAATTGTGCATGCATACCTTGTTCGATCGTAGAGTGTAAGTCCGATCAAGTGTAAGTTGCAACAATGTCAAATTGAAAATTGAGACATTATATATGTGTATCCATGAGGTTGTGTCCACTTGATGAATTTTCCATAAAAATTTTCATACTTTGAGGCATTTTTCTAATCAAGTATGTAAGCCAAGCTGAATGCTTGAACAAAAATCTCAAGAAAGTGATGGAATATTCATTAACTTAATAAGAAATTGATCTAATTTTAAATGTTTCCCTCACAAGAGGCGTGTGAAATTCAATGTGGAAAAATAATTTGAAAAGAAATTTGCACAAATTTTGAATGATTTTTGTGTATGAATCATCTCCCTCACTCTCATAGATTAACCTTGGCCGTGTCCATTGTTACACACTTTGGCCAAAAAGTCCATGGGAGTTGCCTTTTAAAGAGGTTTTCGGAAAACAACTAAAATTTGAAAAATAAAATTAAAAACTAAAAAATTACACACACAAATTTGATCTCTCACATCATGCTACCTCATGTGTGTGTATTGTCACTTGCGCCCAAAGGGAGCTAGCTGCTGCCAATTCATGCTTGGGGTATCATGACCACATGCGTGATTCAAGAGGCTCATCAAGTACACTGCATATGTGTACTACAACTGATTGGTGCATTGATTTTCTTCACACGTATGTCTATACTTGTAACTCACCTACCTTCTTAGTGGCCCTCCACTTGTCTTCTTTCTCAACCCCTTCCTTGCCATGGCCACTTTTATAGCCAATAACTCTCTCTGCCTACTCTAAATTTTCCCCATTTCTTTCATGTGCACTAGGCCTAGCCCCGTCCTTGCACTATCCGCGCTTGCCCACACGACTCGCCACCACCCAGGGGCCAGATCCTGGATTTGCATGTCATTTATGCATCTAATTTAGGGTGGCCACTTCTATTGTGAAATTAGCACGTACACACACACGAGCCTTCTTAGGGTCCAACGTTATTCCAGCATGGCGCCACACGATCTCCATATAGATGTGAAGTATTTTCTCTTCCAGGTTTGAAGCCATGACATCAACACCCTGCTTGTTTACAAGCTCAGTGCCCCCTGCCATGCCACTTGTGGCATAATTAGACTGACACTCACATGCTTGAGGATATACTGTGTGCTGTAGCCTACTTCTATGGCAAGGGAAAACCCTGGCCCACCGACACTCTCATGGCCCAGTGACACTCTCATCTTGGCTTGATTTGTCCATGGCCATTTATTATGTCCTGCTCATGAGGCCTCAAGAGTTAAAACTGCACCCTATCACTTGGTTTGCGTGTTGCCTAAGAAGCAATGAGATAAATGAATCCCCATGAGCCCTCGTCTTTTGCTATTGACCCCACCATGCTTGCCATTGGCATCTGGTACCTCCCTCATCCTTTCCCACATTCATCCCTAGTTGCCCTTGTTACTATATTTCACTGCTGCAACCAACCTCAACCTCACTTGCATTTATGCCAAGTAATAGTAGGCTGCCATGCTTTGAATTGATGCTTTATCCACTTGCAAACCCAGAGAAACTTCTATCGTCTCTCTTGCCCATCATGTCCCTAACTCCTGAGACCCTCGCTGCCTGCTAGGCAAGTGCCCATAAAACTCAAAGATGAACTCTAGGCACTTTTGCAGCCTGTTGACTCGGACCCTATGCCTATCGCTGCCTCTTGCATACACACTCATCACTGTTGCAGACTTGGGTTCCATCTAGCGGTGCTTTCCTAACCAGTCTCCTTGGTTTCCATGGAATACACACTCTCAAACCTTCAGTCACACTTCAGTCCTCCCTCATTGTCGCCTTTAATTTTGCCTCCACGGGTTATCACTAGCAATATATTGAAAGTTTAAAAGTAAAAAATAAAAAACAAACAATTAAAACCCTTTGGAAAAGGGCATTCCCACCCTATCTCCACACCAAGCTTGAAAAAGGGGACTCACAACTGGCGAATCCAAATTCAAGTCAGTTGTTTGAGAAAAGTACAAAACAAAAGAATTTAAATAGCTTGAAGAGATTCTTAGCTTAGAGTCATAATTGATTGCTTTTGCTACATGCATAAATCTCAAATTTTTAGTGGTTTAATCTTCATGATAATTTAAGTGTTTTTTTCTTTATGTGGTTTAGTTTTTGGCTATAATTGATCCATCTTTTAGAAGCAAAAATTCACTTTGCATGATTGATCATTGCACTTCATGTTCTATTCTTATTTGTTGGCCTTTGATACTTATGACTTGCTTTATGTTTTGATAGCTCAACATTCCACCACAAACATACTACCATGTCACCATGCTTTGCTTCAGCGGCACACAAGGACATGCACCAAATTAGGAAGGGGAAATGTTAGTAGCGGCTAACACATGCTACACCAATTATCCATCAGGCTACGGATGTGCTATGGATGTATACAACATTTTCTATTCACATTGTATAAATCCTTGGGACCATTTAGGAGTTCCAAATTGTATAAGTTAAAGGATCACCTTAATCCCATAGTAGAAAGGCTTGGAGTCCATGCCTTTATAAGAAGCCCTTTTATGAAAAGAGGATTCATTCTTGAGTAGTCATTCTTGAGAGCTCACTCTATGGATGGACTAGCATTGAGCTTAATGCCAATGCTTAGAAGGCTAGTGCTAATCCTTTGTAATTAGGTAAGCTCTTCTTGATTAATCTAATCTCTATTTTTCTCATTACTCTTGTCTTCTCTACATTTCATTATGTCATGAAGTAGTTTTACATTATCATTATTTTAGATTTGAGAAAGATAACGACTTCTTGCTTTGATCTTACCTCTCTTCTACCATGAGTATTTAAATTAGTTGATGACTTGTCTAATCCTCTTAATTAGTGTAGTGTGTGTGCACTCTTGGTCATGTGATTAGCGTTTGTGCCTAATTGTGTTCTTAAGTGTGTGAAGGTTTAAGAGCCTTGAGCTTAATGCCACTTGTGTGTGATATGATTAGAGTACCTTGGTTGGCATGTGATGATTGGGGAAGCCAACTTCAATGCAATTAGTGTGTGCTTTGTTCATGGATGCTTGTGTTGACGATGTGCTCTTGTGACTCGAATAAGATTGGAAGCTCACCTCACAAAGTCACCATGATTAACTCACTAATTGGTGAGTGTCTCCATGCCCTAGCCAAAAAGCTCATCCCTTCGGATTGACAGTTATTGTTGGGAATTAGAGCTATGCTACGATGGTACCCCCAACATTTGGCATCATTTTTGGGAAACAATGGCCTCTGCTAGTGTAATTATGGCATAATCGGATTGGTTTCCTCACTAATTTTACTTGTATGTTTAATGTTTTTTGGATTTTGGATGTTTTTGCATGAGGAATTATATTGAATTTTCCCTAATTTGATACCATATCTTGCTAATTGTGTGCCTATACACTCCAATTTCACACTAACCCCTTGATAATTTCACTAATTACACACTAATTTTCTTTTAATTGGACTACAATTTGTGGTTATGTTGGATATTTGCTTAATAGAGCTTGGATTGCATTCTAACAATACCGGTTTGTGTTAATCACTTAATAATTTATTGATTTTCAAATGCAAGATTAGGACTTTGGACAATCGACAAAATCAGCCTGTACATTATGTAATTGATGGTTGGATGCTTCCATTGGTCTAAAATCTTGTGTGGTATGCTTAGCCGTTATCAAATTGATGATTTTGAGCATTTGATTGCGTGCATTTTGCATGCCATTGTAATGCTGAAGATTTTCTATAATTGAATGTGCAAAATTGATGGTTTCATGTGCTAATGTGCATTGTTAATTTGCCTAATTGTATGCTTGAATGGTGAATTGCAATTGTGTGTACTAAAATCAGGTGTGTGTGCATTCTAATTGAGTCTGTGTATGTCTAATTTTAAATGTGTGTGCACTATTTTGCCTTAAGTTTTGTGTGTACCTAAAAATCAATGTGTGCATAATGATTTGGCTAATGTGATGATTGATTTATGTTATGGTTAATTCCAATTAGACAATTGTGTCATCAATTTGCAATTTCGACAAGATTAACACTTGTGTGTGAGAGATACCCCTCCCAGGGTCTATGCACAATATACACAATTTATACTTTTATACAATTTTCAATATACATTAGAGTTGCAAAAGCATTTGCATAAGGGAGGTGTTCTCAATTCCTGACCAAGCATGAGACCGAGTGCATCCAGAGCTACCTAGCGACTAGTGCTGCCCGCAAATGGGTGTTATGAATAAAAGCGTACTTGAGAAAATATAACATTGTAGAGGGTGACTATATGTGTACACTACGTCACGGGAAGAGAGAGAGAGAGAGAGAGAGAGAGAGAGAGAGAGAGAGAGAGAGAGAGAGAGAGAGAGAGAGAGAGAGAGAGAGAATATAGTGGAGGGTGAAATAGAGTGCATAGAGACATGAGAGAATGAAAATAGAGAATCTTTAAATGCCCCTTCTAAATGGAACAAGAAACTATGTATTAATGCCATGACAAAATCTGGGTATACCATAACATCAAAAAGTTTATGACAAAAGAACTAGCTGAGCATCGGACCCTGTGTAGGGATTGACCGGTCCACCCATCTTTATCTGCTCTACTACGAACAGAGAGAATTTCACTTCGCCGCTGGGAGCCAGAACACCTCCAACCTACCTGCGCCAGACATAAGCTGAGGCCGCTTTACCTCCCTCCATGAACGCGAGCTCTGAAAGGATCCCAAGTACCAATAGGTGGTAGGGTATCAACACCAACCATACCAGTTTAGGCTCCATGCCTCTTCGATGCCCATCACTGGGTGTTTAGGGAAAGCCAAGGAAAAATCCCTGATGTGTTAGCCCTGTAGGTCATTCAACCCCCGACGCACTAACCGTGTAGATGAGCCTAACAAAAAGAAGAAGACATAGGCAACACTCCCAATTCAGCAAAGCCCCATGTCAATGACCCTTTAGTCTAAGGCTAAGCGATGTAGCTAATCCTAGTCTTGTAGCGACGCTGCCATGAGAAACATAACACATGAGTCTAATCACAATAGCACTTCCCATATACACAAACAATCTTTTCCAAGCGGTTCTTTTGTACAGTGCCTCTACCCTTACACGTCTATCGTGAACCATCTAGATCACTTCATGACAAAATCCCAAAACCATAAACCATAAACCAATCACTTCACACGGGTGAGCACTCCACCCAACTTGGGTGAGGCACGACCAATCCTGCATAACCACTTTAGAACATAACATGGCTACAAAACTTTCTGCAGCATTTTGGCATCATAACCATATCTAGAAAAAAAACCATGAGCCACATTGGCTTCCACCATAAAATCAAAATTATAATCCATGAGGGAATATCAGTCCTTAACCATAAATCATAATCACACTGAACCAACTCCCACACTTGGAGTTTGACATATCCTCTGCAATCAATCGGAGTCCTTACACATATGACCCTTAAGACATGATTCTTTCATGCATAAAAAGAGTCTGATGAGCATCTAATTATAATATAAAAATCCAATTTTTACAACATCCAACCACGCAACGTTGATGCATCACATCTGCACTTCACCTCCCTAGCCAATAGAGATACTTTTGACCTACAAAGGTGGAAAGCAATCATACATCATATGATAATATTACAGATCAATCCATGACTTCTCATACATCATATGATAAAATGCAAACGAAAGTACTTTACCTCAAACCAGTACATCAAGCTTAGATCCATAATATAGACTATCACTCTATCACATCACTTTACCCATATGGCACTTACACAACAAACGGTAACCCAAAAAGCAAGCCACGTTAATCATATCTATACATGCGGTTCGGGACGTCTAACCATATACTCACATATAAGTTTATGGCCATCAAAAGTTGAAATCAACTCACTAAAACAAACCATAAATCATACATAAACAGTTCGAATAAATCACGACGTTATATGGTACCCCCCCTTGGTAGCGCCCCTACACGTGTAGGTAAAATGGTTATAGAACAATCAATAACTCACATTCTTGAAGTGATAATGGAGACCTAAGTTCATTTATCATCAAGTTTCATCAAGCTTTTCAATTGGTTAGGTGGGTTTGCTCATCTGGTGAATCTATATAGTGGTTCTCCAAGGAGCTTGGAGTCAAAAAAATTGGTTGTGTAGTGGGCAACAAGCTGTTTTTTGACCATATCTCTTAGCTCATGCATGATTTTCAGATGACACCTAAGAGATAAAATTTTCTAAATGATGTGTTTTATCTCTGGTATAAAGGGTTCGCACTGATTTATAATGATTTGTGATTATGACCAAAACAGTGTTCTCTATGACGTGAAGCGAAAAGCGCTTTTTATGCATGAACGTGATCATAAACGCATCATGTGCATAAATTAGTGTACTAAACATGATGAACTAATCATGGGAAACTTCATAGGTACTCGGTAATCCATACATGCACTCGTATATGGAAAAACAATCATCAAGAGGGTGACTACTTAGAAAAACGACATTGAGATAGAAAGAGAGAGATGATGGCTATGGAGTTTAGAGCTTCTCACCGTGCTTTAGAATTGATTAGGGAATGTTGAAAATCTTCTTGATTTTTCCGCAAGAGAGCGGTGATGAGAGCTACGTAGAAGTATTCACCACGAAAGCTTCCAGAGAGCACGTACACCGTGAAATGAGAGAGAAGATAGTAAGCAAGTAGAGAGAGAGTTTCCTTCTTCTTCTTCTTCTTGAGAGAGAAGAGCTTATAGAGATGGTGATGAAGAGCTTGTACCACTCCCTATAATAGATACGCATAGCATTGCGATAGTAGGCGCAATAAACGACACTGAAAACTAAGGCTTGCAGGTGAATTTATAGACTCTGCAGCTGGCTGGAGTAGCTCCCAAGGCAAAAACTAGCGCTAGTTTTTGGGCTAGGAATAGCTTTAGCTTTTTGGCAACTTTGCTAAAAACATGCCTTTGCTTTTGGTGGTCAACTTTCCTACTTACCATTCAATTTTTATAGCAAAATTGGCCAATTGAACAGTATCCGGCCAACTAACGGAAACCGTAGCTAGACTATGCCGCACCATAATGTCCCGACATAATTATGAATTACCCATACCGTCTCGGCGTATTTACGATACTGCTTTTTATAAAGAAAATTTCCGTAAAAATCTCGTTTGGTCCCGTTTTTTTGAAATCCGACGGAGACTACATTAATATTTTTATGTTTAGGTCATCATAAAAAGCACATTGCTTTTCAAAAATGCCAAAAAGTTTGAAAAGCTAAAAATTGCGTACGAAGAAAAAAAAGCAGGAAGAGTACTGTAGCGACGACTGTCACAACCTCTACTACTTCTTTAATTGACCTTATTTGAGAAGGTATGACTCAGGACCCGCATTACTTAAAAATCCAATACTCGATGAACTTAAATAATCGCACACAGAAGCAAGAAAGGCAAATCAACCTCTACAAAAGCAGGAAGAGTACTGTAGCGACGACTGTCACAACCTCTACTACTTCTTTAATTGACCTTATTTGAGAAGGTATGACTCAGGACCCGCATTACTTAAAAATCCAATACTCGATGAACTTAAATAATCGCACACAGAAGCAAGAAAGGAAAATCAAAGGCTTTCACGTTGGAGGTGATGACCTTTACTTTGGTAAATGTCTTTGTATTCCAAATCAAGGTGGAATCAAGCTTCAGATATTACAGCAAGCTCATGTTATACCTATAGCAAGACATCCAGGATACATTAAAATTTACTCTACTATAAGAAAGAGTTTCTTTTGGCCAGGACTAAAGCGTGATGTGTTGAGCTATGTTACAACATGCTTAACATGTCAACGTATTAAAGCTGAACAAATCCGATAGCCAGTAAGATTCAACCTATTGATGCTCCACAAATGAAATGGGAATGCATATCCATGGATTTTATTACAAGACTTCCTACATCTCTGAGATAAGACTCTATTTTTGTGGTTGTTGATATGCTTACAAAAATGGCCCATTTATTTCCAAGAATGTAGCTCAAGTCTTCATGAAAGGTGTTTTCATGTATTACGGTTTACCTCGACGAATAATTTTTTATCGTGATGCAAAGTTCCCATGTAATTTTTGGAAAGCCTTATTCTCAGCTACAGAAACTCGGTTAGCCTTTAGTACGACTTATCATCCTCAAACTGATGGGCAGACAGAAAGGACAAATCAAATCATTGAAGACATGTTAAGGGCTTATTGTATGCATGAGCAGAGTAAATGGACTAGATATTTGTATTTGATTGAATTTGGGTATAATTCCTCATTCCAATGCTCAATTGAAATGTTTCCTTTTCAAGCATTGTATGGAAAAGAGTGTCTTACTCCACTCAAATGGACACACCCTCTCATACGAGTCCAAGCATCCAAAGAAATATTGGATGAAATGCAACTACAAACTGATCTTATACGACAGGATATTAAAACTGCTCAAGATATACAGAAGAGTTATGCTGATCCAAGATGATTTGCGAGACTTTTTGAGGAGGGAGATATGGTATTTTTGAGAGTAGATTGAAATGTAGTTCTTTATCAATGGGTAATTGTAAGAAGCTAGGTGCTAGATATTGTGGAACTTTTGTAATCACTCAGCGGATTAATGATCAAGCTTACAGACTCTTGTTACCACCACACATAAAGGTACATGATGTTTTTCACGTCAGCTTACTCAAGAACTATGTACATGATCCGCAACATATTCTTGATGATTCTGTATTATCTACCTCTACTGATGAAGCTTTTGAAGTATATCCCGAAGTAATACTTCAGAGCACAACCAAGCCTCTATGTAATAGGACCATTATTGAACATCTTGTTAAATGGTCAACGTATCCTCAGGAAGATGCCATTTGGGAAAGTGATGAGGTAGTGATACTAAATCATCTAGATTTCATGTTGAGGTGAGGACACCTCGAACTTTTCATATGTGGGAGGATGTAAGATCCCCAATTTTTGGGTCTCTTGTAAAAATAAGAAAAATAGCTTTCAATATCTATTTTACCAAATTTTGACTTAAGATGCTTGATTGACAGTATCGGACAGTTCTAAAATAAAAAGCAATGTCGTTTCCATGTTCTAGTGCTTTCTGAGTGCTTTTCACATTATTTTTAGCTTTTCAAGATTTTTAGTGCTTTTTAGTGAAAAGCGAGTCCGCTTTCTTATTCCAGTGGAAGAGAGGAACCCGTGGTTCAATTTTAGAAAATTTTGTTTTCTTTTGTTATTTTTAGCTTTTTGTGATTTTCGGTGTTTTTGAAAAGCAATGTGCGTTTTATGATGATCTAAACATAAAAATATTAATTTCAATCTCCGTCAGATTTAAAAATGATCATACGGAGCAAAAACGAGACCAAACAAGAATTTTACGAGAATTATTTTTATAAAAAGTGATATCGTAAATAAGCCGAGGTAGTACAGGAAATTCAAAATTATGTCGGGACATTACGGTATGGCATAGTCTAGCTACATTAATTGGTCGGGTATTGTTCAGTTGGCCAATTTTGCTGTAAAAATTGAATGGCAAGTGGGAAAGTTGACCACCAAAAGCAAAGGCATGTTTTTAGCAAAGTTGTCGAAAAGCTGGAGCTATTCCTGGCCCAAAAACTAGCGCTAGCTTTTGCCTTGGAAGCTACTCCAACCAGCTGCAGAACCTATAAAGTCACCTCCAAGCCTCAGTTTTCAGTGCCGTCTATTGCGTCTACTACCGCAAGGCTATACATATCTATTTTACGCAGAGGTGAAATCTCTTCATCACCATCTCCATAAGCTCTTCTCTCTCTCTCTCGAGAAGAATAAGAAGAAGAAGAAGAAGAAGGATCCTCTCTCTCTACTTGCTTACTATCTTCTCTCTCATTTCACGTTGTACGCGCTCTCCGAAAGCATTCGTGGCGGATACCTCTACGTAGCTCTCATCACCGCTCTCTTGCGGCAAAGCAAAAAGCCTTTCCACAGCTCCTAATCGATTCTAAAGCGCGGTGAAAAGCTCTAAACTCCATCATCATCATATTTCTCTCTCTCTCTCTCTATGTCGTTTTTTTGAGTAGTCACCCTCTCGGTGATTGTTTTTTTCATATACGAGTGCACGTATGGATTAACCGAGTACGTATAAAGTTGCCCCATGATTATTTCATCAAGTTTAATATGCTGATTTATGTACATCATGCGTTTATGATCACGTGCATGCATAAAAAGAGTTTTTTGCTTCACGTTATAGAGTCGGTAGGAACACTGTTTTGGTCATAATTCACAAACCGTTATGGATCAACCCCCGAACCCTTTTGTACTAGAGATAAAACACATCATTGAGAACATTTTCTCTCTTTGGTATCATATGAAAATCACGCACGAGCTAAGAGATATGGTCAAAAAACAGCCTGCTTTCCACTGCACAACCAATTTTTTTTGACTCCAGGGTTTTTGGAGAACCACTATATAGATTCACCAGATGGGCAAAGCCACTTAACCAATTGAAAAGCTTGATGAAACTTGATGATATATGTATTGAGGTCTCCATTATCACCTCGGGAATGCAAGTTATTAATCGTTCTGTAACTGGTTTTACCTACACGTGTGGGGGTGCTACCAAGGGGGAGTACCGTACGTGGTGAGTTAATCGAGCTGTTTATGAATGATTTATGGTTTGTTTTGTTTTGGTGAGTGGATTTCAACTATTTGATGTCCATAAACTTATGTGTGAGTATATGGTTAGACATCCCAAACCGCATAGGCAGATATGATTAAAGTGTCTTCCTTTTTGGGTTACCGTTTGTTGTGTAAGTACCATATGGGTAAAGTGATGTGATAGAGTGATAGTCTATATTATGGAGTTTAGCTTGATGCATTGGTTTGAGGTCAAATACTTCTATTTTCATGTTATGCACGCTCCCAAAAATGCAAAAAAGTTGTTTTTTGCATATGTGTGAAGTTATGGTTTATGGTTGACCTAGAGGTCGGAGCTGTTTTGCATCATTTTTATGGTGATGGAATGTTATCATATGATGTATGAGAACTCATGGATTGATGTGGATGTTTCATATGCATGGTTATTATTGCTTTCCACCTTTCTAGGTCAAAATTAGCTATATGTGCTAGGGAGGTGAAGTGCAGAAGTGATGCATCAACGTTGCGTGGTTGGATGTTGTAAAGATTAGATTTTTATATCATGATAAGTTGTTGGTCGGACTCTTTTTATGCATGAAAGAATCATGTCGTAAGGGTCATATGTGTTAACCCTTGTCAAGTATGCTCCAACAGGGATGACTCAAGAGGGCAAGGTAGCTCGATTCGTGTCAGGGTTATATAATCCTATGAAGACTAGATTCCAGAGTCTTTGTCTTATCAATTTTGTAGATGTCCTTGATGCAGGGAAACCCATTGAAATAGAGTTATCTACTACCGGAAAGAGAAAACCAGAACCTGTTCCTGTTTATGAAAACAAAAAGCCTCGTCTTGAGGAGGAACAAAGGTCTGGGAATCCACAACAAAGAAGAGAGAACTTGTTACGTATGAAAGCCATACAAGATCATTTGTGCTACACTTGTCTTGATCCTGGTCATCAATCCGGGGATTGTCCCTTTAACAATTCAAGTTTCATAGGACTGGTGGACAATTATGAACATAGAAACTTCAATCCGAATCAGAATTTTGAAAACTTTAGACCCCGACCATTGGTAATTAAGAGGAACTTCAATTAGAAAAACCTTAACCAAAATCAAAGACAACCTCAAAACCAAGGGAATTTTAGACCAGGCAATCCACCTTTTGTTTGGAATGGACCGCATATCAACAATAACAACAATGGAAAAACCACCAACCTAGTCCAAGAGGAGGAGAATATCAAAGACCTCAGGGAAGACCTCAAGTTAGCAAAGCTCAAGGGATCAGAGGTGAAGGAAATCAGGCAAATGCGTATGTTCATGCTGCAATAGAACATCAGGGAGTGAATGAACAATTTTCAGTAATTCAAACCCCAGCGGAGTATCAAGGTAACCATTTTACCTTATTGATTGATTTAGGGAGTACAAATTCTTTCATATCTCCTAAGTGCATTAGAAACCTCATTTTGTCGGAACACTCTGATACAGACCTTACGATAGAATTAGCTACGGGTAAAAAGGATAGATCTTTTACTTCAGTAGGTAACTTGAATTTTGTTTTGGATGGTCATAATAATTTTGCAAACTTTAGAGTCTTACCCATAGGAATCTACGATAGAATTCTAGGAATGGATTGGCTTAAAGACAATGATGCTCACATACATTGTAAAGACACTTCATTGACTTTCAAAAATGATCAAAACTCTAGAGTTACAATTACTGGGAAACGGGGAAAGCCTAAGCTCAGACTAGTAAAACTTTACCAAACTTATAAAGAGTCATAGAAAAAATGAAAGAATTAACGTAGTAAAGCTCAATCCTAAGGATAAGAAGGTAGATTCACATGAACCCAAATGGATAATAGAATTTGATGATGTATTTCTCGAAGAAATTTCACAGTTACCACCCAAGCGTGATGTTGATCATGCAATAGAGCTTACTCCAAGAGCTCACCAATTTCCCATAGACCTTACAAAATGTCAGTACCTGAATCTGTATAACTCAAGGAGCAATTAACCCAACTCCTTGAACAAGTCTTCATTCGACCCATCGTTTCTCCATGGAGTACTCCTGTTTTCTTTAACCGGAAGAAGGATGGTACTCTACGCCTTTGTATTGATTATCATGGATTGAACCAGGTAACAATCAAGAATAAGTATGCAATACTAAGGATTGATGAACTACTTCACCGATTACATGGAGCTTCTATCTTCACAAAGATTGATCTTAAGTCAGGGTACTACCAAATCCGAATCAAGGAGGAGGACATACCGAAGACATGATTTAATACTCGTTTTGGAAATTATGAATTTACAGTTATGCCTTTTGGCCTTACTAATGCTTCTGCAACTTTTAATCATTTTATGACTGACCTCTTTTGAGAGCATCTTGATGGTTTTGTTCTTGTCTTCTTTGATAATATCTTGGTTTACTCAAGAAATAGAGAAGAACATGAACAACACGTGCGGCGAGTACTTGAACTTCTCCAGCAAAACCAACTTTATGCCAAACGTAGAAAATGCACCTTCTTCACTGACAAGGTGGAATATTTGGGATTCATTGTATCTAAGGATGGAGTTTCTACTGATCCAAGTAAGATATCGAAGCTGTTATAGCTTGGCCTACACCGAAATCAATACAAGAAGTATGTGGCTTTCTTGGTTTGAGAGGATGGTTTCGTACATTTATTGAAGGTTATGCTAAGATTGCATCTCCATTGACTAGTACGCTTAAGAAGGCTAAAGTGTTTACTTGGAATGAACGTGCTCAAGCTAGTTTTGAGAAACTCAAAGAAGCTTTGGTGAATTCTCCAATACTATGTAGCTTCCAGACTTCTCAAAGACATTCATTGTGCTCAGGGATGCAAGTGGACTAGCTATCAATGGCATTCTGTCTCAAGAAGGAAACCCAGTAGCTTATGAGTCTCGTAAGTTGCGTATACATGAGTTAAATTATCGCACACATGACTTAGAATTATTGGCTGTTGTGCATGCTCTTAAAGTATGGCGACATTATCTTCTTGGAAGGAGATTTGAACTACATACCAACCATAAAAGCCTAAAGTGTGGATCTACACCTAACCTGACCTTAATATGCGGCAACGAAGATGGATGGAGTTGTTATGCAAATATGATTTGGGATTGAATATAAACTTGGGAAGGAAAATCTTGTGGTCGATACCTTAAGCAGGAAGAGTACTGTAGCGGCTGTCAAAACCCATACTACTTCTTTAATTGACCTTAGTCGAGAAGGTATGACTAAGGACCCGTATTATTTAAAAATCCTGTACTTGATGAACTTAAATAATCGCACAGAGAAGCAAGAGGGGCAAATCAAAGGCTTTCACATTGAAGGAGGTGAACTTTACTTTGGTAACCGTCTTTCTATTACAGATCAAGATGGAATCAAACTTCAGATATTACATGAAGCTCATGATATACATATAGCAGGACATCCTGGATACATAAAAACTTACTCAACTATAAGAAAGAGTTTCGTTTGACCAAATATTGTGGACCTTTTGTAATCATAGAGTGGATTAATGATCAAGCTTACAGACTCTTGTTACCACCACACATAAAAGTACATGATGTTTTTCACGTCAGCTTACTCAAGAAGTATGTACTTGACCCACAACATATTCTTGATAATTCTCTATTATCTACCTCTACTAATGGAACTTTTGAAGTATATCCCGAAGTAATACTTCAGAGAAGAACCAAGCCTCTACGTAATAGGACTATTATTAAACATCTTGTTAAATGGTTAACATATCCTTAGGAAGATGCCACTTTGAAACGTGATGATGTAATGAGAATAAATTATCCAGATTTTATGTCGAGGTGAGGACACCTCAAATTTTTCAAGTGTGGGAGGAATTTGCCAAATAAAAAATAGCTTTCAATATCTATTTTGACTTAAGATGCTTGATTGGCAGTATTGGAAGGTTCTAAAGTAAAAAGAAAGGTCGTTTCCATGTTCCAATAGGTTAGATAGGTGTTTGGTTCAGTTTTGAAAAAAACCACTATTTTTAGTTTTTTCATGTTTTTTATGCTTTTAGGTGCCTTTTGCAAGGTCGGATCCTTGATCTACGTGTTCGAAGGAAGCTATGGTTCAATTTTATGAAAATCAGTTTTTTGAGTGCTTTTCACGCAATTTTTAGCTTTTTCATGATTTTTAGTGCTTTTTAGTGAAAAGCGAGTTCGCTTTCTTATTCTAGTGGACGAGAGTAACCCGTGGTTCAATTTTAGATTTTTTTTTGCTTTTTGTGCTTTTCGGTGTTTTTTTAAAAACAATGTGCTTTTTATGATGACTTAAATATAAAAATATTGATTTTAGTCTCTGTCGGATTTAAAAATGATCACTTGGAGCAAAAACACGACCAAACGAGATTTTTACGGGAAATATTTTTATAAAAACCGGTACCATAAATACATCGGGGCAATACGAGAAATTCATAATTATGTTGGGACGTTACGATGTGGCATAGTCTAGCTACAATTTTTGTTAGTTGATCGGATACTATTCAATTGGCCAATTTTGCTGTAAAAATTGAATGGTAAGTGGAAAATTTAACCAACAAAACCAAAGGCATGTTTTTAGCAAAGTTTCCAAAAAGCTGGAGCTATTCCTGGCCCAAAAGCTAGCACTAGTGTTTGCCTTGGGAGCTACTTCAACCAGCTGGCTGTAGAGCCTATAAATTCACCTGCAAGCCTCAGTTCTCAGTGCCGTCTGTTGTGTCTACTATCGCAATGCAATATGTATCTATTATACGGAGTGGTGCAAGCTCTTCATCACCATCTCCATAAGCTCTTCTCTCTCTCTCTCGAACAAGATGATGAAGAAGAAGAAGAAGAAGGATATTCTCTCTCTACTTGGTTACTACCTTCTCTCTCGTTTCACGGTGTACGTGGTCTCCGGAAGCTTTCGTAGTTAATACCTCTACATAGCTCTCATCACCTCTCTCTTGCAAAAAAGCAAGAAGGCTTTTGACAACCCCTAATCGATTCTAAAGCACGGTGAGAATCTCTAAACTCCATAGCCATCATCTGTTGTGTAAGTACCATATGGATAAAGTGATGTGATAGATAAATAGTCTATAATATGGAGCTGATCTTGATGCATTGGTTTGAGGTCAAATATTTTTATTTGCATGTTATGTACACTCTCAAAAATGCCAAAAGGTTGTTTTTTGCATATGTGTGAAGTTATGGTTTATGGTTGACTTAAAGGTCGGAGCTGTTTTGCATCATGTTTATGGTGATGGAATGTTATCATATGATGTGTGGAAACTCATGGATTGATGTGGATGTTTCATATGCATGGTTATGTTTGCTTTCCACTTTTCTAGGTCAAAACTAGCTCTATGTGCTAGGGAGGTGCAGATATCATTAGGAAAAGTTTGGACTAAAAAATGGGCCTTGTAAGAATTGTTGATGTGGCATAGCTTTCAAAAAGTGGAGATCCGTAATTTTTTTGCAAATAAGATCCAAACTTGTCAGAGGTTGGATATTTAGAATCTACTCTTCAAATGCTATCTATTGATATATAGCATGCATGTATCGGACATTGCCTTCATGTAGATCTAGAAAAAGGTGATTTTAGATTACCGTAACGGTAACAAAACTTGGCTGATTGAAAAAAAATGGCATAACTTTCATAGAAGTCATCTAAAATTTTCGGACCTTGGCTCTTTAGAATCCATTTTTCAAGAACTTTCCAATGATAGGTCATATCATGGGGTTCTAAGCAATATTTAGAGGGGTCTACCAGGTTGCTTTCTTTTGTACAACTTTGATGATGTGGCACTCTTAAAAGGCCCAAAAATGAGTTCAAAATTTTCCTAATGTGATGCGTCAACTTTGCATGGTTGGATATTGTAAAACTTGGATTTTATGTCATGATTAGTTGCTGATTGGAATCTTTTTATGCATGAAAGAATCATGCCTTAAGGGTCATATGTGTATGGACTCCGATTGATTGCAGAGGATATGTCAAACTCCAAGTGTGGGAGTTGGTTCAATGTGATTATGATTTATTGGTTAAGGGCTGAGACTCCTCACGGATTATGGTTGTGATTCTATGGTGGAAACGGGTGTGGCTCATGGTTTTTTTTCTAGATATGGTTATGGTGTCGAAATTTTTGCAGCCATAGTATGTTCTAAAGTGGTTATGCAAGATTGGTCGTGCCTCACCAAAGTTGGGTGGAGTGCTCACTCGTATTGGTTTATGGTTTATGGTTTTGGGATTGGATCATGAAGTGATCTAGATGGTTCATGATAGACGTGTAAGGGTAGAGAACCTGTACAGTCTAACTGCTTGGAAAATATTGTTTGTGCATATGGGAAGTGCTATTGTGATTGGACTCATGTGTTATGTTTCTCCTGGCAGCGTCGCTACAAGACTAGGATCACCTACATCGCTTAGCCTTAGACTAAAGGGTTGTTGACTTGAGGCTTTGCTGGATTGGGGGTGTTTCCAATGATGCTCACATACATTGTAAAGACGCTTCATTGACTTTTAAAAATGATCAAAACTCTAGAGTTACAATCACTAGGAAACGGGGGAAGCCTAAGCTCAGACTAGTGAACTTTACCAAACTTATGAAGAGCCATGGGAAAAATGAAAAATTTTATGCAGCAAAGCTTAACCCTAGGGAGAGAAGATAGATTTACTTGAACCGGAACGGATAACAGAATTTGATGATGTATTTTCCGAAGAACTTTCACATTTACCACCCAAGTGTGATGTTGATCATGAAATAGAGCTTACTCTAGGAGGATAACCAGTTGCCCATAGACCTTACAAAATGTTAGTACCTAAATCTGCAAAACTCAAGGAGCAATTAACCCAACTCATTGAACAAGGCTTCATTCGATCCAGCGTTTCTCCATGCAGTACTCCTGTTCTCTTTAATTGGAAGAAGGATGGTACTCTAGGAGCTTCTATCTTCACATATTGATCTTAATTCAAGGTATTACCAAATCCAAATCAAGGATGAGGACATACCAAAGGTAGGATTTAATACTCTTTTTGGACATTATGAGTTTACAATTATGCCTTTTGACTTACTAATGCTCCTACAACATTTTATTGTCTTATGATCCGATTTTTTTCGAGAGCATCTTGATGATTTTGTTCTTGTCTTCTTTGATGATATCTTGGTTTACTCAAGAAAGAGAGAACAACACTAACAATATGTGCGGCGAGTACTTGAACTTCTCCGTCAAAATCAACTTTATGCCAAACTTAGCAAATGCACCTTCTTCACTGACAAGGTGGAATATTTGGGATTCTTTGTATCTAAGGATGGAGTTTCTACTAATCCAAGTAAGATATCAAAGCTGTTATAGCTTGGCCTACACCGAAATCAATACGTGAAGTACGTGGCTTTCTTGGTTTGACAGGATGGTATCATACATTTATTGAAGGTTATGCTAAGATTTCATCTCCATTGACTAATACGCTAAGGAAGGCTAAATTGTTTACTTGGAATGAACATGCTCAAGCTAGTTTTGAGAAACTCAAAGAAGCTTTGGTGAATGCTCCAATACTATGTAGCTTCCAGACTTCTCAAAGACATTCATTGTGCTCAGGGATGCAAGTGGACTAGCTATCGATGGCATTCTGTCTCAAGAAGGAAACCCAGTAGCTTATGAGTCTCGTAAGTTGTGTATACATGAGTTAAATTATCCTATACATGACTTGGAATTATTAGCCGTTGTGCATGATCTTAAAGTATGGTGACATTATCTTCTTGGAAGGAGATTTCAACTACATATCGACCATTAAAGCCTGAAGTGGATCTACACCCAACCTGACCTTAATATGCGGCAAGGAAGATGGATGGAGTTGATGCAAATATGATTTTGGAATTGATTATAAACTTGAGAAGGAAAATCTTATGGTCTATGCCTTAAGCAGGAAGATTACTGGAGCGGCTGTGACAACCTCTACTACTTCTTTAATTGACCTTATTCAAGAAGATATGATTAAGGACCCGTATTACTTAAAAATAGTGTACTTGATGAACTTAAAATAATCACACAAAGAAGCAAGAGGAGAAAATCAAAGGCAAAACACATTGAAGGAGATGACCTTTACTTCGGTAGCCGTCTTCATATTCCAAATCAAGGTGGAATCAAACTTTAGATATTACACGAAGCTCATGATATACCTATAGCAGGACATCCAGGATACATTAAAACTTACTCTACTGTAAGAAAGAGTTTCTTTTGGCCAGGACTTAAGTGTGATGTATTGAACTATGTTACAAGATGCTTAACATGTCAACGTATTAAAGCTGAACGAATCTGATACCCTGATAATCTTCAACCTATTGATGCTCCACAAATGAAATGGGAATGCATATCCATGGATTATTTACATGACTTCCTACATCTTTGGGATATGACTCTATTTTTGTGGTGGTTGATATGCTTACAAAAATGACCCATTTATTTCCAATCAACAAAACATTTACGGCTAAGGATATAGCTCAAGTCTTCACGAAAGGTGTTTTCATGTATCACGGTTTATCCCGACGGATAATTTTTTATCGTGATGAGAAGTTCACCTCTAATTTTTGGAAAGCCTTATTCTCAACTACAGGAACCCAACTAGCCTTTAGTACTGCTTATCATCCTCAGAATGATGGGCAGACAGAAAGGACATATCAAATCATTGAATACATGTTAAGGGCTTATTGTATGCATGAGCAAAGTAAATGGACTAGATATTTGTATTTGAATTTCTGTATAATTCTTCATTCCAACGCTCAATTGGAATGTCTCCCTTTCAAGCATTGTATGGACAAAAGTGTCTACTCCACTCAAATGGACACACCCTCTCATACGAGTCCAAGTATCCAAAGAAATATTGGATGAAATGCAACTACAAATAATCTTATACGATAGGATATTAAGACTGATCAAGATAGACATAAGAGTTATGCTGATCCAAGACGATTTGCCAGACTTTTTGAGGAGGGCGATATGGCATTTTTGAGAGTAGATTGAAATGTAGTTCTTTATCAATGGGTAATTGTAAGAAGCTAAGTGCTAGATATTGTCGACCTTTTGTAATCACTGAGCGGATTAATGATCAAGCTTACAGACTCTTGTTACCACCACACATAGAGATACATGATGTTTTTCATGTCAGCTTACTCAAGAAGTATGTACCTGGTCCGCAACATATTCTTGATGATTCTCTATTATCTACCTCTACTGATGGAACTTTTGAAGTATATCCCGGAGTAATACTTCAGAGAAGAACGAAGCCTCTACGTAATAGGACCATTATTGAACATCTTGTTAAATGGTCAACATATCCTCAAAAGATGCCGCTTGGGAATGTGATGATGTAATGGGACTAAATTAACCAAATTTCATGTTGAGGTGAGGACACCTCGAATTTTTCAGGTGTAGGAGGATAAAAGATCCCCAATTTTTGGGTCTCTTCTAGAAATAAGAAAAATAGCTTTCAATATCTATTTTGCCAAATTTTGACTTAAGATGCTTGATTGGCAGTATTGGAAGGTTCTAAAGTAAAAAGCAAGGTCATTTCCATGTTCCAATAGGTTAGATAGACGTTTGGTTCAGTTTTGGAAAAATCCGCTATTTTTACCTTTTTCATGCTTTTTATGCTTTTAGGTGCTTTTTTGTAAAAAGCAAGGTCGGATCCTTGATCTACGTGTCCCAGGAAAGCTATGGTTCAATTTTATAAAAAATCTGCTTTTTGAGTGCTTTCACACTATTTTTAGCCTTTCATGAATTTTTAGTGCTTTTTAGTGAGAAGCGATTCCGCTTTCTTATTCCAGTGGACGAGGAGACCCTGTGGTTTTCAATTTTTTTAAAAATTGCTTTTTTGTGCTTTTTACACTATTTTTAGCTTTACATGATTTTCGGCGTTTTTTAAAAAGCAATGTGCTTTTGCAGATGACCTAAACATACTTTTAGTCTCCGCCGCATTTAAAAATGATCTCCCGGAGCAAAAACGGAACCAAACGGGATTTTTACGAGAATTATTTTTATAAAGAGCGGTACCGTAAATACGTCGGGGCTGTACAAAAAATTCATAATTATGTCGGGACTTACAGTGTGGCATAGTCTAGCTACGATTTCCATTAGTTGGTTGGATACTGTTCAATTGGCCAATTTTGCTATAAAAATTGAATGGTAAGTGGGAAAGTTCACCAAAAGCAAAGGCATGTTTTTAGCAAAGTTGCCAAAAAACTGGAGCTATTCGTGGCCCAAAAACTAGCGCTAGTTTTTGCCTTGGGAGCTACTCTTGCGAGCTACAGAGCCTATAAATTCACCTGCAAGCCTCAGTTTTAAGTGTCATCTGTTGCGTCTACTACCGCAACGCTATACGTATCTATTATATGGAGTGGTGTACACTCTTCATCACCATCTCCATAAGCTCTTCTCTCTCTCTCTAGAAGAAGAAGAAGAAGAAGACGAAGAAGGATCCTCTCTCTCTACTTGCTTACTATCTTCTCTCTCGTTTCACGGTATACGCGCTCTCCAAAAGCTTTTGTGGCGTATACCTCTATGTAGCCTCGAGGGATTCACCATGGAAAACTTATTGCACCAGGTAAGTGCAGGGGAGGGGGGTTTTTCTCCAAGTTACACAAGCGTATAAGTTAGGGGTACGCCCCCAATAATTTATCTCTTAAGCTTAAAAATAAGGGAGGGGGTATCATATTTAGGGGGGGGGGGGGGGTGAGAAAAGGGGAAAATGAGAGGAAGTTTTTGTGTTTCAAAATCATGGCTTCCCAAAAGAGTCTTCCCTCACACTTGTGAGTCAATAGCTACCAAGATACATGCATGAACTAACACTAATTTGTATCAATTGCTTGTTTTGTTATTTTAGTTCATTTGTTGAGGGATGAAAGCTATAAAGGAGTTTATATAGATGCAAATTTACACAGAGAACCTAACACAACTTTATAGCCATGTTTTTTGAGTAATTTAGAGTGGTCAAAATTGGACGAGTACCTAGAGTGCAAGCTGGACGGGCACATAGTTTGAAAGTCAAACTAAGACTCATTGAGGGTACATCTAGTTATCAACAAAAGTGGATCCTTAGTACATTGACAATCACTATGCTACACGCTCTTTGACTAGTTTTACTTAGTTAGATCATGTGAAACCTAAATTTTATATGTAAGATAGGGGTATGATAGTTAATTGCATCGACTTTCGTATAAGCGTAGAAAGGGGGGTCATCTTCCCTAATATGAGTCGTATATAGGGGTTTTATCAAAGTTTTCCGCTCGCAGGTGGCATCATGTTTTGTATATAGAGTGAATCCCTCGGGTATGTAGCTCTCATCACCGCTCTTTTGTGGCAAAGCAGGAAGCCTTTGGTCAGTCCCTAATCGATTCTAAAGCACGGTGAGAAGCTCTAAAGTCCATAGCGATCATCTCTCTCTCTCTCTCTCTCTCTCTCTCTCTCTCTCTCTCTCTCTCTCTCTCTCTCTCTCTCTCTCTCTCTATGTCGTGTTTCTAAGTAGTCACTCTCTCGGTGATTGTTTTTCATATACGAGTGCATGTATGGATTAACCAAGTACGTATGAAGTTGCCCCATGAGTATTTCATCATGTTTAACACGCTGATTTATGCACATGATGTGTTTATGGTCACATGCGTGCATAAAAAGCACTTTTCACTTCACGTCATAGAGGCGGTAGGAACACTGTTTTGGTCATAATTCACAAACCATTATGAATCAGCCCGAACCCTTTATACCAGGGATAAAACACATCATTTAGAACATTTTCTCTCTCTGTTGTTATACGAAAATCACGCACGAGCTAAAAGATATGGTCAAAAATCATCTTGCTGCCCACTACACAACCAAATTTCTTTACTCCAGGTTCCTTGGAGAACCACTATATAATTTCACCAGATTGGCAAACCCACTTAACAAATTGAAAAGCTTGATGAAACTTGATGAATCTCATCTACACGGTAAGTGCGTCGGGGATTGAATGACCTACATGGCTAACGCGTCGGGGATTTTGCCTTGGCTTTGCCTAAACACCTGGTGATGGGCATCGAAGAGGCGTGGTGTCTAAACTGGTATGGTTGGTGTTGATACCCTACCACCTATTAGTACTTGGGACTCGAGTTTATGGAGGGAGGCGAGGCGGCCTCAACTTATGTCTGGCTCGGGTAGGTTGGAGGTGTTCTGGCTCGCTCCCGGTGAAGTGAAATTCTCTCTATCCAGTAGAGCGGATGTGGATGGATAGACCGGTTGATCCCTACATAGGGTTTGGTGCTCTGCTAGTTATTTTGTCATAAACTTTTTTTGATGTTATGGTATATCCATATTTTGTCATGGCATTAATACAAGGTTTCCTGTTCCATTGAGAAGGGGCATTTAAAGGTTCTCTATTGTCATTCTCTCATGTCTCTGTGCACTCTATTTCAGCCTCCACTATATTCTTTCTCTCTCTCTCTCTCTCTCTCTCTCTCTCTCTCTCTCTCTCTCTCTCTCTCTCTCTCTCTCTCTCTCTTCTCGCAGCGCGGTGTACACATATATTCACCCTCCACAATGTTATATTTTCTGGAGTACGCTTTCATTCATAACACCCATTTTGGGATAGCAATAGTCGATAGTTACCACTGGATGTAGTCTAGCTCATGTCCTAAACTCGATGCTTGGTCAGGCGCCAAGAACTCCTCCCCTATGCAAATGCTTTCGCAACTCTGATGTATATTGAAAATTGTATAAAAGTGTAAACTGTATATATTGTGCATAGACCCCCGGGGATGGGTATCTCTCACCTCGTATCAGAGCCAATGCTTAAGGTTATGGGGATAGCCTAAAGCCTGATACTAGTCGGGTTAGTTATACATCGTACGCACATTCATGCATGTTGTTTGAGAAAGGATATTGTATTTATGATGCATCTTTAAGTGACATTGGCTGGTGATACTTGTTTGACTTGTCTCTTGAGTGGAAGTGTTCTGTTTGAGTTATGGTGAAGTGGTTAAAGTGTTCAAACAACGGCGTTGTAATTTCTTTGAATGTTTGTTTTGTGGTAACAAATGGCTCCCAGAGTGACGTTTGAATAATTTAGCGAGGGGAATGAGGTTTTGGCCATAGTGTTCAACAATATGGTGAGGTGGTTGTCTAGAGATGAACGGGAACTCTTTTACTTAGAAATAGGGACCAAAGTCTTTGGCATGCTAGGAAGCACAATTTGTTGGAAGAGTGTTGACCGTATTCACCTTACCCGTCACCAACAACCCTTCCATCAATTCTTCATCTATATTACGACAATCCAAGAGGTTGGTTTGCCAACCTCACACTACTTCAACTCAGAATATGATTAGGCCTAGAAGACATGTTCTATTACTTGGCAATGCACTCCCAAATGTTAAGGATTACCGAAGTTGCTAAGAAGTTTGAATCTCTTGCAACTATCATAAGAAAGGAGAAGTGAGAGGATAACTACAGACCACGTTGTCGCATGGGAGGTCTGAGAGAATACCCTGTTATGAGAGTTAAAAGAATATTTAGAGAATTAGCTCCACGACACCCATAATATTTTAATGAATAAAAGAAGCATAGACTCAGTTTTGGTTCACATGTGTACTAACTTTTCTCTCTCCTTGTCTTGTTTTAGATGGATCTTCTTAATTTTCTACATGGACTCCCAAGTGACTTCGCTCAAAGAGTATTTTTCAATTATGTGGTTGGATTCAGTCTCCATTGGGGAATTGAAGAGGTTAGAGTTTCAAAGGGGACCATAGATTACCTTGTACCCAACAAATATGTAGCATCGAAGTTATATGTTGAAGCTTAGCCTGAACATCAAACACGAGTGCCTAATAGGAAACGATCCAAGAAGGCGATGTTAAAGTACAAGGATATGTTCTTTACCTTAACTTATATTCTCTCTTGGACATATCGAGTCGTGAACTCATACTTAGTAAGAACGTCCTTATGCTAAACCAAAGATACGGCTTTTGTGAGAAGGTCATAATTAGAGTATGGAAGAAGTCAAATGGTGGCAACCAATTGTATTATGTACCTCAAGGTTGGTTTAATAGAATCTATGGACCTATTCTTAAATACAACCCTCACAATGTCACCGTTACCTTTGAAGACTATGAAAAACCCAGGTGCATTAGTGGCTTTGACCAATCACAACCAATGGCAGTGAACTCGAGTAGGTATTTCTACAAAAATGATATGAATGAACGACATGCTCATGTAAACTGCTTTAATGGATTATCACCCAAGGATGTATCACATGGGAAAGAATGGTACGAAAAGAAAGACGTGACTTTTAGTGCACTAGTTGAAGTTCTAAACTTTGACACCCGATATGTGAACAAATATAGGGGTAGAACCTCAATTATAGGAATCAAGAACTGCTTCATAGGACCCCTTCGTATTTATGTATCTCCCTAGAAACACTAGGTACCTTTTTGGTCTTCAGCGGTTATAAAAATTTGATTTTGATATAGCATATATTGTTTTGAGGATAAAATATTTGAGTTTGAATGTTGGTTTTATCATTCTAATTAACATGAGTGATGGGTGTGTGTGTGTGTGTAGATGACTGACATCGTACCTTGAGGGATATGGGCGGATATACTCTCCTGCCTTATGGTGTAGGAGCATTTCCAAATTGGAGTGCAAGTGCAAAGGCTTGTCACTACCACACATAACGGGGAAGAGAAGAAAAGATTGATGTCTACGGATTTCATTGTACCTAATACCTTTCAAGCTTGGTATCGTTATGTTGTAGGGAACCCCAAGTTTAGACCACCTGAGCATATATCCTTACCTATTGAGAGTATCGAGTGGATACAATCCAAGTTGGGAACGGAGATTGCTGTCACTAATAAAATATTGTACATAAATGCTTGCGAACTTATCGTAAGAGCAACAAAGGAAACATGGATGGCCAAAAACGAACTTCCTTTAGTAATGGCTATTCGATGCTTTGACATTGTTATGTTTAATGTATGGGGCCGTCAATGCAAAAACAATGACCGACATCCCTTTAGCCCGGTACCTTGGAATTTGTTCTTTGACTTATTTGGAAAGTCACTAATCTACAATCCCCGCAATGTAAAACTTTTATGCAATGCCTACAACAGACCTCAGTGCCTTGCAGATTGTGCAAATATTCACAGCTCAATTGGATGGGACACACCGGATGTGTTGTCAAAAGAATCTGCCTACTTCAATGATTACTTCGGGTACAAGGAGGAGATTTTCCACACCAAAATGGGGGTATCTGTGACAAACAAATCCCTTACTCAAGAATTGTATGACTCACACACAAATGAAGAGATGTTCTAACCAAATATCACAAAGGATTATTGGGATCACCCATCCGATATAATCAAGGAATGGGACAACTATGCCCATTGGTGGAAGGATGTTAGAATGGATATTACCGAGTGCACAATATATCAGTTGCAGAAGCATTTGCATATGGAAGGATTTCTCAATGCCCGATCAAGCATGGAGTTTAGGGCATGAGCCGGAATGCATCCAGAGGTACCTAGCGACTAGTGCTACCCCTCTATGGGTGTTATGAATGAAAGCATACTCGAGAAAATATAACATTGTGGAGGGTGAACATATGCGTACACCACATTGCGAGAAGAGAGAGACACTGAATATAGTGGATGTGAAATAGAGTGCACAGAGACATGAGAGAATGACAATAGAGAATCTTTAAATACCCCTTCTAGATGGATTAGGCAACCATGTATTAATGCCATGACAAAGTCTCGGTATACCATAATATCAAAAAGTTTATGACAAAATAACTAGCAGAGCATCGGACCCTATGTAGGAATCGACCGGTCCAACCATCTATATCCGCTCTACTACGGACAGAGAGAATTTCACTTCATCGAGAGCGAGCCAGAACACCTCCAACCTACCTGATCCAGACATAAGTTGAGGCCCCTTTGCCTCCCTCCATGAACCCGAGCTCTGAAAGGATCCCAAGTACTAGTAGGTGGTAGGGTATCAACACCAACCATACCAGTTTAGGCACCATGCCTCTTCGATGCCCAACATCGGGAGTTTAGGCAAAGCGAAGGCAAAATCCCCGATGCGTTAGTCGTGTAGGTCATTCAATCATTGACGCACTAACCATTTAGATGAGCCGAACAAAAAGAAGAAGACCTAGGCAACACCCTCGATCCAACAAAGCCCCAGGTCAACGACCCTTTAGTCTAAGGCTAACCGATGTAGGTGATCCTAGTCTTGTAGCGACGCTGCCATGAGAAACATAGCACATAAGTCCAATCACCATAGCACTTCCCATATGCACAAACAATCTTTCCTAACCAGTTAGACTGTACAGGTTCTCTACCCTTACATGTCTATCATGAACCATCTAGATCACTTCATAATCCAATCCCAAAATCATAAACCATAAACCAATCACTTCACACGGTTGAGTACTCCACCCAACTTGGGTGAGGCACGACGAATCCTGCATAACCACTTTAGAACATAACATGGCTACAAAAAGTTCGGCAACATTTTGACAGCATAATTATATCTAAAAAAAAACCATGAGCCACACCGGATTCCACCATAAAATCACAACCATAATCCTTGAGGGAATCTCAACCCTTAACCATAAATCATAATCACACTGAACCAACTCCCACACTTGGAGTTTGACATATCCTTTGCAATCAATCGGAGTCCATACACATATGACCCTTAAGACATGATTCTTTCATGCATAAAAAGAGTCTGACCAGCAACTAATCATGATATAAAAATCTAATTTGACAACATCCATCCATGCAAGTTTATGTATCACATCTGCACTTCACCACCATAGCACATAGAGCTAGTTTTGACCTAGAAAGGTGGAAATCAATCATAACCATACATATGAAACATCCACATCAATCCATGAGTTCCCATACATCATATGATAACATTCCATCATCATAAACATGATGCAAAATAGGTATGACCTTTAGGACAACCATAAACCATAACTTCACACATATGCAAGAAACAACTTTTTGGCATTTTTGGGAGCGTGCATAATATGAAAATGAAAGTAGTTGACCTCAAACCAATGCATCAAGCTCAGCTCCATAATTTATACTATCACTATATCACATCACTTTACCCATATGGCTGTAAGCTTTTTCCAAAGTTGAAAAATTGTATCCTTATGCATATATATTTCTGCAAGTTTCAAGAACTTTAAATACCATTCTGTTGAGCTCACATGATAGGTTACATTTTTCTTATGTGACCTCCACGAGAGAAGTCTACAACTTGATGCTAAGTGTTTGGAAAGAAAATATTGACAACTTAGCCAATACGAAGGCAAAAACTCATCAGCAAGAGCTTGAGATGGTATAACAAAGTAAAATACCACCAGTCATGGTGTATTTATTAGATTGTGGAAGAAAAGGTGGAAATTTTCCAGAAGATTGTCCAAGAAACGTGAACAATAGGGACACAACAACCACCAAGCAAATCACAAAGCAAATTGGAAATGCAAATTCTGATGTAAGTGAATCTAATTCATCATTTTTGGTGCAATCAGATGTTCCAACATTAGCATTAGAAGAACTCGTAAAAGTACTGCAAGTTCAAAATCAGCATAAAGATGCATAGGCACCTAGAAAGGTCAAATTGGAACCATTCAACCACAAGTTCATATGTGAAAGTTAGTCAAAGCATCCGACTATCACCGGAGATTGAATAGTGTGTTAGGTTTGCAAGTGATTTTGCATCCACAACCACTAGTGTGCAATCATTCACGAGTCTAAGGGACACATCAAAGTGAATGTTGTTAGCATTATGTGGCACACATAATTCCTATGCACACTGTAGACCGAGAAGGTCAACTATACAAAAAGAGTCGACCAGTGTTTGAAAGGCCTACATCCTAGCTCATAGAATTATGTCCGGTGATAGATCAAGGGGGATGGTTCATTTCAAAGGAAATAATTATAGTCCATCCTCTCTAGAGCTGAATGACATTACTGAGTGAGCCCAAAAATCTGTTCATAGCCAAACTCTCATCCATCAAAAATCAAGGTTTGAAGTTGTGGCTAGACCAGTGTATACTTTGAGTGAAATCAACAAATATATAGACAAGAGTCTATAATCTATGATGCCTTTGGTCATGAAACCATAGAAGCTCATATCATAGCAGAACCACGGGATAGGCAGTATTAAGGCGAAGATAATGCTATCTACAACTTGACTTGGGGAATCATATGTCATGTTTCACGAAGGTACATAGGAAACTATGAAAAAGGTTTGCAGATGCTAAACATCGACAGTGCTACACACAGTATTCCTTCACAGTCCCAAAAAGTGAGATTAAACCAAAGCCAAACAATTTTGAGCCCAACTCATGGAGAAAGCTTTAGTAATCACCCTAAAAGGGGGGAGCTACAAATCCATCAAGCTCAATACTTGTACCAGGAAACTGAACACCAACTAGAAGCCCTAGAACTTATAGCCACACCTCTTTAACATAGAAACCATTAAAAGACCATATGGTTGTTGTAAGTTCCCAGTTCACCTAGACTTCTTCAGAAACTGTAGACAAATGTCTATATGAAGATCATTAAGGACAAAAGTTTTAGTTGATCTCCACAAGTCAAAGTCAAATGCCGACATCTCATAGTGTTCAAGCATTGCATGTGACCAAGCTCACATATTCATATCAAGATGCAGATGACATCAAATACTAGCAAGTCCATGACTTTGTACAAACCCATACGAACGGCTTGACTGAAGTCAAAGATTACCTCAATTTGATGGAGAACCTCAAGCTGCCACAACAGGTGATTAATAGCTCAAATTTGATGAAAGCTAAAGCTTAGAAGTCTACACAAAGGTCACCACCAAAATCTCCTCCTAAGAGACACATTCTACCAAAAAGTAGAGTGGATCTTTTAAGATCAAATGTTACCCAAATGCAAGCAGATAATGCTCAACAACTGCAAGCAAAAGGTGCAGTAGCACAACAAAACAAGTCAGCATCAATTGAAGCAGGTGGTCAAAGCAAAGAAGATGTAGAAAGAGTTCAACCTAGGGACACCACCACTTACTTCAAAGTGAGAATATGTTAGTGGGTTTCCTCGACGGACGTCTTTAGCATAGCTATATGGAACTAACACAATGTCAATACTCCAAAAAGAAATTTGGATGGGGCACGGAGACTCTTTGAGGGTGTAAACCTCAAGAAGTGTGGACCAAAGCTATCTCTAGCACTAGCTAATCTATAACTCTCTAGTCTGGTAATTTGTCTATGTCCTATTGCATCGCTCTCAGTTGTCACGCCATTTTGGCACTCAACGAGATCCAAATGCAACAAAACTTTAGGAGGAGGTCTAAGACACCTAGGGGCACTATCCTACCAAGTCTAGTTGCAATTTGAGAAGGTATCAAAAATCATGATATATCATGATCAAGGTCCTGAAAAATGCAATAGAACAATCCAAAAAGGTCACACTATGGTCTAGGAGCACTCTCCTATGGTCCAAATGTCAAAAAACAACCATTAACTCTAAGCAAATAGAGTTAAATCGCAAAAAAATGTTAGTATTTTGCAAAATTTTATCTTTGAATATACCCTAAAGGGAATTTGATGTGTTATTTTAAAACAAAATCCCTCAAAGATTCTGCACCGGCGTAGACCCTTTGAGGGAATTCCTTTTAGAATACAATGTGTGTGTGTGTGTGTGTGTGTGTGTGTGTGTGTGTGTGAGAGAGAGAGAGAGAGAGAGAGAGAGAGAGAGAGAGAGAGAGAGAGAGAGAGAGAGAGAGAGAGAGAGCGAACCTAGACGGAATGATTGTACCTATTTTAAACAAAAAAATTGTGATTAGAAATTTCTATTCTCACCCTTGCCACACACCATTATGAGTTGGGTGGAAACACTTACTCATCATAGGGTTCCCAGAAGCAAGCTGAGAGAGAGAGAGAGAGAGAGAGAGAGAGAGAACCTAGATGGAATGATTGTACCTATTTTCAAAAAAAATTGTGATTAGAAATTTCTATTCTTACCCTTGCCACACACCATTATGAGTTGGGTGAAAACACTTCCCGCACCTACTCATCATAGGGTTTCTAGAAGCAAGTTGAGAGAGAGAGAGAGAGAGAGAGAGAGAGAGAGAGAGAGAGAGAGAGAGAGAGTTGCATCTATAAAAAAACCTGCTATAGCCCCTACCCCAATAATCTTTGCACTTGAGGATGGTGGTGGCACTACTGGATGTGGATGTGGTGGCTGAAAACCTTGCTAATAAGAAGAGGTAGAGCCTTTTGTGTGCAGGCTACATCACATGAATTTCCATAGAGTCATCAAAGATGGGTTGCTCATTGAGAGAGAGAGAGAGAGAGAGAGAGAGAGAGAGAGAGAGAGAGAGAGAGAGAGAGAGAGAGAGAGAGAGGGGGGGGGGGGGAGCTTTTTCACATATAAACAGAGGGTTTGGGCTCTGGAGTCCATGTTTAGTGCATGCACGATGAGAGAGAGAGAGAGGGGGGGGAGGGGTGGGATTAGGAAAAGTGGGGAGCAAAATCTTAATGGATTTTATTAAGATTCTCCCTTTTAGGAAAGGTGGGGAGACAAACATGTAGTAGTCAACTTTCAATTTTGTCTTTTTGGATCTTTCTAGATTTTTTATAAAAGCTAAATTAAACTCAATGAGGATACTGTTACTGGTCAACAAATAACAACAAATAGGTAATGGTCTCAATTCATAGCACCCTCAAAATATTTATGGTAGTTGGGTAATAAGATTGCTCCATGAGCAAAGAGTTGAAAAATACTAAGGTCTACTATAATTCAGCAAATAATTAAAAAATACTACGGTATTCTATAATTAAGCAAAGAGTTGAAAAATACTTGGATATAGTGCAAAAGTGGGGGGGGGGGGTGTGCCTACAAGGTCGAGCGCTAATGCACATGAAGGCCTGTAGAAAGCATGTCAGTAATGTTAGACTAGTGTTCGAGAAAATTAATTTTCATAAACTTACAAAACTCCTTTGGGCAATGCAAAAGCTACGAGGTTTTTTTTACTTGCTAACAAAAAACACAAGAAAGAAGAAGCTCAAGAGTTATCCAATGTCCGGCTTGCTAGCACCTACCTTTTGCTTCGTATATCCATTCTTAAATTTAATCACCATTTTTAGGAGGTCTAGGGACAACTTATTTAGTCTCTCAAGTGAAGAAATGAGTGACTTATAGGAACTCTTGACTATGTGTGTTTTGATAAAGTGTCTCAGACTCATTAACTCGCTCGATTTTATCATCGTTCAAAAAAGTTCGCTCGGAGTTTGGGATTTTTCCTTGCTCATGTGACTTCATTAACACTAAACAATGCTTAATTCTCTTTTCTTATGCCTCTCTCATACTCTCTAGTAATTTTTAATGATGCTTTGATTAGCTAGATTATAACTAATTAGTGGTTGATCCGCTCTAATCTTGTGTGATTGCCCTCTATTCTTTGTGTGTGCATGTAGGTTTGATTGGAGTGCGGATTCTCAATGGATCTATTGATAGCCATTTTTCGGCTATTCAAAATTGTCATAGTGAGTTACCTCACCCTATCAAATCACTCAAACACTGTGATTATCTTCACCCTTTCACTATACATAGGTGTGTGTGAGTTATGGGACTTTCCCCATATCTTCTTTAAAAACCCTCAATTAGCTAGTCACTGTGCTAGTTGAGCCAAAAAAAATACAAAAAATAAGAAAAAAGTATATTATGGCCTTTTTTGTGTGTAAATATTTCATTATATATATGGCCTAAATATAGAGATTTTTAGAATTATTTTGATATTTTATTTAAATATTTATACCTAGGTGTGTGTCTTATTAAACCTATGTACGCCTTCTTTCATCCTCTTGCACCATATTTTTTGTCAATGTGTATATACTCTAACCTCATATTTTTCTTTTATACAAATCACCTCCACATTTTCATCTTCGCCCTCGGGAAAACAAAAAAATTGATTTCTACTTTCTTAGTCACGTTTATTATATTATTTTCATTTACTTGCATACCTTTTCCTCTTTCACCCAAAATAATATAAAAGAGGGATCATATCATATGCTTCCAATATCTTTTTCCATATCCATAATTCTTTCATATTTTTTCTTATTTTATACTCATTATTCTAACACCATGTGCTCATTGAGCTAAAATCCATGAATAGTCCATACACTAGTCCCACTATGTTATATTTCTTATTTCATCAATAATCCTCCTCCATGCATGTGTAAAGGGAACTTGGATGCTTTGTATCATGATATGACAAAGGAGGGGCTCACTCTTGGATGCACTGTGCAAATTCAACAAAGGAGGGGACCACTAAAAGACTTTTGCAGACATAAAAAACAGGCTTTTTGGTGAGATTTTTGGTGCCCATCTCCGTTTGGAATTTGAAAAAGTGGTCAACAGAGAAAATGTATCCCATAAGCTGAATAATCACTTCAAATGTTTTCATGATTTTTGAAGCGACCACTGGTGAGATAGGATTTTTTGAGTGGACCCCAGTCTACCCACTTTTCTCACAAAGTAACCCATAGTCTTCTCTCACCTCCTTTCCCACTTCCACACACATACACATACTCATTTCTCTCAATCCCTCACTCAAACCTACAGCTTTCATGGTTTGTCTCACCTTTTTCACCATTAACCTCCCCTCTACTCACATAGCTATCATATGAGCTCTCCATGTACATACACCATCTCTATGCCTCTCTCTATTACTTCCAAAGTACAATTCCATCTTACCCCTCTCTATATACATAAAATTCAGCATATAAACCATGCTTAACCTCTACAAATTGAGAGATTTCATCAACCGAATTTCCATTTTCATCGCGATAATCAACCTTGATGGTAGTGGCGTAAAGAAGAGAAGACGAAGAAGAGTATCGATAGTCATTTTGAGAACCTACACAAGTAAGTCAAAAACTTCTTCAAGCTTCACCATCACAAGGATTTCGTCACTTCATTCAACCATCTTACTTCAACCATACACCTCATTCTACCCATTGTCGTCACTTTGAAATCAATTCAATGGAAAGCCAACGCCAAATGTCTGGATATCCTCTTTTCTTTGGAGAGCCTGGAGAGGATGAAGAGTTATTTTTAGCAAATTTCAAGATGTCTTGCCGTATCAAGAGGATAGTAACTGATCAAGAACGTGTAGAAATGTTTGAGGTGGTCCTTAGGAAGGATGCTAGCACTTGGTTTGACTCTTTTCCTAAGGAAGTTAAAGGGAATTACACAAAAGTTGTGAATCATTTTAAGAGATACTTCTTTGATCCCCAAAACACTCAAAAGCTATGACAAGACATTGTTTCTCACAAACAAAAAGACTTAGATGACTACTACATGTATAAACAAGAGTTTCTACGTCTTTGGGCTCTATGGGTGAGAAATGTTGCTAAACCTGGTGATAGTGCAGAGTTCCTAAAGAAGGAGAGATTCATAGCCGGACTCTTTCCTAACCTTAAGGTAAAACTTGAGGCGGTTGCACCTGCTACCTTTGATGAAGCAAAAACTAGGGCTGCTGAGAAGTATAGGAAACTCAAGTACTTAAGGGGAGAGGTTCCAATAGAAGATCTTAGACCCAAAGGTAAGTCACAAGCATCAACATCTAGAGAGATTCCTGAGGTAACGGTTGGAGTGATTGAGAAGTTAAATGAATCTTTAAGCAGCCTATCAATTCACCTTGCACAAGCTGTAGGCCCAAAAGGACAAGCAAAGAAGTCAGAAGAGAGAGAGCCACGACCTAAGAGAGTCTTGCAATGTTGGATTTGCGGAGAGTCTGGACATGGGATGTATAATTGTCCTTGGCCCCGTGGAGAGCCAGGGAGACCTAACTTGAATTACCCAGTGATGAATGCAGGTAAAGGAACTAGTCAACAACCACGGATTCTACAAAAGCCAAATGGAGCAAGACCACCTCCACAAGGAGTGGAAGGAGTTCCCACCTTTGCCAGACCCAATGTGCATGTGGTAGGGGTGACAAATTCCAATGATGTGGACATGGAAGCAAATGGCATTAAGCGTGGCCGTGGAAAAGGTAAGGAAAAATAAGGAGTCACATCACATAGTGACCATGGACGAGGCAAGAAGGCAAAGGAAACCAAGGAAGCTAAGAGGACTTGACGTCGTATCAATTTCCAAGACTTCCCTCTTGGACATGGTATGGATCCATACAACTTGATTGAAAACATGAGAGGTAAGGGTCCTGATATCTCATGGCCTCAGTTTCTTGCATTATGCCCATAAGTTAGGAGAGATTTAACGAAAGCAGTTAGCACTAGGAGAAAGATAAAAGAGAGTGTGCCTGTTGTAAAAATTGCACATGCTGAAATGAATGAGGATATTACACCTGTGCTAGATTGTTATATCAAAGGAAGATTGGTCAGGAAAGGTTTAGTGGAAGGGGTGCACAAATTTGCATCATGACAAAGGGACTCATGCAAAGACTAGGCATGCACATAAATGAAACACCTGAAAGTAAAGTGAAAATGGAAAACAATAGCAAGGCTAGGTGTGTAGGCATTTACAAAAATGTTTTTGTGGAGGCCTTTGGCATTAAAAAGGCAGTGGATTTCTATGTTATGTCTACCAAAGGAAATGGTTACCCATTTATCCTAGGAAGACCATGGCTAATGAAAATGCGAGCTTTACAAGATTGGGCGAGTGGAAAATTAATTTGAAGGAATGACAATCATAAGAAGGTTGTCTTTGACATGAAGGAGCAATGTCAAGAAGAGCTCCATGAAGAATCATCTCAAAATGAGACAAAAGAACAATGGACCGATAGCACTTCAGAAGAACAAAGTAGCGGTAGCATTACTGAAGAGGAGTCTTCCATTGAAGTCATGGGGGTAAGGTTTAAGCCAAACAACCAAGAGACCTCTTGCCCAGGTTTGGAAGAGGTAGGTTTCCAAGAGAACCAAAATGCGGAAGATGAAGGAATGCTAGAAGGTATGTTGTCTACAACACTTACAAAGGATGAAAAAGAGGAGTTGAAAGGTGTGTTAAGAAAATTTCCTAGGCTTTTTGCTAAAGACTACACCGTTGTGCGTGGAGTAGATGTTGTTCAACACAAGATTGAGTTGAAGCCACAGGTCACACCTAAGGCTCAAAAGCTATGAAGGCTAGGAGTCATCAAAGAGCATGCTTTACTCAAGG
Organism: Adiantum capillus-veneris; assembly: GCF_014529385.1. Lineage (NCBI taxonomy): Eukaryota > Viridiplantae > Streptophyta > Polypodiopsida > Polypodiales > Pteridaceae > Adiantum > Adiantum capillus-veneris. Next base: position 19,105,272 of record NC_140946.1, read on the forward strand.
AGGTAAGAAAGCTTCTAGCAGCAGGTTTCATTTATCCAGTGGAGAATTCAGAGTGGGTCTCTCCCATTGTTGTCACTCCTAAGAAAAACGGCAAGTGGAGGGTGTGTGTGGATTACCGTCCACTAAATAAAGCAACAAAAAGAGATCACTTTCCCCTCCCATTTCAGGATGAGATACTAAATGAGGCAGCTGTTCATGAGAAGTACACTGTGTGTGATGGATACTCAGGTTACTTTCAAATAGGGATTGCATTGGAGGATCAATTGAAAACAACCTTCATCACTCCTTGGGGTTGTTATGCTTTTAGAGTCATGCCATTTGGTATGACAAATTCTCCTGCAACATTCCAACGTTTCATGAACATGGTGTTTCAAGCATTCTTTGGAAAGTCCATTAGGGTGTTCATTGATGATTTCTGCATTTATAGCTCAGAATCATTGCATCTACAAAGGGTAGAAGAAGGTTTAAAGAAGCTCTATGACATGGGAGGTCAACTCAACCCTGACAAGTGTCACATAGGTGAGGATGAAGTGATCTTGCTTGGTCACAAAGTTTCCTATAAAGGCATTGAGGTGGATCCTTCAAAGGCAAAGGCTCTTATTGAGCTCCCATAACCCAAGAATCACAAAGAGGTCATCTCATTCATTCAAAAGGTGAATTATATGTCACGCTTCATTCACTTAGCTTCGGAGTTGCTTCACCCTTTGCAAAAGTTGACACAACAAGTAGAATTTTCATGGTCTAATGAGCTTGAAGAGTACTTTTGTAACATTAAAGTCATCCTGTCAGAGCTACCAACACTCATGCCTCCTTGTTGGGAGTACACATTCTTTGTTAGCTCTAGTGTTGGGAAAGAAACAATTGGTGCGGTTTTGCTACAACAAGATTCCCATAGTACCCGGATGCGACCCATCTACTTTGCTAGTAGGGTCATGAATGCTTTGGAGAGAGGCTACACGGAGGCAAAACTCGTGATGCTTTCTCTCATGTTTGTGGTGAGAAAGTTTAGATCCTACTTACTACCAAAACCTTTTGTAATTCTCACTGCAAAAAATTTGTTTCCTTGGGTGTCATCTCAAATGAGTCTTAGTACTAGGATCTCAAAGTGGATTATGGAGTTGCAAGAGTTCCAATACTCTTTCAAGGTAGAAGATAGTGTGCGTGCACAATTGGCAGGGATGCTTACTTATAGGGTACATGAGAAGGAGATTAAGGTGCCTGAAATAAAGACCCTACCATTGCCACCACCAAAAAGTATTCCTAATGCGTTTACCTTGTTCTTTGATGGAGCTTTTTGACGAGCCACAGGAAAAGCAAGGGGAGGGCTAGTGTTGCTCAACCCAAGTGGAGAGGTGGTCATGAAAGAGAAGGTCAATCTACCAGGTTCAACTAGCAACAATGAAGCAGAATATGACACACTACTTCATGATTTAAAGATATGCATTGGTCAAGGTATACAATGTCTCATGGTAAAAGGGGATGCACTTCTCATTGTGAAGAAAATTTTAAGCATTTGGGCATGCAAGAATCAAAGCCTAAGGACAAAAGTTCATGCCATTCGTAGGTTGTTTAATCAATTTGAAGAAGTGCAACTATATCATATTCCTAGGAAACAAAATGAAGATGTTGATTTACTTGCACAACAAGCAATTGCGTGTATTGAGAAAGAAGTGCACGTCATCATGATGGCAGTAGCGGTCAAGCAACCGAGGTACCAAGGAATGGAGTCATTGACTCCCATTATTGGCTACATTTTGGAGGGTGAGTTTCCACAAGACTTCACAAAGGCTTAGAAGAGGAGACTCATGAAGAAGGCAAGCGCGTATCTCTTCCTAGAAGGACCCCTCTATCAAAGAGGAAAGGATCAAGTGTGCAGAAGAGTACCAACTATCAAGGAAATTCCAGCCATCCTAAAAGGTTTGCATGAAGAGGCATGTGGCGGTCATTTTGCCCAAGAATTAACCGTGAAGAAGATTTTGCTTGCGGGATATGTTTGGCCAAGCTTGCATGTAGATGTTCAACATTGGTGTAAAAGTTGTCACAATTGTCAGGTAAATGGAAATAGAAGGCTGGTGCATGGTCCAAGGCAAATAGTGCTTGCAAATGGACCCTTTGAAAAGTGGGGCATTGATGCTATGGGTCCTCTGCCTAGAATAAAGAATGGTAAACTCTACATTCTAGTGGTTGTAGACTATATGACTAGGTGGGTGGAAGCACAAAGTGTGACAAAGGTAAATGAGAGGACAGTGAGAAAATTTGTCTACACTCATACTTGTTGTAGATTTGGCACACCTTTGGAGATTGTTTCTAATAATGGTCCAGGGTTGAGAAAGGGCTTGCTCACAGAAGTCTATGAAGAACTTCACATTCTACATCGTCACAGTACACCCTACTATCCCCAGTCAAATGGTTTGGTAGAAAAGGCTAATGGTGTCATTGTAGGTATCATTAGAAAGATGGTGAAAAACAAGACAAAGTTGTGGGATGACTTCTTGGATGGTTCCTTGTGGGCGTATCAAACCACATATAGGGAAGCCACGGAGTTCACACCATTCCACTTGGTCTATGATCAAGAGGCTTTACAACCAATTGAGCTCAACATTCCAACAATGTGACTTCATGGCAAAGCAGCACAAGATAATCAAGGAGCATGGATGGATCAACTTCTTACCTTATCTGAGCTTGAGTGGAAAAGAGAAGCAGCATAGTAGTGCTACAAGAGGAAAGCTACACAGGCGAAAGAGAAGCTTGACAAGAAACTAAAGGACAAAGGCATCAATAAAGGAGATCTTGTGCTAAGGTATGACAATCGACTCGATAATCATTTTGATGCCAAGTTCGAAACTAGATGGCAAGGACCATACATAGTGAAGAAGTCTTTCAACTCAAGTTACTATCAGCTTACAGATTTGAATGGGAAGGAGCACTCCAAGAAGGTAAATGGATACAGCTTGAAGCCCTATTTGAATCTCCTTCTACCAAAGGATCTACCAAAGATCTGTCAAAAGGCAGCTATCTCATGTAAGTATTGTTCCATGAAGCATGAGTGTAACTCCATCCAAAATGCTATGGGACCAAACAATGAAGATCTCGTCAAGGACTCTGAAGCACTCTCTTTGGAAAAGATGCTCTATGATGGTACATGAATAACCATCATCCTGGGGAGGGCTAATGATAGCCGTTTTTTGGATATTCAAAATTCTCATAGTGAGTTACCTCACCCTATCAAATCACTCAAACACTGTGGTTATCTTCACCCTTTCACTATACATAGGTGTGTGTGAGTTATGGGACTTTCCCCACATCTTCTTAAAAAACCCTCAATTAGCTAGTCACTGGGCTAGTTGAGCCAAAAAAATACAAAAAATAAGAAAAAAAGTATATTATGGCCTTTTTTATGTGTAAAAATTTCATTGTATATATGGCCTAAATATATGGATTTTTAGAATTATTTTGATATTTTATTTGATTATTTATACCTAGGTGTGTGTCTTACTAGACCTATGTACGCCTTCTTTCATCCTCTTACACCATGAGTATATTTTTTTGTCAATGTATACATACTCTAACCTCATATTTTTATTTTATACAAATCACCCCCACATTTTCACCCTCACCCTCGGGACAACAAAAAATTGATTTCTACTTTCTTAGTCACGTTTATTATATTATTTTCATTTACTTTTCCTCTTTCACCCAAAATAATGCAAAAGAAGGATCATATCATATGACTCCAATATCTTTTTTCATATCCATAATTCTTCCATATTTTTTCTTATTTTATACTCATTATTCTAACATCATGTGCTCATTGAGCTAAAATCCATGAATAGTCCATACACTAGTCCCACCATGTATATGTTTCTTATTTCATTAATAATCCTCCTCCATGCATGTGTAAAGGGAACTTGGATGCTTTGTATCATGTTATGACAAAGGAGGGGCTCACTCTTGGATGCATTGTGCAAATTTAACAAAGGAGGGGACCACTAAAAGACTTTTGCAGGCATAAAAAACAGGCTTTTTGGTGAGATTTTTGGCGCCCATCTCCGTTTGGAATTTGAAGAAGTGGTCAACAGAGAAAATGTATCCCATAAACTGAATAATCACCTCAAATGTTTTCATGATTTTTGAAGCTACCACCAGTGAGATAGGATTTTTTGAGTGGCCCACTTTTCTCACAAAGTAACCCATAGTCTTCTCTCACCTCCTTTCCCACTTCCACACACACACACACACACACACACACACTCATTCCTCTCAATCCCTCACTCAAACCTACACCTTTCATGGTTTGTCTCACCTTCTCCACCATTAACCTTCCCTCTACTCACATAGCTCTCATATGAGCTCTCCATGTACATACACCATCTCTATGCCTCTCTCTATTACTTCCAAAGTACAATTCCATTTTACCCCTCTCTATATACATAAAATACAGCATGTAAACCATGCTTAACCTCTACAAATTGAGAGATTTTATCAACCGAATTTCCATTTTCATCGCGATAATCAACCTTGATGGCAGTGGCGTAAAGAAGAGAAGACGAAGAAGAGGATCGATAGTCATTTTGAGAACCTACACAAGTAAGTCAAAAAATTCTTCAAGTTTCACCATCACAAGGATTTCCTCACTTCATTCAACCATCTTACTTCAACCATCCACCTCATTCTACCCATTGTAAATATAGCATTAAATTTCTAGTGATTAATAATGCTAACCACTAACATACTAACACAAAATAGTTATTGACCTAAGCATAAAAGACACCTCACCTCAAGACATGTGCATAGTAACTCTCTCTCTCTCTCTCTCTCTCTCTCTCTCTCTCTCTCTCTCTCTCTCTCTCTCTCTCCTTCCTTAAAACTCTACTTTCACCTTATCTACCATCAATAATGCTCTCTTTTGAGCCCACATCCATGACTCAAGCAGACAAAGAAGGCCTACAATGTTTTGATATTCAGAAAAAATCATAATCCTGATTTGTTAGCTTGTAAATTAGGATTTTCAATAATCTTAATGAGGGGTCTCCAACCTATAAATAGGCCCCTCTCCTTCTTGTAAAACAACCTGCAAGACCTCACATAGCATCCTAACACTCTATGCGTGAGGAGAGACTTAGGCGTAGCAACCACTTTGTGAGCTTCAGTTTTGGTGTGAGAGAAGCTTTCAAGCTACACATTTCAAGTGAGAGAGCATGAGTTCAAAATCTCAAAAACACTATTGTATATGTTTCTCCATCATCAATAAATTGAGATTTGGTGCATCAAAGGCGTGATTCAACGTTCAAATCTTCGTCCTTCCACTTGTGCGATACGGTTTAGTGAATTCAAGGTGACTTGTGTATTTTGAGTTTCTATCATTTGATCTTGTTTTAAAAAGTGTTTTAGTGTGTTTTCATTGTCAATTTTGTATCCATTGTAAGAGGGTATTGTGGTAAGAGGTCTCCCACACCCTAAGACAATGTGTGTGTGTGTTGGCAATGTTTAGTATTCACTGAGTTAGTTTTGTATAAGCTCTACGATAGCATCATAATGAACCATCTCCATTTGCAAATCACAAATAAGGTATTACACAAGATCCATTCCTCTCTCTCTTCCCTTTTCTGTATCTCTCTCTGGTCCATTTTGTGTGTGTGAGGTTGCTTGTGTGTGTTTTGTGGCGCATCTTCTTGGTTGTGACAAAATCTCTCTTGCGGTCTAGTTCTCATACCATAACTAGGTGGTGTCCCTATCTTGTTTGGGTTTGGGTGTGGGTTTGTTTGTTTTGTTGTCCTTGTGGTTGCCCCAGCCCCAATTGAGCAGCACGGGAGCCTTGAGGGGGGTTTAGAGGTCGCCTCTATTGTTGCCCGTCCCGGACCGCCTCACTATGTGTGTGTGCTTGTGATTAGTGTGTTGCATGATAGGATTAGTAATGTGTGCATATTTTCAATCATCAGCGTGTGTGATTGGATTGATTTGAGGTGAAAAGAAGTGTATGTAGAGATTGTCAAACATCATGGCTTAGCTCCTCCATAGGCCGAGAAGCCCCTCACAAAGTCACCATTCATGTTTTCATGATTAGCTCACTAATTGGTGAGTGTCTCCATGCCCTAGCCAGAAATCTCATCCCTCTGAATTGACAATTATTGTTGTTCATTGGAGCTATGCTATGATGGTATCCCCAACAATAGCTCACAAATATAAAGATGAATCTAGCTAAAATAGATGATGTCTACTACATAGCTCATATATCTTGTCTATAGTCATAACTTTAAAGCTCAATTAAATTGAATAGCCCCTACCTAATGTATAGCTCACATAGGCCACCTCTTCCACAAGGATTATCTTTGCAATGTATGATATTGTGCTGATCTCATCACTAGTACATTGCTCATAGCTAGTTGAATGGCCACAGCTATACCCTCTAAAAGATGGGTAGTAGGGGGGGCTACGGGCCTACCCGGGGCCTATTTTTTCCCCTCATTATAGCTTTGTCCCCCCCTAGAAAGAGCGAGAAGGGGGAAAAGGAAGGGCAAGGGGGGGGAGGGGTTTCCCTCCATTTTTATGGGCGTCCATAAAGTAACCTTAAAATTTTATTTTATTTTTGAAAATCTCTAGATCTCACTTTTCACTCCTCAAAAGATATCCTAACCAAATACATGGTCAAAAAACTATTTTCTTTGACCAAAATCTGCATTCTCAGTAGTACCCTCTATTCTACCTCTTCTCTCTCCTCTCTCTCTCTCTCTCTCTCTCTCTCTCTCTCACACACACACACACACACACACACACACATACACACACACACACACCCCTTTCACGGTTCTTTCTTTTCCTAGAGGACACCAAATATGTTGGGTGCAATGATCTTCACGGCTTCTTCACTTAGATAGTCGATTTACAAAAAACCATGCAACTCCACAATGACACTTTTCACAACATCATAGAGTATATGCATGTGCATATACTCAAGTATGTTGTGAACTTTGAAGACAACACCATGCTATGGTTTCCATGTGATCTACTTTGCTACATCCATAAGAGGGACACTTCATTTTCAAAGAGACTAGCCCACTTTGAGGCGATTGCAAAAGAGGCAAACCACTTTCGCCAAGTGAAAAAGGAAGTTGCAGACTCCTTCAAGAAGCGCAAAATTGGGCAATATTTCTTGTCCAAAATTGCCACTCTCTACTTACTTTCCAATGAGGAGTCCTCCTTGGAGGAGATGGAGATCCCACATGTGGCAGTGGCTAGGGTGCTTCCGGATCATAAACATCCTAAGTCTGCACCTATAGATGTCTAGAGTGAGCGAAGACTACAAGCCACCAAATATCCCCATGGCTTGGAAGGGGCAATTACAGTGAGAGAGCATATTTCCGGCACCTCCGAGATGCCCAACCCCGAGAGTCATGACCCAACTGCAATACCCGAAGTGGAGATTACCCACCTCAACATCATGATTATTGAAGATGAGTTTTTATTCTTGCATGATCTGGAAAAGTATTTTGGTGTCCAGCTAGATGAGTGTCTTAGTATCATATGCACCAAGATATAGTCCCCCATTGATTCTACACCAGAACCTACAAATGAAAAGCTGCTTCCATTGGGGACTCTGTTGCTGACACAATTGCACTAGAGACAACAAATATTCTCGATGCAAAGCAGAGACAAGTCACGGATGAGGAGCTTTTTGCAACACAAGCCATGGTTATTTCCAACCAAACTCCTATCCGCTGCCCCAACTTGCTTAGTTTGCACAGCCACCGCAAAGTTGATGAGAGAAAATCCTCTATCAACCTTGAATCCATGCTAACTATGGATGATGAGGATAAGCATCAAGAGGTAATACTAAGCATCTTGTACATTGATAGTTCTACCTTTCTTCTTTGCATTTAGTTCATTTCATTTTTGCAGGATGTCTTGGATATGGACATGTGGGCTAGCCGGGGGGGGGGGGGGGGGGGGGGGAGCGCATGGTGTTTGGGCCTCAGGCAACCCTTGCACATTACATCAAAAAACTACCACTGCATGATGTGTGCATCATACACAAGGATTTCTCCCCAATGGCCATTTTTGTTTTGTGGGTGCTTAAGGCCGCTAGTAAACTCATATGATTAGCCACCATCCCTCAAACAGCCCATGTAATTATTCTGGTGAAAAAAACCCTTGCAATTGCCACCTTTGGCATTGGTTTTTGTGGCAAGGTCATGACACACATAGCACTTATTCAAACCCTGGGGGTTGACAATGCCCAAGCTATAGCTGTCTCTGTGCTTACATCCATCCTACCCAATGTTGAAGAACGTCGTAGAGAGAATGCAAAGCGCCTCCTATCAAAAGATTATTAAGCCTGATGTACAAGCTTTTTAAATGAAAATCATCTCTCTTGTCCATGATCTTTTGCAAAGTTCAATTTACTATTTTGATCATGTTCAACAACCAAGCAATTTGTGAAAACTTTATCTTTAGTGATCTATATTAACTATTTGAATGTTAATTTTGTACATTGATAACAAATTGTCTTGTGATTGGCATAAAAATTTTCATAAGGTACTAAAGGTGCCTTGCATTTGCTAGATGATGGATAATTGGGCCAAATTAGCTGTGTCCACAAGGCATCGAGAAAAGGCCTTGCAAGACTGCTGTTTGGCCAATCCTCATTGCCTTATGAATTGACATAAAATCTAATATCTACATATTCTACAAAACTTTCTCATCTTGAATTGATAATTTAATATGGGAGAGATGAATGGGAACAAGAGGTAGAATATAGACATGTGTATATAATGGAGCTTAGAAGACCTTAGGGTTAGCTTCATTAAAGACCTCCACAGGTTGGTGTTAAAAGTCCTTAGACCTAGAACCTTAAGCAAGTTGGGGTTGACCTTGAGGTGGGAGCCCTACCCAAGCTTGAGGTGCTTGTCGTGCTTGATGACTGTTTGTGGCAACCTTGCCCAAGCTTCAGGTGTTTGTCATGCTTAAATGACTAAGGTGCTTAAAGTGTTCAATTCAAACATGAACTCTCAAGAGGCATAAAAGATTGTCATGCTTAAATGACTAAGGTGCTTGACGTGTTTAATTCAAACATGATCTCTTAAGAAGCATAAAAGACACATGTCAAGATCCTCCCCATTTTCCTCTCTTGATGTGTTTGAATCCTATTGGATAGGCTTTAAAGGGGTCGAATGAGAATTTAGATGCATTTAAATAATTAATTAAGCTCTTCCCCTCAAAGAGGGAAAAGAGGACACTTGTCCAAATGATATAATAAAATAATACAAAAGAGAGAAGGAGAGAGAGGGGTCGACCAAGCATGAGAGGAGGGATTGATTTGGGCATCATTATTATCATTGACACACACACACACACACACACACACACACACATGCACTTTGATGGCGTGAAGCAAAGAACTTCACCTCCTTCTCTGTTAGCAGCAAGTTAACACGGTTACCATTTTTCGAAGCTCTTATTGTAAAAACACTTATTACTTTTGATAAATTGGGAATATTGTAACTCCTATTTTTTGGATAAACCTTGTAATTGATGAGCCAGGGCTACAAGCTTCCAGATTGTATCAGCCTGTCATTACCTATCTTTAGTTAGAGATCCCAAATTATTAGTTTTGACCACCAAAAACCTTGGCTAAGGTATAAAAGCCAATTTTTATAAGTTATTTGTAAGTTCTGGATAATGAAATACATAGCATGAGCTAACGGCATTCACTTCTCTCCTTCTCACGCTTCCTACTCCCTCCCCGGTTGTCACATTGCAGTCGTGTTTTTTGCATTGCAACCACAGGTAAGAGCTCTACGCATTGACGTAAACACATCAAAGTATTTTGTAGCTTTTGACATCGCTGTGACCCGAAGCCTAATTTCATTATAAGAAGGAATTCACACTTCAAAATAAAAAACTAAGCATAGGTGGGATATTGGGGCATCATTGCTAAGCATTTAGGTGCATTCTGGGTCAAAAACGACTAGGTCAAAAATCCACTACTGTTAATAATCGCGATTTTGGCACTTGAACTACAATGTAATTTGAGACCATAAGCATGTGTGCTTAGGTCTTACATACATGTCCTAGAATTTTTGTTATGTTTGGATGTCATTTGGTTCTATAAACGGATGTGATTTGTTTGCCGATGAGCGATTGGCTTTTGGTGATTTTAGTCACTTGAGTGTAGCTTGAGTTACATGCAAGTTGTTTGTTGTTTTCCGAGAGATTGACAATCTCTTGTAGCCTATATGCACTAGTCGAGTTAGCTTTGTCCTATGGATTGACAATTTAATCGTGGTTCTCGCTAAATCTGCAATAAGATAGGATAGTGAAGTTAGACTCCCGTCCCACATTCTCCAAGCTTGAGAAGTTGAGAGCCTACACCAACAACTCTTGGTTATGGAATGCAAATCCAACCAAGAGCCAAGCTTCCATGGCATGCTCATCTTCTCTACTATCTATATTATTATGCTAAACTAAGCTACAAGAGTAATCTATGGTGAGGAAGGTACTTCTTTCTCGTATGTTTCTTCTTCTTCCTCTTCCCTACCCTCATTCCTTGCTAGCTCTCTCCACCTTTGAAGGTGTTTGAGGTCTTGGGACTGAGGCGGGGGACAAGTTAATGATTTCATTAATTTGATTAAGGGCATAATTTTGATGCATGAAGATTTTCATCTTCATTGCATCGATTGGGTCTTAACACTAGGTTGGTAACCTAGCAGGACATAAAACTGTCCTTTCAGGGTTTTGAAAAAAACCTCCAAAACCATAGTAGATCCACTCATTTTATAAAATCCTTTCATGAGGTTATAGTTCAAGGCCTACTACACATGGAAAAAATAAGAAACTTGTAAAATTTCTCATCTTTTGGTCACACCAAGCCTCCAAAGTTGATGGACCAGTGCATTTTCATCAAAACAGTCATTTCTTATGTTTTGTTGCATAAAAATAAGATTAGGGATTTTTGTAGGAATTGATATAAATTCTCTAGTTAACTTCAATGGGTTGGTGATCAGAACATATGATTGCTTCTCACTCACTATTTTTTGCTTTGCCAAAATAAATAGGTACAAAAAAGTTGAATTTTTACCATTCTGCAAACCTATCATGAAAGTTTCTATAGCCACGCTCAATACAAATAATATATGCATGTTTTCTTAGTTCCCTATTGTCCTTTATGTTCATAAGGAGCCATGGAGCATGTCAAAAGAATAATACATCTCTTACCAAGGGGAATCTTGGGGACAACGATGAAGTGCTAAATACAGCAAACATGAAAAAACTGGGTTCAACATTATGAATTGTAGAATCCCATAGAAACTATTCAATATCTAGCCAAATTTGATCCTTATGACTAGATATGGTTACTACCTACAAAATGCATGTAGTTGTCACAAGAAACTAACAATATTGAAAAAGCTATACTTGATACACTAGAATGTTTCGTTTTCTTCTATAATTGAAAAAATCAACCATCGTTGTGTACTATGCAAAATAGAGTATTAGGTGCCCCAAAACTCAAGGAATATTAGCTTTATGTTACAATATGCGACATAGAAAATAAAAAATGCATTTGGATATTATGAAATCCACCAAAAAAATCATAGAAGAGCTAAAATTGGCTAAAAAACAGGATTTTACAATTTTTGTAATTTGGTCATAACTTACAACTTTAATATTTATTTCTCCCTAGAAGCACTAGGGCATGTTGAGGACTACTAAAAATATTTCTCTAGCATTATAGACCTCACAAACACGAATTCTAGAGTGGTATAGTTGCAAAAAGTTGAAAAAAGGCAAAAACAGGACCCGTTTTTTCACATAGTCTACGTTGTGAAATGTTGTGCAAGGACAAGGTTAAAGATGGAATTGATATTCCAAAAAAATGTCGAGTTTTTTTCAGCTCATGAGACAAATTTCTAGATAGATAGCACCTCAAAATCCATTTTGAAACTCTTGACATAATTCAAGGAAAATGGTCACTTAACAGGACATAAAAGTGTCCCATTACCAACCTAGTGTTAAGGAACACAGAGCTTGTATTGTAACAAGTCTCTCACTATGGGAGAATTTATAATACAAAAGCCTTTTGGAGGCGGGACCGACTCCAAGTAAATCCGGTCCTCAACTGTTGTCAACTTCTCTAATTATCTCTCTTGCAAAGTATTGTTCATGCCAAGCTAATTAGGTATAATGAATATGTTGCTATCTATCATCAAGTCTTTTCTTTATGCTCTTGAAGAATTCTCTTAAAAATGATCACTAAAGTTATTTTAATTCCGCTACTTTCCATGTTATAAGTCCAATTCGTTTACATTGGTATCAGAGCTATTGGTTTCTCTTTTCTTGCTTGAGAAGAGAGGTCCTTAAGTTGTTCACAAAAGGTTGGACTTGTTAATTGCAAGAGCATAAGTGGGACAAGGATCTATTTTCTCGATGGAAAGAACTTAGTGTGAGGTACACCATTGAGAATTGTAGACTTAATAATGGAGTCTTTTAAGACTTTCCTTTGGCTTAACCATTATTGAGCTAACAGCAAACTCATCAGGAACCATAACCCATTGGATAGTGTTAGACCCGCTCCACTACTCTTTGCAATCAACAATCTCTAAATAACGGGTGTGGTTTCTTGAGAGCCAATTTTCAAGAGTCGAGAAGGGTAGCAACTACATCTTTGAGGGTACCATAGCACAAAGTACTACTTACATAAGTTCAATTAGCATGGCTAAAAATAATAAAGAGATTATAATGAGTTTTGATAATTTTGAGTTTGCACATGAGGGTGCTACTGAATATGAACCCATGCTTGTGTACTACCTTGTCACTAGGCTGCAACAAGCTATGGGCAACCCTGCCCTACAAGCCAAAGTTACCGAACAACTTCGTAGCTATGGCCTCCTTCAAACTCCCCAAGATGAGAGAGAGATTAGAAATACTCTTAATGAGAGTTCCAAAAGAAGACTCTCTCCGACGCAGGAAGAAGAACAGGAAACCATTGAAAGATAAAGAAGTGATTCAAAGGATGTGGCTCCATGAAGACGACAGTCTCAACAATTACCAACTCCTTGTAAGAGGAAAAAATTTTCCATAGTCCCTCTCCTTGTCAGAACTTGTTATTCTGAAAAGGAAGGGAGGAACCAAAGGAAGAAAAAGACGAGAAAGAGGTCACCCTCTTCTGCATCTTCATCATCTTCGGCCTCTCCCAATGAAAGCAGCGGCTATATTGTCCTAAAGAATATAAGAGGAGAGGACATTGAAAGTCCCATGCTGCTTGGAAAAGGTCTTACAAGCTAGAGAAGCTCAAGGAGGGAGGAAAGAGCATCTCTTTTCTCACCTATGATGGCACCTTTGGTGCTATAAACAAAGTTTTGGCCTTCATCCAATAGTTTGATGTGGCCTTTGGAGACGAGGGCTTCACAGAGTCCTCCAAGCTACACCATATAGCTATGCACTTCCAAAAGTATGCCCGTCAATGGTGGGCTACTCTCCGTGGTAATGGCAAAGCCCCAAGAACATAGAAAACTCTATGAGTTTCCATAATGAAGCAATTCCTTGCAAGCAATGCCAAGGACAAAGTGCTTATTGAATGGTGAAGTTTGAAGCTACTCTTCAACGACTCTATCCACAAATATGTAGACAAGTTTTGGGATTTATGTCTCAAAGCTATAGTCAAAGGATAAACTTTGCTGAACAAAAGCAACAATTTTGTGCGGGATTACTTGAAGAAATGGCCGAGTATGTCAACTCACAACGGCCTAGCACTATCACCTAAGTCATCCACCACACTATGGTTTCTTCAAGGATCAGCTTCCAACAAGGGGCCATAAGAAATTTCAAGCCCATGGAAAACAAGGATCAAAATGAAGTTAAAGGGAAGAGTAATACTCAAAACTCTTCCCAAGGCAACCCCAACACCAACAAAAACAAGGACAAGGAGAAAGGAGCTTGCAAAGGTAAAAATAATCTCTCTCCTGATGAATTAGAGGCCTTTCATAAGACCATAAATGATTTAAGTGTGGGGAGCAAGGACATGGTTATCGTTCTTGCTCTAAAAGAAATGTACACAATGACACTCCTAGAGCTTCCATGGTTGAAGCTCCAAAAGAGGATACCCATTGCAAAGGCTCATCCCTTTCCTATGCTTGGGGAAAGATGAGGGAGCATGATGCCCTTATTCTCTTTGACCCTGGCTCTACTCACAACTTTATATCAAAGGAGTTGGCCACCAAGTTGGGCATACAAGCTTTCAAGATGGGAGATACGGTCACTGCTGATGGAGATTTCAAGGGACAACAAGCCTCCATCACGCCGTTACTTGGGAATTTGAGGCTTCATGTACAAAGCTATGTCGACAAAGAATATTTCTTCATCTTTCCTCTCGACATGAGGATGCTATCCTAGGGGTGGTTCAACCGCATGGCTGCCAACATGAAGTTCACTGAAAGGAGATTCTACTTCACCTAGAGGGAAAAGAGCATGTATATAGATGCTAATAAATCTAGTTGTACTATACCACTTGTAAATTCACTTGCTTTTGATAAGTCAATGAAAAGCTTGGTTTATGTGTACATGATTTTTGTCAAAGAATCCACATGACCCTAATGTTTTAGGTAAATATAATAGGAATAAAGAGGAATTAGAGTTGTCTAATTTCTTAAATGGATTCCAAGATGTTTTATTGAAGACATCCCTGGTGAGCTACCTCCAAAATGAGGGGATGATGACCATAACATAGAGCTTCTAGTTGGGAGCTCACCACCTAATAAGCCTCCTTATAGAGTTTCTCAAGCTCAACAAGAGGAGATTATGAGGCAAGTGCATGAATTGGTAGATAAAGGGATGATGAGGCCTAGTTCCTCTCCCTTTTGTTCACCAGTCCTTCTAGTGCAAAAGAAAGATGGAACATACCACATGTGTGTGGACTATCGAGCACCAAACTATATCACTATCAAAAACAAATTTCTTGTACCATGGGTAGAAGATATGTTTGATAAGCTGCAAGGATCAACCTAGTTCGATCAAATTGACCTTAAAAGTGGCTACATCAAATAAGGATAGTGAACGAAGATATCATAAAGATCGCATTTCGCACAATGTTTGCTCTTTATGAATATTTTGCCATGCCTTTTGACTTGAAAAATGCTCCAGGCACGTTCAACCACTTGATGGATAAAATCTTTTGACCCTACCGTATGTTTACTGGAGTGTTCTTCAATGATATCATCATTTACTCCAAATTTATTAAGGAGAGATTCAATAATTAGGTCACATTATCTCTCAAGATGGTATCTGTATGGATCCAACAAAGTTAGAGGTAATAAACAGATGGCCTAATACAAGGAATCTACATGAGCTATTAAGCTTTATTGGTATGTGTATATACTATAAACGCTTCATAGATAAGTTCTCCCAAATAGTGGGGCCACTACATGACTTGACAAAGAAGAATGTCAAGTACGTATGGTCTACCAAGGAGCAATTTTTTTTTATAAGCTTAAAGAAAATCTTACCTCTCAACATGCACTTACACTTCCAGACCTCTCAAAACCATTTGAGGTCCAATGTGATGCTTTTGGACTTTGCCTTAAAGAAGTATTGCTTCAATAAGGGCATGCCATAGCATATGAGAGTCGAAGGCTCAATTCCGATAAGCGTGTCTTGGGCATCTACGAAATGGAGCTAGTAGCTTTCCTACATGCCCTTGATACATGGAAACACTACCTTTTGAGGACTCCATTCATCCTACGAGCGGATCACCAAAGTCTTAAGTAATTCATGATGAAAACCAAGATCTCCGACAAACAAATGAGGTGGGAAAATTTCCTTTTGCAATTCAATTTTCATATTGCTCACATTGCTGGAAAGCACAATCAAGTAACTGATGTTCTATCATTACGGCCAAGGCACAATGCGGTGTCCATAGCAACTCACAATGATCTATCTTCCATGATAGGTGAGTATGCTACTGACCCTTATTTTGGAGATATAATTTCATCCCTTGCCTTAGGAAAGAAAGAAAAACCATTCACTTTGCAGGATGATTATCTTCTCCATGGCAATCAGCTATGTGTTACTCACTCTCTTCACAAGAAAGTAAAGTATGAGTCCCATGCTCCTCCCTATGCAGGGCATAGAGGGATTCAACCTACTCTTTGAGGAGTAGAGACATATTTCTATCGGCCTACCATGAAAGTGGACATACAATAGTATGTTTCCAAATGTGTGGTATGCCAAAAGACCAAGTATGAGCAACTTGGATTACTCCAGCCATTACCAATTCCTAATTCACCATGGGAGAGCATATCCATGGATTTTATCTTTGGATTACCCAAGTCTATCCACGCAAATATGGAATATGGATGATAGTTGACATGTTTAGCAAACAAGCACAATTCATACCTGTCAAAAAGACTATCAAGGCACACCAAATGACAACCCTCTTCATATCCCAAATTTTAAAACACCATGGATTTTCAATGCTAATATCCTCGAATGACCAGTAATCTCTGGAAGGGTCTCTTTGAGAATCTAGGTACATGGCTAAATTTCTCTTCGGCCTATCACCCACAAATGGATGGCCAAAGTGAAATAGCCAACCTTACAATTCTTGATCTACTCAAGACTTATGTTACAAAAGTAGATCAATGTATCCAATGGGAGAAGTACTTACCTCTTGTAGAGTATGCGTACAATAACATTGTCCATACCACTACAGGGAAGGATCCTTTGAAATCATTGAGGGAAGACCTAAAAGTCCCTTGATACTTAAGGTACATGGGAAGATTTTTTCCACTGATGAGTATATCCGAGACCTACAAGAATATTTTCAAAAGATTAAGGAGGCTATATCCATCTCCCAACAAAGGTAAAAGACTACTACTGATAAGCACAGAAGGACCTAGCCTTCAAGAAAAATGATTGGGTCCTACTCACGTTTCCCAAGGCTCGATTGAGGCAAACTACGGGAAAAAATCCTACGGGGCACCAAAAGTAGTATGCTAAGTTAGCAAAAAGATACTATGGTTCTTTCCAAATCTTAAAACCAATCAGCAAGATGGCCTATCAACTCAAGTTTCCCAGCCATTGTCTCATTCACAATGATTTTCATGTGAGCCTACTCAAGCCTTGCAAAGGCAAGCCACCAAAAGAACCAATAATTGAGGACCTACCAGAGATCAAAGATGAAAGAAGAGATGTTGCGGCCCGAATCGATTCTTCAACATGAAGACAAGGTACTTAGACATGGTATGATTATCCAATGGTATCTTATTAAATTTAAAAAGAATCCTTTTGAAGATGCTAGATGGATGCAAGGAACACGTCTTAAGGATAGTATGAACCTTGTTAGTGCTTACAATTCTACACTAGAGTAAGAAAATGTAAATGCTTTCTAAATGGACAATTAAATCTAATCCTCTTTAAATACTATGCATGCTTAGAATCATGTTTGTGATGATGACGTCACTCAAACACCAAGTAGAATTTGTCACTCTACTTTGGGAGTATCATATGGACTAAAGAGCAGACATGATTGCGACAGTAAGGTCTCCCAAGCACCAAATGGACTAGTCATCCATTCTAGAATGATGTCAAAGGGTAAAAAAAGATCCTCTACCAGCTAAGAAACGTAGATAATTACTAAGACTTTATCTCTTCTACCTCATAGTCGAGGAAGATATGGTTTTAAGAGAGAGGTAATGTTATAAAATCTAATTACCTATTCCAAAAATACTTTCTCATATTGAACTGATCATCTAATATAGGGGAGATGAATGGGAACAAGAGTTAGAATATAGACATGTGCATATAATGGAGCTTAGAAGACCTTAGAGTTAGCTTCATTAAAGACCTCCAAAGGTTAGTGTTAAAAGTCCTTAGACCTAGGACCTTAAGCAAGCTGGGGCTGACCTTGAGGTGGGAGCCCTACCCAAGCTTGAGGTACTTGTCGTGCTTGTTGACTAAGGTGCTTAAGGTGTTTGTGGGAACCTTTCCCAAGCTTGAGGTGCTTGGCATGCTGAAATGACTAAGGTGCTTGAAGTGTTCAATTCAAACATAATCCTCAAGAGGCATAAGAGATTGTCATGCTTAAATGACTAAGGTTCTTGAAGTGTTCAATTCAAACATGATATCTTAAGAAGCATAAAAGACACATGTCAAGACCCTCCCCATTTTGCCCTCATGAAGTGCTTGAATCCTATTAGATAGGCTTTAAAGGGGCCAATGAGAATCTAGATGCATTTAAATAAATAATTAAGCTCTTTCTCTAAAAGTGGGAAAAGAGGACACTTGTCCAAATGATATAATTAAATAATACAAAAGAGAGAGGGAGAGAGAACGGTCCACCAAGCATGAGAGGGGGGCTGATTTGGGCATCATTATTCTCATTATCTCTCTCTCTCTCTCTCTCTCTCTCTCTCACACACACACACACACACACACACACACACACACACACACACACACACACACACACACACACACACATACACTTTGATGCTATGAAGCAAAGAACTCCATATCCTTCTCCAAGCTTGAGAAGTTGAGAACCTACACCAACAACTCTTGCCTTATAGCGATCAATCTCACCATCTGGCTTACATTTCCACTTGTAGACCTACTTCGTGTCAATGGCCTTTTGGCAAGGAGGCAAATCACGTAAAGTAGTGTATCATATTTTGATTGCATAACAGCCATCTAGTTTTTTGAATTTTGTGCTTCATCAAAAGACAAAGGTTCCTCTACATTACATAAACTAGAAACAACCAAAGCATAGAAATCTAATGCATAAGATGCATGGTGAGAACTTGAACAAGAAGGACTAGACATAGGTGTATCCAATTACTGTCACACAAAGTATACCTCTAGCCTACTCATTCTTAGCCCTTTATACATCAAGTACATCATGTACACATGCATCAATAAAAGTTTGATCCATATCATTTTTAGAGACCCCCATAGGCTGTATATTTTTATCATTGGAATCTACATTTTGCATACATCTAGCCTAGTCATTCTCAACCCTTTCCACATCAAGTACATCATGTACATCTGCCTCAGTAATAGGCTGATCCATAGCATTTTTGGAGACCCCCATAGGCTGTACATTTGCCTCATTGAAATCTACATTCATGTTTCCACCATTAAAAACAGGCGACAAATTATTATAAATTTCTTGTGAGCTTACATAATTGTCTCTAGTACATGTCAACAAAGGATGAACAAAATCTTCTACAAACACAATAGCTCATGAAACCAAGATACTGAGAATATCTCAAACCTATTTTGTAGATTTAGTTGAATGAATGTGAGGAGTAACAGTGTGCTTCGTAGATAATGCAATCAATGCATGAGCCTGCACATCTCTAACATCCCAAAGAGATTTCTCAGTCATAGGCAAAACAGGTCTAGGAGAAGAAATCTTGCCACCAAAATCTACAACATCCTCCATAGAGCCAGTATCCACAGCATTTAGACGTACATCAATGCCCTACACAACATTCCAAACACCCTTTGACACAAGAACATGTTGCACCATGTAAACCCACATAGGGTAATTTTCCTCATCCTGTTATCCTTAGTAGTGAACATCTTGAATACATCTGTGTTGTTGTTAGCCATGGCAAGTGCCTGCATTTGATGTGGAAATTACTTGAAAAGAGGAGAAACAAAGTGGGAGTAACAAATGCTATATATCACAACCCACATAATATTGTAAGGGACCTATTATGTAGAAAACCACACTAGCAAAAACTCTACACAAAAGGACAAAATTGCCTGTGTAGTACTACTTAATAGTGGAAATGGAGGCCCAAATAAGCCAAAATGAAAATTTTGAGTAGATCTAGCTCTACAAGCTACCTTGAAAGAGTTTTTGACTTGCTGACACTTACCAAAGATCACCCCAATCGGAGAAAGTAAGTAGGTGTGTACTGGTGATGCTCGCAACTATGCTCGAGAGGAAGCAACTTGATCTAATACCAATTTTTGGGAATAGGGTTGCAGGTAACACACACACCTTGGACAAGATCAAGAATCTCAAGGCACACAATAGAGAGTGTGCATTGCTTAGTCCACATTGGAAAGATAAGTTAGCCCTAGAATGATGGACATATTTACAATGCACATTGGGAAAAACTTCCTAGTGAGGGAAAAAATGCACGGGCAGTCTAAAGTGTGTTCACACACATCACTACCACATATTTATGGTAATATGCTAGGGTTTTTCCCTTGACATCTTTTTTCCTTTGAAGTGGTCATGAGCACTCTCATGGAGCATAATGTCAGTGTAGTTGTCACTTAGGAAATGGGAAAAACATATGGGTCCTAAAATAACATCATAAAAATAACTTTTTTGTGCTCCCCTATTTCCCTATAGGAGCCTCCCCAAGCATCCCAATAGCTCTCTAAAGTATGAACCAAATCTAACAATTTTCGTAGATGGTGCAATGTAAAGAATGTGAAAGCAACAAGCCTTATCTATATATATATATGTGTGTGTGTGTGTGTGTGTGTGTGTGTGTGTGTGTGTGTGTGTGTGTGTGTGTGTGTGTGTGTGTGTATATATATATATATATATATATATATATATATATATATATATATATATATATATATATATATATATAGAGAGAGAGAGAGAGAGAGAGAGAGAGAGAGAGAGAGAGATGTATGTATATATATATATATATGTGTGTGTGTGTGTATATATATATATATATATATATATATACACATATATATACACACACACACACATACATACATATATATATGTATATAGATATATATCTATAACTATACACACACACACACACACATAAGCTTATCTATATTAAAGAAAATAAGGGCGCGCTAGAGTATTTGCCGATAACTGCACACTAAAACTTTTGAAATTTTGTCGGTTTTCTACAAAGCAAGCTTGGAATCTACATGAGATTTTGCCATTGTAAGTGATTGAAACTATATCAAACCTTAGTTTTTCACAAAAATTGTGCTTTGTGTGTGTGTGTGTGTGTGTGTGTGTGTGTGTGGGGTATGTATTTCTCTTTCAAATATTTTTCTTGTACTAAAATTTCTATGTGCTATTGTCTTTTAATTCTAGAAACATTTTTTACAACTTAACTGCTTGCTACATACCTACTCTCTTCTTTACATTTGTAGCTTGTTTGAAAAGAAACACAACATACTTGCTGCTTAGCCCTAGAACTCGAGTTATGACTCATGCTAAAGTACACAAAGTGGTGGTTGTGCCACAATACGAGAGGGGGGGAACCATCACTCTCCTCCTCCCCTCTTGCATTGAGGTGTGACAATTACTTTGTGGCACTCTTTTTGGGTCATAACATACCTATTATTTTATATCCTTAGAACATGAAAATTTCTTGAAAATTGGTAAAAAAGCATTGTTGCAGCTATACTTCATAAGCTGATATGGATTAGTTAGAACACCAACAATTTTTTGGGTCTTCAATATTAGAAGTCTTCATACTCACAATAGACGTGCTTAAATGAGGAAAATGACCCCATTGTTGCATCCAAAACATCAAAAAACATTAACATATGGCTTTAAATCACCCCAATTTGAGCTCTAGAGCTCAAGTTATTACCTCTGCTTGGCTGCCCTTCTCTAGGGTCTCCAGGTACTTGCTATGCTTGAACTAGAACTTCCCATGCAAGGACTCTAATTACTTTGCATGCACTGCTACCTGTCATGCATGGACTCAAGTTGACTTCCATATCATGAAGATGGGACATTTTGATGTACACTTGGGGATATTTTGGCATCATCAAATGATGCTATCATTCATGTCCACAATTGAGCCCTTACTGTGAACCAGAATATGGAAAGCCAGTCATCCTTCAAGTACAAGTTACAAAAACTTACTGAGAATGATTTTTTCTGAAGTTTTGTATTTTTAACTCTTTTTGTTTGAGAATATTGTTTTGCTAATGTTTGAACTAGATTAAATCTTTGTTTGAACTTATTTGACCGGGTTTTGGTGTTAACTATATATACTTGTTTGGTATTGCTTGAATGTTGGTTCCAGTGCTATTTGATAAACCTTTAAACGGAATAGGCTTCAACTTGGGGATTGTTTAGTTGTACTAGGAACCTCTTAATAGGGCAAGCTACAGGCTGGGCATCCTTTAGTTGTATATGGAATCCTCTCAAGGGCACAGGCTACGATCTTGAGATTGTTTGGTTATAACTATAATGTAGCTCTGCGTGGGCAACTAAGCGCTGTCTAGATGGGCCAAGTTTATGTCTTTATGTTTTGTGATTGTATCTATGATGTGAGATTCTGTGTCCTTCTAGCCTAGATGAGATAGACGGGGTATGTGGTCTTAGTGCATCAAGACATATACAAAAAATCAGTGCAATCTAGGTGTGATGATTAACATCACTATTCTAGGATATGGATGGATTTGACATGGATGTAATGGTTGGATAGAGATTGTGGAATTGTATGGTGTGATGCATGCTATAGAATTTACAGTCTGGGGTTGATGGTCATTGACATGCTAGAGAATGTATTGTCTGATGGAATTAGGGTTGCAAGAAAACACATACAACATGGAGAAGACAAAGAGAGTGTATTACTTAGTGTGCAATGGAAATATAAGATAGCCCTAGAGTGATAGGCGTATATACAATGCATAGAAAAAAAACCTCCTAGTGAGAGAAAAAAGCGGCTTTGATGGTCCTTAGTGTATTTACACACATCACTACCACATATAAATGGTAACATATCCCCCCTGGGAGTGATGGAATGAATGAGACATGACACATAGGGTATAGGGAAGTTCCATTCCCCCTATGAGGACATGATTAGTCCACAAAGGAGAGTAAGCCCAAATCTTTGTGGACAACATCTCACTTCTCACTTCTCACGAGACAATGCCTATGTGAAAAGGTCTGCAAGGTTGTCCTGTGTTGGTACATAAGCCAAGCTGATCTCTCCTGCTGAGAGACTCTCGTTGACATAGTGGTAATGCATCTCAATGTGCTTTGTGCGAGCATGAAAAATTGGGTTTCTCGCAACTGCCAATGTGCTCTAACTGTCAGTGTAGATAGTGTTGGTAGTGTCTTGTCAAACACCCAAATCAGCCATAAGGAGTCTGAGCCATACACACTCAACCGTAGCTGTGAAGACTGCCATGTACTCAGCCTCAACTAGAAGTGGCCACAATAGGTTTCTTCTTGCTCAACCATGATATGCATTAACTACCAAGCATGAAAAAAAACCACTCATGGACACTCGCATGTCAAAACAACTATCCCAATCTGAGTCCAAAAGAGCATGTAAATATGGAGGCTGTAGAGGCTCCTATCTGAGCCGAGTTTAGGTGTACACTGCGTGGTACCTGGATGGGCTCCTTGTGAGCTGGATGTAGGCATACTTGTTGTCTTTACCTTGGAGCGGCTCCTGTCTGAGCCCGGATGTAGGTGGCTTTCCTTGTTGGGTCTATGTCACCGTTAAGTGGACATAGCCTTGATTGCACATCTTCTACTGAAGATGTGCCCACTCTAATTGGGCTGATGTTGGCTTAGGAATATGAGAAATTCTATCTCATAGACCGTCACTACGGGAGGCATCACTCAACCTCTGGCCTTCTTGTGAGGGATCCTTCCTCATGTGGCTCTTGCGTTGATCCGTCTTTGTGGGGGGCTATCCCTGAATCTGTGTGCTAAGGAAAAAGATGCATGGCCCGCCCGCTCGTAGGCCTCCAGCTTTGCTGCGATGCTCAGTCCACCACTTCTGGGTCATCAAGCTTCAAAGAAGAAGTGTGAAATCCACCCAAATCGAGTTTGGTCCTCAGCATGACTGAAGGGGCTCGATCCACCGCTTATGGGTCCCCGGTTTCGTTGTATAGAAGGGGCACGGTCCACCCAAGTCAAATTTGGGTCCCCGGTTGGCTGAGTGTCAAGGTGCACGGTCCACCCAAGTCAAAATTGGGTCCGCGGCTTTGCTGATGCTAACTGGACCTTACATAGCCTGATGGTCTACATGCACATGGTCCTGCTTGTGAAGATCTTGTCTCTTTGTGTGTTGATGCTCTAGTGTAGCCTGATGTTTGGCAGGCACCCGTACCGACTTTTGAAGTTCACTTTGCTGCATTGAGGTTCTCGATGTAGCCTGATAGTTTGCAGGCACTTGGTCCTTGCTTTTATGGTCTGTTGGTTGGTTGCTGCTTGCATCTTGATTGAGTTTGGGGGATTGTTGCCTTGCTTGGCTCACCCACTGAAGATAGGGGCTAGGATCCGGTCATCTTGCCTTCACCTACCGATTGAATTATCCTCAAGAGGTAATCTCAACCTCATGCTGATCTAGCACGGCCTTTCCTTGTCGGCTTGTCTTTGTCGATGCTGAGGAGGGCCTTCCTTGGCACCTACCTCACTGCTGCTGATGTTGCAAAATGGAGGGGGCTCTCTAGCCTGACCTTAAAGAGTCCCATTGGACTACATGCTGGGGTGGCATCTCTATCTCCCCGCACGATGAAGAAACCTTGGCTCTACTCCTTTGCTCTAACTGTGTCGAAGCGGGCCTTGGTCATCTTAGGATAAACACTAGCTGGCGGTTGGCTGTTGAATGTTGTCTTACATCAAGTCACCGCATCTCTAAACTGTGCCCAACACAATCCAGAAGATACTTAGAAGGATGAGCGACCCCGTCCCATTCCGGGTGCTTTATAGCTCGCAGCTTCGTTGTGCTCATAGGTGATGATACATTTTGTGGTAGCATCCTTGTACCTGTTCCTAATTCCTCTAAAGTGGTCTCTTTCCAGTCCTTTGGTTCCCACTCGCATGAGGGTGGAGTATTCCTAACACGCCCTCCATCCACGGCGCTACTGTTACGATTTCCCATGGGGGCTTGCCGAGGAGATTCTAGTGAGCTTCACTTAGCTCCACTATTATGATGACCAAGGTTCCCAGGCCTAGGCTCCTGAACTACTTTGATTTTCCTTCTTCCTGTGAGTTCTTGAGCTAGATATTCCATCCAAGCTTGTTTGCTATTCGGGTTCGAAGCCCTTGTAGACAATCTGCACTTGCCGTCAATGTTCGTGTCAAGGATCACACTCCATATACATTCTTCATTCCTTTGTACCCTTTAAGCTCGATGATGCTAGGTTTGCATGTTCTGAATGAGGGACAGCCTGTCACGTTGCCCGTGACCTTTTGCCCGTGACCTTGCCATAGGGGTCTATGTGCATATGCTTGCATTCTGATGATGAGCCACTGCCATTGTGACTTTGAGCCTATGCTAATG
Source organism: Adiantum capillus-veneris (assembly GCF_014529385.1). Classification (NCBI taxonomy): domain Eukaryota; kingdom Viridiplantae; phylum Streptophyta; class Polypodiopsida; order Polypodiales; family Pteridaceae; genus Adiantum; species Adiantum capillus-veneris. Next base: position 19,130,525 of record NC_140946.1, read on the forward strand.
CTAAAATCACCTCGCCGTCCTTGTTGACAGCGGAGGCTGTATCTGAATGAGTCGGTCCCTTACCTTGGGCCGCTCTACCAAGCCATACCAATACCAGGTTGAAGCTCAATGGATGATAGTCATGATTGACTCCGGGTCCGCTTCCCTCTTCACAAGGTGCTGGTCAACTCCTGACGAGCCTGACTAATGAGAAATTTCATTTCTGAGGGCCGATCCAACTGGTCGCCTGATTGAAGGTGATTGCTAAGGGGGACACTTAGCATTGTGCCCCCGCGGCTGCCCGATGAATGGCTGTTGCTTTGATTCTTGATGGATGCTTTATGAGCATGGAGGGACTCTTCACCTAGAGCCCTCGCCGAAAAAAAATGGAGCCGACGTATCCTGACGGCTCGAAGTACCCCTACTGGGCATGTCTTTTTTGTATACCTTGAGCCACGGTTGGGCATCTGCCACCGGGCTTCCCACATTCCATTGGAGTCGTGTTACTTTGCAACCCCGGAGAAGAGCATATCCATTGGAGAAGAGATAATATCTCTCTGTATACTATGTATGCCAATAAGCATATCATTTATGCTAATTAGCATACTGTATGCTGGTTTCAAAAGGGATGGCAACTTTCTATATACTGTGTATGCTAATTAGCATACTATGCTGTGAGTGGAAGTTAGCAAAAACAAAAATCCACAGTATGCTAATTGAAGGAATGCTAATTAGCATATTGTTTATGCCAGTTGGCATAGACAGTATGCTGATTAGCATACCATTTCTAGTTTCAAGGAGAAAACATGGCAACTTCTTGTATACTATATATGCTAATTAGCATACTATGGTATGCTGTGAGTGGAAGTTAGCACAAACAAAAATGCTCAATATGCTAATTAGAATGTATTCTAATTAGCTAATGTGAGTATGCTAATTAGCATACAAGGTATGTTAATTAGCATACTATTTTGGTTGTGTTAGCATAAACAGTCTGCTAACTAGCATAAACAATATGCTAATTTCCAACGAGAATGTATACAAATTCAATGTTTACAAGACGCCAATAGTACACATAGTATTGTCTTCAAAACAAGAATAGTATAGGATCTGATCATTACTATCTGAAGTGAATGTCGGAATAGTTACAAACATTGGAAAGGAAATTTACAAATTTCCCTCATAATGTTACAAAACTGCAGAGAGCCTCCTACTCTGGATAAGATCGTGGTTTAGCGCGCTTGTACACTTGCTTTTGCCCAGTGTTTGTTTGCTTCTTTGTTTGTTGAGCTTTTGGGTCTTGCTCTCTTTCTTCTTGTTGTTGAGCTTTTGGTTCTTGCAACTCTCTTTCTTCTTCTTCTTGCTTCTGCTTCTCTAATTTTTCCCTTTGTAGCCTCTCTCTCTTATGTCTTTCAACTTCTTCATCAGCCTCCCTTTGTCTCCTATGCATGGCTTCATTACGCTGGACCACGTTGCGCCGGTGCATTTTTTATTCCAGCTTCCTAATCACTTGATGTGAAAAAAAACCTGGGGTAATATCAAATGCATTTTCAGCTGTATACGTTGCACAATCCTCTGATTGTAGCCATAGGAACAGCCAGCTCCTCAAAGTATCTATCAGGAAGTTTTGTTGTTGTTCTTTGGTCTGGTCCTCTATCTTAGGAGTAACAAGACAACTTTCTTCAGAGTTTTGGCACACTTTGTACATACTATCGTCAATAATTAGACTGTTTTGGGGCCCAAAGTTGCAGTTCTTCCAAAACAATCTCAAATCCTTCAAGAATACAGGCTTATTATTTATCTGCCAAGGCTGGCCACTACAATGAATCTATGTAAAAACACCTCTCAGCTTATCCCACTGCTCTTTGCATATTGTTTCTAATATTGCATTCACTTTAGGTGCCATGTTGGTGCTCCATATATACACATGGAAAAAAAGGAGGCACCAATCCAAAAATTTGTGGCTGTCTTTGCGACAAAATACCAACCTCCTATCTTGTACATTGTACTTTATCATTTCCCCTGCATGTTTAGGGGAAATGTCACCGTGCATTGGCTCTACAACTTGAACAAGTAGGTCATTTAAATCAAGAACCAAAGCGCGCCCCTCGTATGGCAATGGCTTTGGCACGCATATTGGGTCTGGCAGTACATACCACTTAGCAAAAATAACTTCCCCCGAGGGATGAACATAGCTAAAGTACTCATTTATTTTTGTTAAGCGTTTAAGATAGCTAGCCATGCGCTTCTCAATGTTGGATTTTTCTTTTTGTAGCTGTCTAGCCTTGGCAATATGTTGCTTTTGTATGGTTTTGCATGCAATGGCATAATTCAAACCATGCAAGGCAACTAGCTGCTATTTCTCTTGCCGTGTGACACAGAAATGGTATCAAATAAAGAAATCATAAAGGACAAGCAAAAAATACTCAACTATTGCACAGTAAAATAATATTGAAAAGTGTTTTTCGATTATAAATATCTAGAGAGATACATGCCACAGAGTGTGGAGCTTGCTAACACTACATAACTTGGACACAATAGGGAACAGATTCATCATAATTTCTTGCAAGAACGTGAGTGAATGGCTTTCTTTTCACCTCTGTTGCGTTTGTTTATGTGATCCAGGGTGCTTGGAGGGGCAGCACATTTCTCGTCCCCAGGGTTTTCCAGAAACTGTCCCAGGCCACCTTTTCTCTTTAATTTCACTTTGTTTACAAAACCCTGTAGGGGGGCTGTCATCACCGGCATCTTGCACAGTCAGCCCATTGTCAGTCCTGAAACCTTCCTCTTGAGCACTCCTACCTTCCTCTTGCACACTCCTAATTGTTTCCTCTGAGACGCTTGTTTGATCATTTGTAGGGGGCTTGGGTTTGGGATGAGTAATCATGATAAAATCTTCATCATCGTCATCTGTTTCTTTGCCATCTGTAGCAGCCTCATGCACTGTCGCATGCTGTGGCATTACATCTGCCCTTTCATGCTGTCTATCCAGCTCATCAGATTCATCATTACAGAGCTTCTCTTCTTTCCTTTGATTGACAGGTGTCTTCTTGTCAGGTTTGCATCCTGCATCATTGATACCTGTGTATTCCATTCACCCATTAATTTTCATCGATACCATTATGATTGTTTGTATGCATAGTGTGACAAGTAGCATTCCCTGTATGGTAGGCATCTATATCCTGTAGACCTTCATATTGTCTATGATAACTATGCTAACTAGTATACAAAGTGTGCTAACCACCATGATCAATATGCTAACTAGCATACAAAATATGCCAACAAGGAAGTGTGAATATAGTGTGTATGCTAACTAGCAGAGAATGTATGCTAATTAACATATATAAAAGTTAATAGGAAAAATTGTGTGTATGTTAATGGTATGCTTATTATTGATGGTGTGTTAATTAGCATACCATTTTTGCTGGTTAGCATACTGTGCATGCTAACTAAAATACACATTATGATAACTAGCAAAGAGGTATGCTAACTAGCATAAAAATTATGCTAGCTAGCTCAAAATGTATGCTAACTAGCATAGAGGTATGCTAACAAGCATACGCATTATGCTAGCTAGCAAAGAAGGTATGCTAATTAAACTTTGAATGCTTGTTAGCATGCACCAAATGCTAGCTAGCATACAAGGTATGCTAGTTAGCATACTGAGTATGCTAATTATCATACCTTTTTTATAGTTATCATACTTGCATGCTAGCCATCATACAAAATGTTCTAATTAGCATACTTTTTATGCTAATTAGAACATTGTGTTTAGCCACGTGTGCTAACTATCTAACAAGGTATGCTAATTAGCATACTTGCTATGCTAATTAGAACATTGTGTGTGATGGCTAGCATGCAAGTATAATAACTATAAGAAAAGGTATGCTTATGCATGCTAATTAGCATACCTTTTTCCTAATTAACATACTTGCATGCTAGCCATCATACAGTGTTATAATTAGCATAAAAAGTATGTTGATTAACATATTAAATATGCTAATTAGCATACCCTATATGTCAGTTAGCACATTGTGTGTGCTAACTAACATACAGGGTATGCTAATTAGCATACCTTGTTTGCTAGTTAGCACACTGTGCACTAATTAGCTTATTTAACATGTTGATTAGCATACTTTGTGTCTAACTAGGAAACTCTCTATGCTAGTTAGCATTGGTGAGGACTTCTCCGAAGTGAAACTAAGAGAGAGAGAGAGAGAGAGAGAGAGAGAGAGAGAGAGAGAGAGAGAGAGAGAGGTTAAACACACCCCTACTTCCTTCTTTTTTAGTCACGTACGTGACACCTACACTATCCCTTGTACTAGTCCGTGAGCGTGTCAATGTGTAGACAAAAAGAGAAATCTCAACATCGGAGGAATATGCGAGAGAGAGAGAGAGAGAGAGAGAGAGAGAGAGAGAGAGAGAGAGAGAGAGAGAGAGAGCTTAAAGGTGGGTATTTAGCAAGAGGTGACAACTAAGTAGTACTCCAAGATCCCACTTGTAGGGTTTAGGTTTGCTTTAGGCTAGTAGCAACGTCTATATTGGTGCACTGCTCAAGGGTAAACACGCCAGCCACCTACGACGGGCCATGCGTTGTTCCAAACTTTTGTTGCACGCGCTCCTGGAAGCGGATTTCCCACATAGATGGGAGGGGAAAGAAAAAAGAGGCAACAGGAAAGAGCACTTGCAACCACATGAATGCTATTCCTATCATTTTAATATATAGTATATATTTCTTTTTCTTCAAGACTTTTAAGGATCTTCTAAGGGACACATGGGTAACAACAAGAATTGAACGACTTTCACCCATCTACACTATTATAAAAGGGGGAGGGACTCCGTCCCACCCCCCTAACACGTGGCAACAGCTACACGCTCCGACCGGTTTTGGTAGTGTGCACTATGGCCTACAACTGAGTGCACTGAGAGAGAGAGAGAGAGAGAGAGAGAGAGAGAGAGAGAGAGAGAGAGAGAGAGAGAGAGAGAGAGAGAGAGAGAGAGAGAGAGAGAGAGAGAGAGAGAGAGATAGATTTTATTATCGTCCTCGGAGGTCAAATATGACCTATGGGACCAAAGTTACATGTGATGTAGTATGTGTATGGCTGATGAGTGACTCTCGATGCTCCAAAATTGTAGTGATGAGAGTCGCAATGGAGAGCCCACACTTTGGCTGGGAGAGGAAAGTGTGTAGGTCTAAGTTATGGCTGAAAATGTGAGAGAAGCAAGTTCGGATGTGATCAAAAGCTAAGCACTCTAGTAGTGTGTGGTACTCAGACTCTCGAACTTGCAGTGAGCATAATGTGCACAATCGATTTGACTCTTCTCCATTGCCCCAACGCCCTATCTCGCATCGAAGGAAATGGGAGCTAAGCCGAATTGCTGTGATAGTGCGTATCGCGGACAAGGGAATAGGCTCAAGCATGTAAGTGTGAGTACGGTTTCCTCTCTCAGTGAAGAACATGGTTTTGTAGTTGGGGGCAATATAGGTGGTGTAATGTATGAAGCGTGACCCACCGGATTTCTCCCAAGCCGTAATACATTGGCGTTGTAGAAAAGCTTCATTCACTTGAGAGTCAATTGAAGCATCATGTAGCAAGTGTAATGCATCCCATCTCCCAAACCACTTCTTTATGTCTTGCATCCATCCCGTGCTCAAGATCTTGCTTTTATGCGTCTTTTGAACTTTTTTGCTTGCTTCCCATGCAATTGTAGGAAGTCGATGTGAGGGGTTTTGACGCATCTTTATCATGTACTCCACAACCCTTTCCATGCAAATAACCTCAATTGGAAGAGATCTCGACTCAAGAAGTAGGAGCATATATGGTGTTTGTGTCTTAACTTGGAGAAAGTTTGTAAGAAAACGCTTTTGGACATTCTCAAACTCTTTCCAAGTAGACTTTGAGATGCTCCCGCCCCACACTTCAACTCCATAACGAAGAACTGGTGTCACCAATGCATCAAAAAGATACTTCTTGAGAACCCAACACTTGATGTTTCCCGCATTACACATGTTCTCAAATGCATAATATGCTCTCTTTCCCGCTTCCAAACGACGCATAGCACATTCATGCCACTTGTGATTGGATGGAACCTCAAGGCCAAGGTACTTAAAGCTCTCAACAACTTCAAGTGTCTCGTTGTTGTACACAATGCATGGCTTCTCCTTATGGTTGGTTTTCACAAGAATAACCTTTGTTTTCGATTCATTTACAATCAGCCCACTATGCAAGCAAAAGTTCTCAAGGACAACCATAAGCTTTTGTGAATCTTCTAAAGTGTGTGCTAGAAGCACTACATCATCCGCATACAACAAAAGCATGATTACCGCATTGCAAATAGTGACCTCTTCAATGCCTTCTTCTTGCATAAAGTCAAGTACCATTTGTTCCAATTGATCGATGCATAGACCAAAGAGAGTTGGTGACAATGGACATCCTTGTTTAACCCCAATAGTGCTTACAAAAATTTCTGAAATTTCTCTTCCCATGCGCAATTGACAAATCACCTTCTCATAGATTCAAGAAACCGCAAGCATAAACTCACTTGGCACTTGGAGTTCTTCCACCCTTCTCCACAAATTGTTACGTGGAATCATATCAAAGGCTTTCTTAAAGTCCACAAAACAACAATACAATCGCTTGCCTTTCAACCGACTTTCCTCCATGAGAACAAGAAGAGTGACAAGATGATCAATGGTGCTATGGCATCGACGAAAACCCGCTTGTCCCTCTGCACGCTTGTCATTCTCTTCAGCCCAATCACTCAATTTCATCTCCATTATGCACCCAAACAACTTTTCCATAAGAGACCCAATCATTATAGTCCGGTAGTTGCTTACATTCTTTACATCCCCTCCTTTATGCAAAGGCTTAACCCAATTAGTACTCCAATCATAAGGCATACCATGTTGAAGTGCAAGGTTGAACATATCACACATCCACTCATGGGTAAAATCTCCCGTCCATTTGATCATCTCCGGCTTGATACCTTGAAGATCTCCCGCTTTGCGAGTGGCCAACTTTTCAAGCCCACCGCATACATCCTCAATAGTAAAAAAAGATGGCATACATGGGAGTGAACCATAAAATGGTATTTTTTCAGTATCTTTTTGCTCATATAATTGCCTACAATGTGTGTACATACCCACTAGACTCAAGTTACCAAAATTCTCAACCCGCTTGCCTCTCAAGTTTCTCCAAAATCTTCCACATGCATGTGCCTTTTCTTGGACTTGAAATTCTTGTTGCTTTACTTCCCATCTTCTTCTCTTCTTTTGAATCAATGCCTTGTATGTATGCAAATGACTTTGATAGTTGTCTTTGTCCATAGTTGCATCAAGCTTTATCAAGGACTTTCGAGCATCTTGACATTCTTTATCAAACCACCTTTTGCGTGATCTATCTTTGTTGATACCATGGAGATGCTTTATGGCAAAGCATTCTTCTGCACAAGAACAAATAGCTTTCTTGAAAGCTTCCCATTTAGTTTCCAATGGTGCATCACATTGAAGCTTTGTCATCCGTAATTTTTGCTCAACCATTTCAATGTACATTGGTGCCCGTTTGAAATCCATACATAGTGATAACTTCTCTTTCCTTTGGCTGAGATTATCATGCTTAGTTGCTTCTCCACATGAAAGGTCAATACATAAGGTGCGATGGTCGGATTCCGGGGTCCATTGACCAAACATAAAACTCTTTATGTGATACATGATGGCTTCAGAGAGTAGCATATAGTCAATCACACTATCCCCATTATGTCTTCTACATGTAAATCCATTGGTTCCACTCCACAAAGATACACCATTGGCAATGAGCATACCCGTGCTATTACACTTGTGTAAAAGTAACTTTCCATAGTGATCCAGTTCTTTCTCATCCATTGAAGTATGATCATACAAGTGAACTTCCTCCAACTCCCTTGAAATGTATGGCATATCAAATTGTCGAGTATCATGTTGCAATGTTTTTGTGCGAGCATTCATATCCCCAAATACAATAACATCACCTTCACCTTTGAAATAAGCAATGTCCTCTTCCAAATCAGAAAATGGTTGATCTCTATCCATGCAAGCATAAAAGGGAGAATCATGATGAGGAATGTAGAAACCGGCTACAAAAATGGGTGCTCTTTTAAGTGTCATAATTTTCAGCCATACATAACGTTTGTACTTGTCATCTTTCACAATTGATACAAAATCTTCCAATCCTTTCTTAACCATACATGCTAACCCTCCTTGTCCTCTTCGTTGCTTGAGATTCTTTGACCACATCAATGAATGTACATTGTAATCCTCCAAGCCATTAATCCTTTGTGTATCATGCTCCCAAGTTTCAACAAGAAGTACAACATCGGCTTTGCTTGTTAGTTCATCAATGCCAACCCCCGCATTCCATGGGTATCCATTACAATTCCAAGATCAATTGTAACTCGGTCTCATAGGTAGCGCATCCCTATTTGCTTGAGAGACTTGCCTCCTCCTTGGGCACATTTTCTTCATGAGAGATCTCCTTGTTTTTATTATTCTTTTCCTCATATGCCTTGCGACGCATATTTTGTTGCTTAATAGTGCGATCTTCACATACAAAACATTTTGTATCCCTCAAATAGATCCAACTATTATCAAGGATAATCTTTCGCTTGGTCTCATCCGGCATGGTGCATACAATTGGCCGTTCTCCCGAGCGAGGAGCTCCTTGCTTCCCCACTCTATGTGCTCCATAGACCATAACTCCGGACATGCCAAAGTGGGTTTTGAAGAAATCTTCAATAACAATGGCAAGAGAAGGAGGTGTCTCTAACTTCTCTTTGGGAATTCCACGAATAACAATGTTCTTGGAGCGTCGCTCCCGTTCCTTCAACTCCTCCACATCCACATTCTCAACATTCTTTGTTTGAACCATAGCTTGCATGAGTGAGGAATGAGAAACCACATTGCTACCACATACATCAGCCCAAGACTTTTTTGTGCATACATTTTTCATGTCGCATACATCCCGGCTCATAGTGTCAAATTTCTCCTCTTTCAATACATGGTCATGCTCTACTTTGCTCATCCGCTCCTTCAAAGCATTCAAGTCCACAAGAGAGCGTTTACATTCCTTGACTTCCTCTTCAAGTTGCATCAAACGTGTTGTTTGCATCTCAAGTGTCCTCTTGAGATTCTCATTCTCAACCACAAGTACCCTTAGTGTGCCATTCTCCATTGCAAGTGCTCGTAAGTCTTCGCCTTGTTTGTTTACGGTCTCTTGCAATGATACCAAGTACGCCATGATCATGGTTTCCGATGTCGTTGGTTGGGTGGTTGTGTTGCTATCTCCACACTTAGGAGATTTTGGATCATTTTCCACAATGGTTGTGGACCTTGTTGAAGAAGAAGAACCCTTGCGAGTGCCGGAAGACATTGTATGTAAAATAGGAGATGAGAATCAATTTTGTTGAACCTGTTCACTTCGGAAATGCTGCTACAGAAACGCCTTCCATAACTCTGAAAATTTCTTTCTTTACATCAATGCGTAGAGGACTTCGTGCTCTTCGATTGAGAGAGAGAGAGAGAGAGAGAGAAAACAAGAAAAGAGAAAGGGAGAGGCGGTCGAATTAGGCCGCAGGCCACGCTTGTATGCCGGGATAGTAAGGCTTGAGAGATGAGAAAGAGAAAAAGAAAAAGAACATGTGCTGCTATGAAAAATAGTTATTCTCTTTCTTTTTAAACTAGTATGTGACCCGCACGTTGCTGCGGCCAAGGAAACATCGCTTCTATTCTCATAGGGCTATCTTCTCTTCCAAGTGGAACACTGTCAATACTCTCTGCATTTCTAAAAGTGATGCATGACACGACCTCTCAATAGATGTTGCAAACCATTCTTTGATACCAAGATTGGGAGCTTCTCATAGACATTATTTTTCATGAGGTGCTAGCCCTTGTTGGAGAAACTTAGGAGTACTCTAATAAGATTGGGGTGTGTGTGTATGTGTGTGTGTGTGTGTGTGTGTGTGTGTGTGTGTGTGTATATATATATATATATATATATATATATATATATATATATATATATATAGAGAGAGAGAGAGAGAGAGAGAGAGAGAGATTCCTCCTTTTGGGCCTACCTTGATCTAAGAATGCTACCAAGCTTGATTATAGATATATATATATATATATATATATATATATATATATATATATATATATATATATATATATATATATATATATATATAGAGAGAGAGAGAGAGAGAGAGAGAGAGAGAGAGAGAGAGAGAGATTCCTCCTTTTGGGCATACCTTGATCTAAGAATGCTACCAAGCTTGATTATAGAGATTAGATATTTAGCATAGTGTGAGGAGATGAAAGCTAAGAGAAGTAAATGTAATAATAAAACTTTTTTTTAAATGGAGTGGGTTCTAGAATTGGTTTCAATGATAGGAACACAATTGGATTCAATGTCTCTGCTCCACTCTCTTACTTCTATCCTTGCATCTTTCTTACGAGCAAGACATGGTAGTAGTGCACATCATAACTACTTAGGGTTGACAAAAGTGCTACCAAGTCGAGAAGTACAAACTGAGTAAGCTAGCAAGATTTTAAAGATGAAGGCCCATAACTGTTACACTATGTAATTATAAATCTTTTCATATCTAAGAGTAGAGTTATGAAAAGATTAGGGCTCAAAATTTCCAATGTATCAGGAAAGATTCCAGTTTTAAAGAGATGAGTTGAATTTCTTTTAATATTAAGAATGTGATTGACCCTTCCATCTATGTTTCTCTCAAGATGCCTTGCTTGCACACTAATTGTCATGTGCACTTTCACATCATTTACACCTTGAAATGTGATAGAAATGAAATCAAAATAAGGTCACTCAATTGTTTATTCTTGCAAGAGTTTTGGCAATTATGTTAAGTTGAAGGACGTGGTGCAAAATTGAGGTTGTGACCTGAAATCATGCATGTCATTGATCTCTATCTCCCTCTCTTCCCAAATTATAAAAGCATGTTCCTTGTTGAAAGAGCAAGTTGTATTCAACTATTTACATGCTTGAGCCTATTCCCTTACCCACAATCTATATCAAACCAACGATTTGTCTTAGTTTTTCCTGCCTTAAATGTGAGATCGAACATTGAGGCAGTGTAGGAGAGCCTCTCTCGTATACACATTATGTGTCTTGAAAATTTGAGAGTATAGATATTATACCCTACTTGAGTGCACATCTTTTGATCACATGAAATTTCTTTTCTTACATTTTAGCCTAGATCATGGCCTACATTTCTTTGTCTCCCATAAACTTCATGGATTTAATTTGCTAGTTGTCACCATTATACACATGGTCTTCAAGCATGCTACTTGTAGTATTTGGTCCCATAGGTTATCTAACGTTTAAGGACGACTCTCTCTCTCTCTCTCTCTCTCTCTCTCTCTCTCTCTCTCTCTCTCCACCCCACCCCACCCCACCCCACCCCCTAAACGTTGAGGTCATTGTGACTGTTTCTACGATATCAAAAATCCCACCCTCTCTCCCTCCTTAAGAAAGTATGCAATCGTATAAGCACTTGCATTCAAGAATTGGGACTCATTAACTATATTGTTTAGGCCTCTTGCCTTCTTCTTCTTCTGCTTCTCCTCCTCTTTCTCCTCCTCCTCATCCTCTCTCTCTCTCTCTCTCTCTCTCTCTCTCTCTCTCTCAAAACTCATTTGATAGTATTTCGCTCAATTGTTTATTTTGGTGATGTTAAGCATTCGTCGTGAGTGTATGTGCATGCAAGTGGGTCTTATTTAAGTTATGCATCAAAATGACTCCTTGCTAATAGTTTTTAGAGAAGGTTTGCCTAAGCTTAGATGTTGAGAGTTTAGATTAACGAGTCTCAAACCGAGTTAATAGGAAGTAAAGCAAGTAAAATAGTAAAAAATTCTCTAAAATTGCAAATTTTAGAGATTATTAGTACTTTTGGTGTGTATCTTAATGGAAAGGAGATGTGCATTGTAGATACATAAACAAAGTGAAGGTCATTCTGGCTACAAAAACACAGGTGCCAAAAGGTTCTCCAGGGCTGGAGAGAGAGAGAGAGAGAGAGAGAGAGGGAGAGGGAGGCATGTCACCTAGTAAATGGAGACACACATGTGGCCATAGCTATTTGTTGGTACATTGGTTTGCGAGCGTCTTCTCTGACACTATGCAAGGGTAGAAGGGAAGGGTTACATGTGGAGACGTCAAGAGTTTAAGAAAACTTTTATGTTGAAAAATAATTTAAAGAATATTCTAACATCATATAAAAAATCTCAAACTATTTCAAAGATTTGAAGCATCTGATAAAATTGGAATGATAAAGAGATGATATATATATAAGCTGAGATCTCTCTCTCTCTCTATGTGTGTGTGTGTGTGTGTGTGTGTGTGTGTGTGTGTGTGTGTGTGTGTGTATACCCACACATACACAAATATATATATGTATATATATATATATATATATATGCACATACATAATGTTTAATGTTTGTAGAAGGTTTGCCTAAGCCTAGGGGTTGAGAGTTTAGATTAACCCGTCTCAAACCGTGTCAATAGGAAGTAAAGCCGGTTGTAGTAAAAAATGCTAAAAAATTACAAATTTTAGAGATTATTAGTACTTCTGGTGTGCATCTTAATGGAAAGGAGATGTGTCATAATAATCAATATCTAATTCTCCTAAATGATTTTCTCATGTTAAATTGATCATTTAATATGGGGAAGTGCCAGGGGAGAAAAAGCTAGAATATTGGTTAAGCTAGCAAACCGGCCACAGTAGGGATCCAAAGGAGGGAAAATATGGATCTAAAGGAGGGAAAATAGGGATCCAAAGGGGGGGCCATCTATAAAAGAGCCATGTGCAACAATGGGCTTAAAAGACCCTAAAGTTCATCCCATTAAGACTTCCAGAATGCTACGGTTCCAAAATTCAAAGGTTGTGTCCAAAGGTCAAACATTGGGGGAATTGGGAGCTTTTTGTGTGTCCCAAAAGTCTTTAGCAATCCCTACGTAGAAGGGGGCAAGCCTTGCAAGTAGGGGATGAGAGATTCACCCCTTGCAAGTAGGGGATGAGAGAGAAAGTCACACACACACACACACACACACACAAAAGCTCCCTTCACACAAAGGGAATGAGGGACACATGTCAGCTCCCTAGCCCAGATGCCCACAAGGTGTACCCAATTCCTATTGGATGGCCTTGGAGGTGGACCAATGAAAATTAGGCTAGAGTAAATCTAGTTTCATTAATTTAAAAACACTTAATAAAAGAAGCAATAAGAATTGAGCTCTCTAGAAGACTATTGGACAGTCTCCCAAGGGGACCAATGAGCATTCAACAGCCCAATGGCTTGCCTGATTAGTATTGGCCAGGAGGCAAAGGGGCCAATGAGAGTTTAGTTGAATTAAATAATTACCTAAAGCTCTCACAAAAGGGGAAAGGGGGACACATGTGAGAAGGCTATCACTTATGCTGCTTAATTACCATTGGCTAAGCCTGGGGAGTCCAATAGGATGCTAGCAAGAGAAAATAGCAAGAGGGTTCGACCAAGAGAGAGAGGGGGCTGATTTTTCAAAGGCATTATCACCTACACACTCACACTAGCTCATGTGTGAAGTAAAAAAGACTCTCTCTCCTTCTAAAGCTTTAATGGAAAGCTTATCACCTACTCCAAGCTTGTGAGAAGGGAGGCCTACAAAAACAACTCTTGGCTTTGTGATGCAAATCCAACCGAGAGCCGAGCTTCAATGCATGCTCATCTCCTCTACCATGCTAATTACTAAGCTAGGCTATGCTAATATGAGTCATTATGTGAGTAGATGTACATCTTTCTCGTAAGAATACTCCTTCTTCCTCTCAATATACTCTCATACCCCGCTAGCTCTCACCATCTTCGAAGGTGTGTGAGGTCTTGGGTCTAAGACCACGAGGGAGTTGATGTTGTGTTTGATAAGTGTTTTGCGTAGTGCATGAAGTTTCCATCTTCATTGCACTAGCTAGTATCGAAGGAACACAAGAAGTTGTATTGTAAAATGTCTCTCTTGATGGGAGAAACCATAATACAAAACCTTTTGGAGGGGGGGTCGGCTCCATGAAAATCCGATCCTCAACTGTGTTCAATTGCTTAATTTCTCTCTCTTTTGAAGTATTATTCATGCTATCTAACTAGGTGTTATGCTTTTTGTTGCTCTCTCCACCCAAGCATTCTTGTTAATCTCATTAGGAATCTATTCTAATGAAATGCTCACTATGTTCATGCTATTTTCCGCTACACACAAGTAACTAAGCCATTAAATGTTACATTGGTATCAGAGCACAAGGTTTCTCTTTTCTTGCTCAAGAAGGGAGGTCCTCAAGCTAGCTATAAATGGTTGGTACTATTAATTGCATGTGAGTAAGTAGAATAGGGATTTTTCAGCTTTGTAGTGCACCTGCCTTTGTGCAGTTAACGGGGCATCACTGTCGAGAGCTATGGTCTTAATAGTGGAGTCCTACGGGTCTTGCCTACGGCTTAACCACTATTGAGCTATTAGAAGCTTGACAGGATCTGGTGATGTTTTGGTGTTGAACAACCCTCTCTTCTATTCCTTGCAATTAATGGTATTTGAGCCACGGATACAGTAGCTTGAGTGCTTTTTCTGAAGGGGTAAAGAAGAGTAGCAACTAGGGCTTGAAGTGCCAAAGTTCACCTAAAAAGTTTACACCTAAAAGTTGTTAGAATGGCTGACAATAGTAAAGAGAGTGAAATTAATGTTGATAGCTTTGATTTTGCTAATGAGCAAGCTACTAATGATGCCCCGATGCTTGTTAACTATCTTGTTTCTAGGCTTCAGCAAGCCATGGGAAATCCACTCCTCCAAAGTGAAGTGCAACGGCAGCTTCGTGCTCATGGGATTCTCCGAGCTCCCCACCATGACAAGAGAACACCTAGGAATCCTCCTTCCAAGACTTCCAAAAGAGGTCTCTCTCCAATTTGGGAAGAAGAAGAGGATCCCTATGAAGGGCTCAGAAATTTGCTCCTTGATGACGCTTCTCCTTCTCAGAGGAGAATTCAAGAGCCTCCACCGAAGGAACGAGAAAGAAGTGAGTCTCCTGCCACCTCGGTGGAGATGGCTCCAGAAAGATGGTGGGCTAAACGCTCTCCATCACCTCCAAAACAGAGAAGACCATCGCATACTTCTCCACACCATACTTCAAAGAGGGATGACAAAAAGCAAGGGAGAAAAAAGGCGAGAAAGAGGACACCCTCTTCTCCATCTTCTTCATCCTCTTCCTCTTATGAAAGTGATGGTCAAGACAACAAAGATCAAGGCAAGAAAAATGCGAGAAAGAGGTCACCCTCTTCTCCATCTTCCTCAAATTCTTCATCTTCTGAAGAAAGTGATGGTGCAACCTTTGAACCATCAAAAAGTAGAGGCCATAGGAAATCCTATGCTGCGTGGAAGAGGTCCCAAGATCAAGAAATTCAAAGAGGGAGGGAAGAGCATATCTTTCCTTACCTATGATGGCACTTTTGGTGCTACGGACAAAGTCTTGGCCTTTATCCAACAATTTGATGCGGTGTTCAGAGATGAGGGCTTCACGGAGTCCTCTAAGCCATGCCATGTAGCTATGCACTTTAAAAAGTCTGCCAGGCAATGGTGGTCTAGCCTACGAGCCAATGGTGAAGCTCCACGAACATGGAAATCTTTACGAGCTTCCATTATGAAGCAGTTTTTGTCCACCGATGCCAAAGACAAAGTACTCATCGAATGGCAAAGCTTAAAGCTCTCTCCCTATGAATCCATCCACAAATATGTAGACAAGTTTTGGGACCTACAACTCAAAGACATTGTCTTCAAAAAGTTGGATTTTGGAGAGAAAAAGCTGTAATTTTGCGCGGGCTTAACCGAAGAAATGGTGGAGCTTGTCAACTCCCAAAGTCCACGCACCATATCAGTAGTAATACATCATACTATGGTGGCCTCTTGAATCAATTTTCAAACAGGGGTTAAGAGGAATTCTAAGCCCCCTGAAAACAAGGGCTCCAATGAGCCTAAGTGGAAGGACAATGTCCAAAACTCTCCTAAGGGCAACTCCAACAAAGCTAAAGAGAAGGGAGTTTATAAAGGCAAAAATAAACTCTCTCCTGAAGAGCTTGAGTGTTATCGCAAGGATAACCGATGTTTCAAGTGCGGCAAACAAGGGCATGCGTACCGCACTTGTCTCCAAAAGAATAACCGCCATGATCCTCCTAGACTTACCTTGGTCGAAATCCAAGAGGAGGAAACTCACCACAAAGGATCTCCTCTATGCCGTGCTTGGGGAAAGGTAAGAGAACATGATGCTTTTATTCTCTTTGACCCTGGTTCTACTCTTAATTTCATATCTATAGAGTTGGCCACCAAGCTAGGCATACAAACCTACAAGATGAGAGATGTCCTACCCGCAGATGGTTCTTTCAAGGGGCAAGAAGATTCAGTCACTCTCTTAATCGAGAAATTGAGGCTCCATGTTCAAAGCTATGTGGACAAAGAGGACTTCTTTATCTCTCCTCTCAAGCATAAGGATGTAATCCTAGCGGCAGCATGGTTTGATCGCATGGCTGCCAATGTTAAATTCCCTGAAAGGAGAATCTCCTTTAAGTTCAAGGAGAATGGGTAACACTACAACCATTGTACATACAAAAGCTTTCAACAAGTCAATAAAGAGCTCTATTTCCGTGTACATGATTTTTGTTAAAGATTCTCAAAATGAACCTAATGTTTTAGCAAAAGAAAATATACACAATCAAAAGGAATTAGAGTTATCCAATTTTCTCAAGGGGTTTCAAGATGTCTTTATTGACGACATCCCTTGTGAGCTACCTCCTAAACGAGGCAATGATGACCATGCAATTGAACTTCTTCCAGGAAGTTCACCGCCTAACAAACCTTCTTATAGAGTTTCTCAAGCTCAATAAGAAGAGATTATGCGGCAAGTGCATGAGTTAGTTGAGAGGGGCATGGTTAGGCCTAGCTCATCTCCATTTTGTTCTCCTGTGCTATTAGTGCAAAAGAAAGATGACACATATCGTATGTCTGTTGACTATAGAGCACTAAATAGGATCACTATCAAAAATAGGTTTCCCGTTCCACGGGTATAAGACCTATTTGATAAGCTACAAGGATCCACCTACTTCAGTAGGATTGACCTAAAAAGTGGCTATCATCAAATAAGGATAGTTGATCAAGACATTGTAAGGACCGCATTTTGCACTACGTTTGGTCTTTACAAATACATTGTCATGCCTTTTGGCTTGACCAATGCACCAGCCACATTCAACCGCTTGATGGAGAAGCTATTTAGGCCTCACCAAACCTTTACTGGAGTGTTTTTTGATAATATCATCATCTACTCTAATTCATTAGACGACCACAAGCGACACCTCCAGGTAATATTTCAAGTTTTAAGAGAGAATAAACTTTATGTTAATCGAAAGAAAAGTGAATTTTTCTTGCAAGAGATTCAATATTTGGGTCACATTATCTCTCAAGATGGCATCCAAATGGATCCATCAAAGTTAGAGGTAATAAAAGGATGGCCTAAACCAAGAGTTCTTCATGAGTTAAGAAGCTTTATAGGTATGTGCGCGTACTATAGATGCTTCATAGAAAAGTTCTCACTAATAGCAGGACCATTACATGACCTAACAAAGAAAAATGTTAGGTACACATGGTCTTCCAAGGAGAACAATTCTTTCGAAAAGCTTAAAGAAAAGCTTATCTCTCAACCTGTGCTTACACTACCGGCTCTCTCAAAGCCATTTGAGGTTCAATGTGATGCTTGTGGTGATTTCCTTGGAGTTGTTTTGCTTCAAGAAGGCACGCCATAGGCTATGAAAGTTGAAGGCTCGACCCTGTTGAGCAAGCTCTAGGCATATATGAAAAGGAGCTCCTTGCAGTTCTACATGCCTTAGAATCATGGAAGCACTATTTATTGGGGACTCCTTTCATTCTGCGAACGGATCACCAAAGTCTTGAGTACTTCATGACGCAGACCAAGCTCTCCAACAAACAAATGAGGTGGGCAAATTTCCTTTCATAATTTCATTTTCATATTGCTTACGTTGCTGGCAAGCATAATCAAGTAGCCGATGCACTCTCAATGCGGTTTCCATAGAAACTCACAATGATCTATCTTCTATGATAGATGAGTATGCTATTGATCCAGATTTTAGAGATTTGATTTCAGCCCTTGCACTAGGAAAGAAAGAGGAACCATTTACTTTACAAGATGGTTATCTTCTCTATGGCAATAGACTATGCGTTACTAGCTCACTACGTGAGAAATTAATGTATGAATCTCATGCTCCTCCTTATGCAGAGCATAGAGGGATTCAGTCTACCCTAAAGGGGATTGAAACATATTTCTATTGGCCTACCATGAAAGCAAACATATAGGAGTATGTTTCTAAATGTGTGGTATGCCAAAAGATGAAGTTTGATAGAGGGAAGCAACTTGGGTTGCTTCAACCTTTGTCAATCCCTAATTCACCATGGGAGAGCATATCCATGGATTTTATCTTTGGATTTCCTAAGTCTATCCATGGGAATACGGGAATATGGATGGTAGTTTAGTAAACAAGCTCATTTTATACCTGTCAAAAAGACTATCAAAGCCCATCAAATGGCAACCCTCTTCATTTAACAAATCTTCAAGTACCATGGCTTGCCAATGTCCATAGTGTCAGATAGAGATCCTAGAATCACCAGTAATTTCTGGAAGAGTCACTTTGAGAATTTACTAACAAGGATAAATTTTTCTTTTGCCTATCACCCGCAAATGGATGGCCAAAGTGAAATAGCTAACCTAACAATTCTCGATCTACTAAAAGCCTATGTAACGGAAGTAGATCAAAGATCCCAATGGGAGAAGTACTTACCCTTAGTGGAGTATGCCTACAATAACACTGTACATACTTCCACGGGAAAAGCACCTTTTGAGGTAATTGAGGGAAGGTCAAAAAGTCCCTTGCTACTTAAGGTACAGGAGAAGATCTTCGCTGCATATGAGTATAGCCGAGACCTACAAGAATCTTTCCAAAAGATTAAGGATGCTATCTCTATCTCACAGCAAAGGAAAAAGGCTGCTGCTGACAAGCACAGTAGAGCCCAAGCCTTCAAAGAAAATTATTGGGTCTTACTCAAATTTCCCAAGGCTCGATTAAGGCACACGACAGGCAAGAATCCTATGGGACACCAAAAGTACTATGCTAAGTTAAGAAAAAGATACTATGGTCCCTTCCAGATTCTTAGGCCAATCAATGAGATGGCATATCAACTCAAGTTGTCCAACCATTGGCTCATACACAATGCTTTCCATGTGAGCATACTAAAGCCTTACAAAGGAGAGCCACCTCAAGAACCACCAACTATTGAAGACCCACCGGAGATCGAGGACCAAGAAGAGGTGCTGCAGCCCGAGTCCATTCTCTGACATGAAGGCAAGGTACTAACAGGTGGTAAGACTATCCGATGATATCTTATTAAGTTTAAAAATTATCCTTTTGAAGATGCTAGATGGATGCAATGCATACAATTAAAGGATAACCTAAACCTTGTCAATGCTTACAATGCTTCCCAAGAGTAAGCAAATGTACAAATGTTAAAAATGAGATTTTTTTTTTCTTATAAGACTCTCTTTTTCTTTATTGTGCACAAAAATGAAGTAGTATGCATGCTTAGATCAAGTTTGCGGAGACGATGTCTCCCGAACACCATGTAGAGCTTGTCACTCTACTATGGAAGATGATAGGACTAATGTGTAGACATGCTTGCGGCAGCCTCAGGCTCTCAAGCGCCAAATGGACTAGTCATCCATTGTGGAATGATGTCGTAGGGTAACATAGGGATCCTCTACCCGCTAAGAAAAGGACTCATGAATATGCTTTATCTTCTCTACACCATAGTCGAGGACGACTATGATTTCAAGAGAGAGGTAATGTCATAATAATCAATATCTAATTCTCCTAAATGATTTTCTCATGTTAAATTGATCATTTAATATGGGGAAGTGACAGGGGAGAAAAAGCTAGAATATTGGTTAAGCTAGCAGACCGGCCACAGTAGGGATCCAAAGGGGGGGCCATTTGCAAAAGAGCCATGTGCAACAATGGGCTAAAAAGACCCTAAGGTTCAGTCCATTAATACTAACACACACACACACACACACACACACACACACACACACACACATATATATATATATATATATATATATATATATATATATATATATGTATGTATGTATGTATGTATATGTATATGTATATATACAAATGCGCGCGCACACACACACACACACACTAAATAAGCAAACCATGGTAAAAGGAAGAAAAAATGGTGAAATATGTGAGAACTTAGTTCAAAGATCTTGCAAATTCAAAAATTCGACTATTATTTCCGGTTTGCTTCTTTGCAAGGAGGAAATTTAGTCCCTTAATAAAAGAGACTATTATGTGACCCGCGCGTTGCCGCGGCTACATGTGCATCAATTGAAGCAATGTTCTCCTTCCCTTCAGAGGGAGGGCAAATGTGGGCAAATGCCTATGATTCTCTTGTGAGCTTTTATAGATCTTTAATACACTTGTGCATCAACCACCACTATAACTACTTTCTAGATGACAATGTATGATAACACACAAGGTGTAAGTGTCCTCCACATTCACATCAACCAAGCACAAATCTATCTTTTGGATTAAAACTATGTCTACCTTTTCGAGTGTAAGATCGAACAACTAATGAGGTGTAGTTACTCTCCACATTCTTGTGGATTGACCAAGGACAAATCTCCTTCTAGTTGGTCATGCTAAGCTCCAACATACTCCTCCTAATCATGGAAAGTTTGTGCCCCCCCCTTCTTTCTCTCTATCTATGTGTATGTGTGTTAAGTTCAAGAATCATAAGGTCAATGTGAGGCCTCTTGGGAATGAATTAAGTAATGGGCTCCCTTCGCATGATGTCTTGTATTAACATCCTATTTTTCTCTCTAAGGAGGCAACGAATTTGCGATTAGGCTAGAGACGTCCCCCTCACACAATTGATATGGGACCCTGGTCAGTGGTAGTGGCCCTCTAAATAGACTAATAGAGAGCTTATATCCTTCTTTATAGTATTTGCATTGAACGATGAATACTTTAGATGCATTAGCACCCCCTCTCACCATCCTTACCAATCAAGGCATTGGTCATGATAAAAACTCTCCCATGCTTCTCTCGTGTAGCTTTGGTCTTGCATTTGGGGCATCATAGTCAACTATGTCATCAAATGCTATTTGTTGGCACTTAGGATTCACGTACCAACCATGACCCAACATGCCAACATTACACCACATAGTAGTAGAAGAAACTTTGCCATTGGTATGCACAACTGATTTGGTGAGCAGTGTGTCGTTTGCTTCTCAAAGAAAGTATTCATGATGGGTGTGTGACTTGGGGGTGATTGCATGGCTATAGCAACTTTGTCTCTATGTGTGGGTAAATGTCAAAATTTAAAGGTTGGATTGCACTCAATCTAGCTAGCATGTACACTTGCATCTAGGATAGAGTCGGGACTGAGATGAGACAACGGATTCGCTAGCTCGCGGAGCTACAGTTTTCGACCAGCATTCTGACGTCTTGGGATCAGCAGGAAAAGGACAAAGTCACTTACATAGTGGAGACCATCCTGAGAGAGTACCAGCCTGCTCCGGGTTCTAACGTTGTTCCGAGGAGCTGGATCAAGGGTGTCACATGGGACACCGTGAAACATCGATGAGATGCGGCACGGAAGGCTTTCAGGACCGGCTCGTTGAAGCCTTCGAGCATCCCACACGAGACGTGGCTTCAGGGAGGATGAGCGGACAGCGGCCACGCGGTTCAGACAACAGCGTGAAGCTGCACAGATACGACAGATGACCAGGGGGACATCTCATCTTGGCAGCGGAGGCTTCGACACCTTTCGATATGAGTTTGTGAGTTTCTAATCCAATCTTAACTATGGCGTTTTTTAAAATGCGATGAATCATGTATTCTTATTACTCTGATTTTTGTATAAATGCAGAATCTTGCGATGCATCGAGCCGCGACACGTTAGGAGGAGTCAGATGGATATCGTAAAGGTATCTATGAAGTATTGAATGATCTTGATGCTTCAGGAGAGCCTGTAGACTGGGCGGCCTTATAGTCTCGCTGATCGCTTGAGGTGAGACGTTAATATGTGTGAGTTGATTTAATTAAGTAAGTATATGTGAATACTAATTTTGTGAGTTGTCCTATGTGTAGGTTGTGACGCCTAGTCATCAGTGGCCCGGATTTCATATATATGATTTGTGAGACACAGACACGCTTCTGTGTCTCCTTTTGTATAGACATATATATATGGTTATGATTATTGTTCAGACAGTTATTGTTTTCCTTATGGTTATGGTTATTGTCATCGTCATTTCTCATATTCTTGTATAGACATAGTAATGGTTCAAGTTTTGTTTATGGTTATGTTTAAATTTCTTGTTATGCTTATGGTTATTGTTAATTTTGTTTCTGGTTATGATCAAAGTGGTTATATTGGTCGGTTATGGTTTTAAGTTATGGTTATGCTTTTAAGTTATAGTTATGGTTCGTTATGGTCATTGGCCTTAAATCTCATGTGAGATCCTACATGGATAGCATGTAGGAGGCGTATACATTATATATATTTTTTAAAAAGTTTATGTAAAAACGAAGGGAACTCTGCCAAATTTCTGCGAGAGCATGGTTGATTTTGGTGCTGCTCGCTTTCTTGGGCAGAGGGCAGGAAGTCTGGCTGTGGTGCCTGTGTCCATCTTTTCATTGGGCACAGGCCATGCTACCTACCCTCTGCCCAAGAAAAAAAATTACTGTTATGGTCGTCGATATACGCATTGCTATACCCGTCTATATCAGCGTCGATATACGCGTCGCTATCGGCGTCGCTAATAAAGCCTTTCCACATGTATATCGATGCTCTTTGCGACAGTTTCACAGGGACGCATATATCGACACGTATAGCGATGTTCAGCATCGCTATATACGTCGATAACCCCCTTTTCTGTTGTAGTGCATCTAGTTATCATCAGAAGTGGTTCCTTAGTACATCACGAGTCACTATGCTACACACTCTTTGACTAATTTTACTTAGGTAGATCATGTGATACCTAAATTTTATGTGTAAGATAGAGGTATGATAGTTTTCTTCATTGATTGTCGTATAACGTAGAAAGGGGGGTCATATTCCCTAATATGATTCGTATATAGAAGGTTTATCAAAGTTGTCCGCTCGCATGTGGCATCCCATTTTGTATATAGAGTGAATTCCCCGAGCACCCTTCCCTCCCAAAATTTGGAGGATTTGTAGATATTTAAGCAAGGCCCACAGGTTAACTCTTAAAACTAAACAGAAAAATATCCAAGAATTGGTAAAATGTCTATCAACTGGGCAATCTCTCTATCCATTTGGGATGCTATTGTGAGTATTGGTCTTTGTCGGGCATTTAATCCATTTTCTATGCATGAAAAACTTTAGCTATCATTTTAAAAATACACTAATGCAAAAAAAATAATATCCTTAAAATTTAAAGGGCTTGAAGGGTGCATCAGCTCAACGATAAAATCTCTATCTCTCTCTCTCTCTCTCTCTCTCTCTCTCACATGGTCAATAACGTGGATAATGACCCCTACATTTGCATGGCCTCAACCCCAAGTCGATGTTAGGCGAGATTTTTTATTTTTCTCAAGCTCTTTAAAGAAATACATACTTCCAAAAAAATCTAAAAAATATCAATATTGGTCTTGAAAAAAAGCCCCTTGAAAAGATAAATCCAAGTATATCTTCAAAATTAAATTTTCATTTTCATTAAAATTATATCTTTTATGTTATATGCATCAAACTTGAACATTTTTTCTATGTAGAATAGAAAGTCTTATACTTTATATTTGAAAAGGCTTGTCATTTATTACATCATGCAAAGGCTTCCATTTCTTACAATCTTACCCTTCACGTTTGTATTTTAAATTAGACTAGTATGTAACCCGCGCGTTGTTGTTGCGGCTAATTAGAAGACAAGATAAGTATGTGATACTCTCCTCCCTCATCGTTCCCCAAGGTGGCAACATGTGCAACCATTCTCTATGCATCAATGAGGTAGTGCCAAATATATTCTTGGATGCTTCATTATTAACTAAGATCATCCTCCAAAGCTAGGATAAGACAACTATAATAACTAACTATCAATAGAGACATCTCATATAGAAAAATGGAGGAGATGACATCTAAACTCTCTAAGAAGACAATCCAATGAAAATCCACCCACATCAATGTGTTTATCCTTATACCCTTTTTGACATAAGTTAATTGTTGGCTGCTTTAAGTCGCTATATTGTTCCATTGAGTTGGTTATTCTGTGATTTCCATTGGTTCGCAAATGACTTAGAGGTGATATATTTTTTTGCTCGTAGCATGGCCTAATTGTTGTAGGATCTATAGAGGGGATGTATAGCCTTGGTGTACATGGTGTATACTTTCTGAGGATTTGCAGACTTGCATATCACATAATATTCCAATCATAATTTCTAAGATTTTGTTGTTCAATTAGCCAAGAAAGCTGATACATGAGTTCATATATATATACATCACTCTCTCTTTATCTCTCTCTCAAAGCAAAAGGGGATCTTCACATACAACATTGCTCACCCCCTCCCCCCCCCCCCCCTCTCTCTCTACCAAATCTTAAGTTTGACTTGTCAGATTGATCTCTAAGACCTTGGTTTTTTCTACATTAGATTCTTCTCATGCGTGTGTGTGAGTGTATACATCTCTCTCTCTCTCTCTCTCTCTCTCTCTCTCTCTCTCTCTCACTCACACACACACACATGTGTGTCTATACACATACATATGTTTATGCATAATATATATATACATACATATCATATATATGTGTGTGTGTGTGTGTGTGGGAATGTATATGCACATATATAAGAAATTCTTCTCATGGATGTGTGTGTGTGTGTGTGTGTGAGAGAGAGAGAGAGAGAGTTTGCAGAGTGTGCTCTTGATGGAAGAGCCTATCTTTCTGAGGGTACTATCATCCTCTCTCCATTTAGCTTACCATAGGAAACTTTTAATCTTTTAAGAGAGAATTTTCATTTGGGTTTTGGTTTTTCCAATTTGCCATGTGGCTAGTTGTCCAGTCCCAGGTTGTTTCTTCAGTGCCCTCAAAATCATCACCATTTGTATTAATTCTTAGAGTTGTTTTTAAGTAGTACAAATTAGACTCTTCTCATTGAGAGAGAGAGAGAGAGAGAGAGAGAGAGAGAGAGAGAGAGAGAGATTTATTGAAGGTAGACCTTATCTTCTTCTTCTCTCTCTCTCTCTCTCCCTCTATGTATCTGTATATGTGTACGTGTAGTCGCGACCCATTGTTTCATCCCAAGGAAAATCCCGTTTATCATCTTTTACCAAAAATTGAGGATATTTTAACATGAGCAGTCATGAGAGTCAACCTCTCTATGATCTCTTTGTCTCTCTTTCTCTCTCTGCCTATCTTCCTTTCATTGGTTACAGCCTTTCTAGTCTCTCTTTCTCTCTCTCTCTCTCTCTCTCTCTCTCTCCCCTCCCCTCCCCTCCCCTCCCCTCCCCCACACACACACACACATACATAGAACCTCTCGCTACTCTCTTCTTCTCATTGATTAGTACCCTTTAACCACTCTCTCTCTCTCTCTCTCTCTCTCTCTCTCTCTCTCTCTCTCTCTCTCTCACACACACACACACACACACACACACACACACACACACACGTATGCACATGGTTAAATTGGCCTATCTACCATCCCAAAAGGTGATTCACACAAGAAGATGTACTCCTGCTAAATCTAATAGTGGTCTGTCCATGAAATTCCTCTCTCTGTCATCTCTCTCTCTCTCTCTCTCTCTCTCTCTCTCTCTCTCTCTCTCTCTCTCTCTCTCTCTCTCTCTCTCTCTCTCATCCCCAGTGACATACTTGCGCTACATCGAGAGCTATCCAATGGATGGCGGAGCTTTGCCGTAAGCAGGCAAGCCCTCCTCTCTTCATAAAAATATACTCAATGTTGGAGTTTGAGTCATTAATATCTTTGTCATGTACATACATGCACTCACTATAGTAACTGATAAATTGAGAGAGAAGGACAACAACACAGGTGCCCAATGCTCAACAATTTTTCAAGCACTTTAAGATATGTTATAGAAGTGCCTCTTTATAGTTATTTTAAAAATACACTTGTTTGTTTTCAAAATACAATGATGTCATTGTGGTAAGCTGCGACAAGTGAAAGTTTGTTATTATAGTACACCTACTGTGTTCTTGGTAGACTCAGGAAGAGAACAAATGTGTAATCTTCAGCACCTTAAGGCTCAGCTTAAGCTTCAGGTCATTTTGTAATTTCTTTGAGATTTAAATACATTCACTTACTATAGTGAGTTTAACAAAAAAAAATAAAATGAAAATACACTTGCACAAATTTTTAAAAGATATTAATATTGGTCTTTAAAAAAAACCCTTTGAAAAAACAAAACCAAATTTATCTTTAAAAATTAGATTTTTATTAAACAATAAAATATTCACAACAATTGTCATTTTTTTGTTATGTGCACTTGAGATGGACCATTTACTTTATGTAAAGTAGAAAGCCTTTGGAGTTTACATTTTTAAAAGTATTTTTGTTATGTGTACTTAAATGGGTTTAGTTAAAGTACACAGTCTTTGATATTCAATTCCCGAAAGTCTTTTCATTTCCTCCCGCGCAACGTTACTATTCACTTTTGCATTTTAAATCTTCCTACCCTTGACTTTTGCATTTTAAAATAGAGGTCTTATAAGGTTTTCTCTTAAGTGAAGTACTGAGTGACACATGAAGGGTCTCTCCTTCCTTGAAAAATTTAAGGTGCTTAATATATAGTATAGATGTTTTGTAAAGTTTGTTTTTGAAGTGAACCACGGAGTGACACTTGGAGCTTGGAGGCCCTCTCCTTCTTTTTTTGTTATATCTTCAAAAAGTAAATTCGCATTAAGTAGCAAAGCCTCCACTAAAATTATTCCTTTTCTGGCTTTCCAAAAGAAGCTTTAGTGTGGTGTTGGGGTAGGCGGACTTTCATTGTTTTCAGTGCCATGATGGAGATTTACCTTAAATGTTATTTCCATTTTAAAATATTGAATGAATCTTCTTTTTTCAACTTTCATTTCACATCCTTGCACGGCTTGACTTCACTTGCATTCTATTATTTTAAAATGCTAAAGTGAAGCTTCACCTTGCATGATTCTAGTAGATTCTATACATATACATACATACACACATACATATATTTATTTATTACACACACACACACACACACACACATATATATATATATATATATATATATATATATATATATATATATATATGTATGTATGTATGTATATGTATATGTATATATATAAACGCGCACACACACACACACACTAAATAAGCAAACCATGGTAAAAGGAAGAAAAAATGGTGAAATATGTGAGAACTTAGTTCAAAGATCTTGCAAATTCAAAAATTCGACTATTATTTCCGGTTTGCTTCTTTGCAAGGAGGAAATTTAGTCCCTTAATAAAAGAGACTAGTATGTGATCCGCGCGTTGCCGCGGCTACATGTGCGTCAATTGAAGCAATGTTCTCCTTCCCTTCATAGGGAGGGAAAATGTGGGCAAATGCCTATGATTCTCTTGTGAGCTTTTATAGCTCTTTAATACACTTGTACATCAACCACCACTATAACTACTTTCTAGATGACAATGTATGATAACACACAAGGTGTAAGTGTCCTCCACATTCACATCAACCAAGCACAAATCTATCTTTTGGATTAACACTATGTCTACCTTTTCGAGTGTAAGATCGAACAACTAATGAGGTGTAGTTACTCTCCACATTCTTGTGGATTGAACAAGGACAAATATCCTTCTAGTTGGTCATGCTAAGCTCCAACATACTCCTCCTAATCATGGAAAGTTTGTCCCCCCCCTTCTTTCTCTCTATCTATGTGTATGTGTGTTAAGTTCAAGAATCATAAGGTCAATTTGAGGCCTCTTGGGAATGAATTAAGTAATGGGCTCCCTTCGCATGATGTCTTGTATTAACATCCTATTTTTCTCTCTAAGGAGGCAACGAATTTGCGATTAGGCTAGAGACGTCCCCCTCACACAATTGATATGGGACCCTGGTCAGTGGTATCGGCCCTTTAAATAGACTAATAGAGAGCTTATATCCTTCTTTATAGTATTTGCATTGAACGATGAATACTTTAGATGCATTAGCACCCCCTCTCACCATCCTTACCAATCAAGGCATTGGTCATGATAAAAACTCTCCCATGCTTCTCTCGTGTAGCTTTGGTCTTGCATTTGGGGCATCATAGTCAACTATGTCATCAACTGCTATTTGTTGGCACTTAGGATTCATGTACCAACCATGACCCAACATGCCAACATTACACCACATAGTAGTAGAAGAAACTTTGCCATTGGTATACACAACTGATTTAGTGAGCAGTGTGGCGTTTGCTTCTCAAAGAAAGTATTCATGATGGGTGTGTGACTTGGGGGTGATTGCATGGCTATAGCAACTTTGTCTCTATATGTGGGTAAATTTCAAAATTTAAAGGTTGGATTGCACTCAATCTAGCTAGCATGTACACTTGCATCTACCAAGACTCGTCGCATGGTTGTTGAGGTCTCTTGCAATTGACCATAAGCAGGTTAGTAATATAAGCTGTATACTGTCTGTTTGTGTACATTTGGGCATCGTGGGCACCTTAAAATGTGAGGACAATGAAAGCAAAAAATTTCACTCATTCGTTTCTCTTTGTAAGAGTTTTGGGCATCATGCTAGAAGAAAGGGTTTGCTGCAAAATACACACACACACACACATACATGCATGTTCTTCTTTGAGAGAGCATACTGTGTCCAATCCTTCAAATGCTTGCCATTACCCATATTTTATATCATAGCAGCCATTTGACTTAGCTCCCACTCCCTTAAATGTGAGACAAAGAATTGAGGCACTACATGGAGGAGAGTCTGTTTTTGTACGCGAATTATATCCCTTAACAATTTGAGAGTACGATCATCATACCCTACATGAGTGCTCAGCTTTTGATCACATCAAATTTGCTTTACCTATATTTTAGCCCATACCATGTCCTACATACCTTTCTCTCCTAGCCACCTCATGGATTCAACTTGTCAGTGGCCACCCTTATATCCATAGTCTTCAAGCATGTTACATGCTGTACTCGGTCACATTGGTCAATCTGACCTTTAAGAATGATCTCTCTCTCTCTCTCTCTCTCTCTCTCTCTCTCTAACCTTTGAGGTCACTGTGATTGTTTCTATGATATTAAAAGTTATGTCCCCCTCTCCTTGTATAAATATGTGAGCATGCAAGCCCTTGAGTTCAAGAATCAACATTCATCGGCTAAAATTTTTTAGATCTCATGTGATCTTCTTCTTCTTCTTCTTCTCTCTCTCTCTCTCTCTCTCTCTCTCTCTCTCTCTCTCTCTTCTAGCTTGCTATGCAAAATGACAGCTTGTTGCCAACAATGTTTGGATTGGTTAAGGTTTGCCTAAACTTAATAGCTGAGAGTCAAGATTAGTCAACCTCAAGATTAACGGGTCTCAAACAGCATCAGTAGGAAGAAAAATCTCTCTCTCTCTCTCTCTCTCTCTCTCTCTCTCTCTCTCTCTCTCTCTCTCTCTCAGGTTGCAGGTCTAGTTTGTAATATTAAAATGAAGCATGTGAGAAGCCAAGAGCCTGGTCGCGTGTACCAGCGAGCCTGCTTTTTGCCCGGTCACAAGCCGCCTCTTCTCTCTCTACCTATCTAATCGTGATAGTTAAGAGCCTCAAAACGGGCATAGCCTTTCACATGGTTGACTTTTGAGGCCCTCTCGGTTAGCAGGAACTTGATCAAGATCTATCTCATCCCTCAGTCAAATCAAGCATTTATCTTTAAAGCCACCGGTTTTCTTGACTTGCAAACAAAACTGGAAGGCTATTTAGCCGTTCCAAAGTGACCAGGCTCTAAATGTAAGGAAAATGACATTGAGGCAGTCCTACAATGGAGGCACATGCATGGTGGTAGCCCTACAAAAAGAGATCACAATCATCATTTCTAGGGCGAGGCAAAGGGCCCACATTAGGTATGCAGCACCAAGGAGGATCCAAATGAGCAAAGGATTTCTAACTCCAAGACCAAGGCCAATACTCTCGACTGGCAATGTTTATCCTCCAATGCAATCACATTAGTATTCTAGAAAGATCATTTTTTTAAACATACAAAATTGCTTTCCTTTAATTTTCCAAGAGGAAATTTAGAAAAATAGGTTTATTTTGTAGGTTTTTACACTATTTTTCTCTGTTTTGGGGTGGAATTTCTCCTTTTCCCCTTGCCCTCAACCGGTATTTTTGAAATTAAAAATGACATGATATTAAGCTGAGACACATTTTTCCCAAACACTGAATCGAAGACCCGCCTTGCACGACTGTTGCCGTGAGCACTGTAGCAGCAGACAATCGAGTTTTTTTTTGGGAGGGGGGGGGGGGGGCATTCTCCGTCAAGCACCAAGGCTAATCAATGACACTCTCTCTCTCTCTCTCTCTCTCACTCTCTCTCTCTCTCTCTCTTAAACAGAAATAGACACACACACTCCTCAGCAGGACTGAATGGGATTGGCCGTCTCTCTCTCTCTCTCTCTCTCTCTCTCTCTCTCTCTCTCACACACACACACACACACACACACACACACACGTTCGAGACAGACAAACTTATCGACGCGTAGCACAGCTCACTGTCCGTTATTTTCTCAAGATACTAAGTAGAGCCACCTTTTACAAAAACAAAAGTAATCACCCTTCAAAATTGAAGGCCGGAGTGAAACTCCATGGCTTTGCTAAAGAGTTTAAATAATATAAATATATATATCTATACTAATAGATAATGGGGGAGGGAATTCCGGCCCCTCCCCCTCGACATGTGGCATCCTTAGCTTGATCCGGCCTCCCCCGACAGCCCGCAACAGTGCAACCGTTCGCCCCGGCAGTGATCCCTCATTCCTTGCAACAGTGCAACTGTTCGCGCTGAAGCCTAACTCCTGTGTTGAGAGAGAGAGAGAGAGAGAGAGAGCCTAGAGCCTAAAGCCTCTAGAGGAGACTGTGCGCAGTGCAAGAGAAAGAGGCAGGCACAAACACCTGCCAGGGTGCCCCCACGTGCTCCCGTTACCAAACGATTGCAACGGTCATGTTAGACCCACTTACGTCGTATAGGAGGGAAAGAGAGAGAGAGAGAGAGAATTTCGAAACCCTTTAAAGACATCGTCTGGTGGATCTGACCGTGCTGTCTCTTTCTCTCCCAGTTTTGGGCTGCGGGTCTTCCCTCCCATTTGACCTCCAGCTCCAACCGAACCTACTGGCCTGCACAGGAATAGGTGAAGCAGTCGACCATGATCACGGACATAAATTTAAGGAGGGTGTCAACATGGTTACGAGGTCAAACTGGGATTTCTTAAACTGTGAAAGAGGTAAGTGCAGGGCAGATTAGCGAGATCACTCTCTCTCTCTCTCTCTCTCTCTCTAACCCTCCATTTCACAGGTAGAGTTGGGTTTCTTAAAGAGAAGAGACTCCTTCTGTGTCCCTTGCCAAGAGAGCGTCGTTTTCATGTGGTTCGTCATGGTTTGTCACGAACTTCAAGCAATGGGCACCCCATGATGGTGACTTTACAGTCTATCTTCCCTCTTCTGTCTCTGTAATGATCACAAACAGTCTAGGCAGTCAACCTCTCTTGTTCGACCACATCTCCAATCAACCTCTCTTGCTTGATGGGTGAGGTTTGTATTTTTGCCGACATCTGGGCCAGTGCCTCGAGCACGGGCATGTGATTCATGGTTATCTTGAGCAATGTATGGGCACAGGTTTGAGACTTTCTCTCTTGTCGAAATGGACCAGGTCATGACAGGGCCAAACATGGAGACGATAACATCTTCATCATGGAGGCAATCTTGGTTGGTTAACTGTCCAGAATTGATAATTGAGTTTTGTTTCATACTCTTCCTGTCACTTACAATGTGATGTAGTTCTCTCGAAACTCTCTAATGCCTATGTGTATCAAGGCAGGAGGACCCATGATCGATGGTAATCCTCCCACATGATCGGGTGCATCCAAAGGACACCTCTTGAGTGCTGAAGGAAACTCCCTCTACAAGTAAGTTGCGGAAGGAGATTTCTGTCTGACCATTCAAGTAAGGAAACTAGAACATGCCCTCTGGTTTGGATTCCCCAATGCAAGGGGCTTCAATAATGATGAAGTTGAAAACCAACATATCAGCAACATCATGAAGCATGGGCGAAACAATTGATCAGCCCTTTTTCCACACATATACATGAAGATCAACAAGCAGCTTGGATGAAACTTCCTTAGTCAAGCCAGATCCAAGGAAAAGGGGTACATGACAAGAATGAAGAAATCCAATGAGGGTAGACTGATGGGTCTCTTGCAATTCCATGCAGGTGTGGAAAATGTAGAGATATGTTGGTTTTGATGTCGATGCATGTAAAACACAAAGCCCATGTTGAGAGAGACTATAGTTTGAAGCTACAGATTACAAAACTCCCAAACGGGTCTAAAGGAATGAAGATTAAAAAATATTGAACAATTCAACCAAAACAGATACAAGGGTATTTTGGGAATTTCCACAAATTAGAGGGGTATTTTGGTAATTTTTCCTTTTTTCAAGCATACAAAATTCCTTTCCTTGAATTTGCCAAGAGGAAATTTTAGAAAATTAGGTTACTTTTTCAAGGTTTTACACTATTTTTATCTACTTTAGGACGGAATTTCTCCTTTTCCCCTTGCCCTCAACCGGCATTTTTGAAATTGAAAACGGCACGATACTAAGTTGAGACATAGTTTTCCCGCACACTATCGAAAACACAATCGTTGGCACTGATAGTGGACCTAGCCTGTAGATTGTAGTGTAGACTACCGAGCTGGGCTCTCGCCACAAGCCTATCATCACCATTTTGCGTTCAGAGTAGCTCCTAAGAGGGGCTTCACGTAACCTTTCGAGAGAGCCTCTGAAGGCGTCCCCCGATTGAAAAGGTCTATCTATAGGCTCGCTAGGTGGTGCAACCACCCTCCAAAAAGGCCTCCCGCCTTTGAGAGAGGAGATTGCCTATTTAAGGGATGCGTTCTCAACTGACTCTCGATAAAAAGGACCCATTTTGCAGCAGTGGAAACTGGAACAGTAACGGGACAATATCCTATATTCTACGCTATGGGATAGCCTTACCGCCACTAACGAGCCCCTTCATGTTAGAGGGCCATCTATTCTAGCTACGCTTTTAGCATAGCTATGAACATGCGCTCTAAGCGAACCTAAGAATGGGATCCAAAGAGAGAGAGAGAGAGAGAGAGAGAGAGAGAGAGAGAGAGAGAGAGAGAGCCAGAGAGGTGACAGAGAGTTGCACACATGTCTTCCTATAACATGCAACCGATGTGGGCACAAAGGAGAGTCGGGAAGGTGTCGAATCCCATTGCAATGCAGACAGAGAGGATAGAAACTTGAGAGAGATAATGAGATAGATTCAAATTTGGATTCTTCCAAATGGGCCTCTAGATAGAGTCAGTTGGCAAAGAGAGAGGAGAAAGCGTAGAGCTCAATTCTTAGAAGCAATGAGATATTGAGATAGATACTAATCTCTCTCTCTCTCTCTCTCTCTCTCTCTCTCTCTCAGCTGCAGCCAGTGTCCCTCAACCCAAGAATTCTACCTAGCTAGCAGCCTCTGCCATTTCTTTAGGTTGATCTCTCTCTCTCTCTCTCTCTCTCTCTCTCTCTCTCTCTCTCTCTCTCTCTCTCTCTCTCTCTCTCTCGCCTCGAGCTTTGCAGGATGTCCCACAACCCACCAATGCTGTCAGTGCATTCATTTCTTTCCTCAAGGTTCTGCAAGCATCCCGCAACCCACTATTCCTCTACATTCTTAGTCTCTATATTCTCATATAAGCACTACCTTCCAACTCTCCAGTGTTGCCTCCCTTTCCAGATGTTGGACAAGTCAGCATGGTGATGACGGTGAGTGTGAGGTGACTAAGATGAGCATCACTGCATCCAAGGCCTAGTGTGATGACATCCACATAGCACCGCGCCTCTGGTGCCGCCGCCAAAGGCGGCGCCGTTATACTAGTAGTACTAAGTATTGTGACTTTTTGATAGAAATGAGAAGTCAAAATTAAGTCTTTTCATTCTACCATAAGAGTACTTGCTACTAACCCCTAACCCTTCACTTTGCTACTTACCCTTCACTTTTACATTTCAAAGCAATTGTTTTTTGAGGTTCTTGAAATGAAGGAGAGAGTGACACATGGATGCCCTCTCCTTCCTTGAAAATTTTAAGCTCAACTAGTAAAACGGCGCTGCCTTCGGTGGCGGCATGGCTCCTCTTACCCTCAAGCTCTTCACTGTTGGCAAATTTCATAAAAGAAGATCAAGAAAAGTTCTCTCTCTCTCTCTCTCTCTCTCTCTCTCTCTCTCTCTCTCGGAGTGCTAGAGGAGAGGTGGAAAGGTTAGCTACACTTCGTTGCTCAACAGAAGCCACTCAAGGAGCGCTCAAGAAGATAAGGAAAGGGTAGCTAGTTTACACTGCTCAACAATAGCTAGAACTGATTGCAGGGTAGCTAGAATTTGAAGAAACTTACACCTATATGTCCATCTTTTCTTAGATAGGCCTATCCTCTCATGCGGGTGTCTTGTGGCACCAGCTTAGCTTTGCAAAGTGCATGTGAGGGAGACACTTTGTCTCTCTCTACAGCTCTCTCTCCCTTTCTCTCTCTCTCTCTCTCTCTCTCTCTCTCTCAAACATTCTATCGAATTCATTAGACTTTTTTTTGTACTCGGAGATTTTATCGAATTCATCACTTTGCAACTTGTTTGGTCTCAAAGGTCACTTCGGCCTTTTTGAAGACATTGATGTACTATATCATTTCATTTCATCATCATCTCTCTCTCTCTCTCTCTCTCTCTCTCTCTCTCTCTCTCTCTCTCTCTCTCTCTCGCTCGACGACATATTTGAGAAATGTTTTATTACAGCGAATCTCGGAAGATGCTAGCTTTGGGATCGAAAAGAAAACAAGCTCACCTGCAGCTCTCTCTCTCTCTCTCTCTCTCTCTCTCTCTCTCTCTGTGCTCAATTAGGTGCCTACATGTGGGAGGTTGACAGCTTGCATCTCGTATCTGTTTCAAGACCTTGCAAGAGTTCTCTCTCTCTCTCTCTCTCTCTCTCTCTCTCTCTCTCTCTCTCTCTCTCTCTCTCTCTCTCTCTCTATATATATATATATATATATATATATATATATATATATATATATATATATATATATATATATATATATATATATATATATATATATATATATATATATCTGTGTGTGTGTGCGCGTGCGCGCGCAATCAGGTGCCTACATGTGGGAGGTTGACAGCTTGCATCTCGTATCTGTTTCGAGAGCTCGCAAGAGTTATCTCTCTCTCTCTCTCTCTCTCTCTCTCTCTCTTTGCACAATCAGGTGCCTACATGTGGGAGGTTGACAGCTTGCGTCTTGTATCTGTTTCGAGAGCTCACAAGAGTTCTCTCTCTCTCTCTCTCTCTCTCTCTCTCTCTCTCTCTATGCATGCCGTGCGCTTGAGAAACTTGCTACTCGCAAGGCAAGTGACCTTCAAGGTGTCAAGGCTGAAATGATTAAATGGACAAGCAAGAAAACACGATATTGGATATGTGATATGTTTAACCTTGCACTTCAGTATGGCATGCCTCATGATTGGAGTGCAAATTGGATCAAACCTTTGCACAAAGGAGGAGATGTAAACAATGTGAACAACTATCGCACTATAATGGTTGGTTCTTTGATGGCAAAGTTATTTGGATGTATCATGGAGATGAAGATAAGTGAATGGGCTGAAAAGAATGGCAAACGTGCGCTTAGCCAAGCAGGTTTTCGAAAGCATCATAGCACTATTGATCACCTTGTCACTCTTCGAGTTCTTATGGAAGCGTCTCGATTGAAAGGAAAAAAGTTGTATTGTTGCTTTGTGGATTTCAAGAAAGCTTTTGACATGGTACCGCGAGGAAATCTTTGGAGACGTATGCAAAGCCTTCAAGTGCCGAGAGAATTTATGCATGCAGTCTTTCGCATCTACCAAAAAGTGATATGTCGATTACGTATGGGAGATGGAATTTCAGAATTTTTTGCAAGCACTATTGGTGTCAAACAAGGATGCCCACTTTCCCCAACCCTCTTTGGGCTACTCATTGATGAATTGGAATACATGGTTCTTAATTTTATGCAGCAAGAAGGCATAGAAGAGGTTAAGATTGGAAATGCGGTGATCATGCTTTTGCTTTATGCCGATGATGTAGTGCTCTTGGCACATACCTTAGAAGATGCACAAAAGCTTATGAGTGTCTTGGAACGCTTTTGCCTACATAGCGGGCTGATCGTGAATGGATCCAAAACCAAGGTTATGCTTGTAAAGACCCTCAATGATGAAAATCCATGCATTGTATACAACAATGAGAAACTTGAAGTGGTAGATCACTTCAAGTACCTTGGCCTTGAGGTTCCATCCAATCATAAATGGAAGGATTGTGCAATGCGTCGCTTGGAAGCCGGAAAGAGGGCTTATTATGCATTTGAGAACATGTGCAATGCAGGAGAGATCAAGTGTTGGGCTCTCAAAAAGTACCTCTTTGACACATTGGTGACACCGGTGCTTCTTTATGGAGTGGAGGTGTGGGGTGGAAGCATCGGGAAGTCTACTTGGAAAGAGTTTGAGAATGTCCAAAAGCGTTTTCTCACCAACTTTCTCCAAGTCAAGACACAAACACCCTACATGCTCTTACTTCTTGAGTCCGGATCGCTTCCCATTGAGGTCTTGGGCATGGAAAGGGTTGTGGAGTACATGCGTAAGACACAACGTAGCCCTTTGCATTGACTTCCTAGAATCGCATATGAAGCAAGTCAAAAGGTTCAAAAGACATGCAAGAGCAAAATATTAAGTTCGGGGTGGATGCTTGATATCAAGAAATGGTTTGGAAGATGGGATGCATGTCACTTGGTCAAGGATGCGTCGATCGACTCCCAAGTTAATGAGGCCTTCTTACAACGCCAATGTATCATGGCTTGGGAGAAATCCGGAGGTTCTCGCTTCAGCCATTACACCACACACGTTGCCCCAAACTACAAATCTCTCTTCTTCTCGGAACGAGGTAACCGAACCCATTCCTATATCCTTGAGCCCATCCCGTTGAGTGCGATCCGCACCATTGCCTCCATTCGTCTTAGCTCCCATTCTCTATGCTTCGAGACAGGACGTTGGGGCACTGGCGAGGAGTGTCATCGACTTTGCACCTTATGCCCTCGTCAAGTGCGAGAGAGTGAGTACCACACACTACTTGAGTGCTCAGCTTTTGACCACATTAGGTCCTCTTTTCCCCATATATTCAGCCATGAGCTCTCCCTACATACCTTCCTCTCCCAACCACGATGTGGACTCTCTATTGCGACGCTCATTTCAGCCATTTTTGAGCATCGAAAGTCACTTATGAACTCCACCCACACCACGTGACATGTTCATTTGGTCCCATAGGTCATATTTGACCTCCCAGGACGATAATAGAACTATCTATCTATCTATCTATCTCTCTCTCTCTCTCTCTCTCTCTCTCTCAGGTGCCTACATGTGGGAGGTTGATAGATTGCATCTCGTATCTGCTTCAAGAGCTCGCAAGAGCTCTCTCTCTCTCTCTCTCTCTCTCTCTCTCTCTCTCTCTCTCTCTCTCTCTCTCTCTCTCTCTCTCTAACGTATGCTCGTGGCTCGCCCGCCTACCTCAGAGTTGCTAAGTAGGCCTAGGCTAGATTGGAGCTAGTCTACAGCGGGGGCATTGCTCATTGCTCAACCCTTGTGCACTGTGGAAAGGATGTTGGCGATGAGGGCTCTCTCTCTCTCTCTCTCTCTCTCTCTCTCTCTCTCTCTCGTGCATGGTCATGCAGCCTCCCGTCTCTCTTACTCCACGGTCGGCGTCCGTTTTTTAGTGCTTAGCATGTAATTTGTCACAAATTACCTCGCAAAAAAGGACAATGAAGAAATTCATCTCC
Organism: Adiantum capillus-veneris; assembly: GCF_014529385.1. Taxonomy (NCBI): domain Eukaryota; kingdom Viridiplantae; phylum Streptophyta; class Polypodiopsida; order Polypodiales; family Pteridaceae; genus Adiantum; species Adiantum capillus-veneris. The sequence continues at coordinate 19,168,722 of NC_140946.1, forward strand.
AAAGCCTACATAACCAACCCAAATTTTAGTTTCAGCATCTTGTATTGATGAACAATGAAATTTGAGTGAAAAATTGAGAATTTCCGCAGTGATTTTTCCTTATTCCGACTTTATGCAGCACCGTCAGAGGTGGCCTCGACATTCTCTCTCTCTCTCTCTCTCTCTCTCTCTCTCTCTCTCTCTCTCTCTCTCTAACGTATGCTCGCAGCTCGCCCGCCTACCTCAGAGTTGCTAAGTAGGCATAGGCTAGATTGGAGCTAGTCTACAGCGGGGGCATTGCTCATTGCTCAACCCTTGTGCACTGTGGAAAGGATGTTGGCGATGAGAGTTCAAAACAGTGCCCCCTGCCACTATCCAGTTTCCACGCATCTCAACGGCCCAATCGCACCCTTTCACACTCATGGTCCCACAGTGGACCACACACACACACTCACAACCCAGGCGCGACTCGCTTACCATCTCAGACAATCCAGACCAATCATTTTTTCAAGCATATAAAATTCCTTTCCTTGAATTTTCCAAGAAGAAATTTTATAAAATTACGTTACTTTTTTGGGTTTTTGCGTTATTTTTCTCTATTTTGGGGTGAAATTTCTCCTTTTCCCCTTGCTCTCGAGTCTTCTCTCTCTCTCTCTCTCTCTCTCTCTCTCTCTCTCTCTCTCTCTCTCTCTCTCTTGCATGGTCATGTAGTCTCTCGTCTCTCTTACTCCACGGTCGGCGTCCAAGCTTGCCACACACGCTAAGGCTCTCTCTCTCTCTCTCTCTCTCTCTCTCCTACTCCACGTGCACACTGTGTCATGCTTGCTATCGGCGGCTCTGCACTGTCCGCCTGTGTCGCTAGGTTCCAGGGAACACTGACCAGATCAATCTCCTGCTGACACGTGGCTGGGGAAGGGGGACCGGAATCCCTTCCCCTATTATTATTAGGGAAAATTATCAAAATACCCCTCAAATTTCAAAAATTCCCAAAATACCTTTGTATCTATTTTGGTTGAATTGTTCAAGATTTCCTAATCATTTTTCCTTTTTGACCGTCGAGATCCGTTTTTTAGGGCTTAGCATGTAATTTGTCACAAATTACCTCGCAAAAAAGGACAATGAAGAAATTCATCTCCAAAGCCTACATAACCAACCCAAATTTTAGTTTCAACATCTTGTATTGATGAACAATGAAATTTGAGTGGAAAATTGGGAATTTTCACAGTGATGTTTCCTTATTCTGACTTTATGCAGCACTGTCAGAGGTGGCCTCGACATTGTGTGTGTGTGTGTGTGTGTGTGTGTGTGTGTGTGTGTGTGTCTCACGTGCAAGCATTGTGACTGCTCTTTCCCAATCTTTTTTCCCTTTTGACAGTCGAGTCCATTTTTGGGTGCCTAGCATGCAATTTGTCACAAATTACCTCGCGGAAAAAAAAAAAGGACAACTGTGTCTAAAAGTAATGAAGTAATTCATCTCCAAAGCCTAGATAACCAACTCAAAGTTTAGTTTAAGCATCTTGTATTGATAAACAATAGTCTCTTTATGAAAAGCTCCAAATTTTTAAGAGAAAATTACCAAAATACCCCTCTAATTTGTGGAAATTCCCAAAATACCCTTGCATCTATTTTGGTTGGAGTGTTCAAGATTTTCTCATCTTTATTCCTTTTTGACAATTTAGATCCGTTTTCGAGTGCTTAGCATGTAATTTGTCACAAATAAATTACCTTGCAAAAAGGGCAAGTATGTCTAAAAATAAAATAATGAAGAAACTAATCTCCAAAGCCTAAGTAACATACCCAAATTCTAGTTTTAGCATTTTGTATTGATAGACAATCAGTCTTTTGAGGAAAAACTACAAATTTTTTCGACTTTCAAGAAATTTAATCTCACGAACAGGGGTACTATAGCTCTGATGACTGCGAGAGAGAGAGAGAGAGAGAGAGAGAGAGAGAGAGAGAGAGAGAGAGAGAGAGAGAGTAAATGTTCATCTGTTTTTATGATCTTTGCCAAGAGCAAAGAGCTTGAGGGTAATAAAGGTCATACCGCCACCGAAGGCGATGCCGTTTTACTAATAAAAATTAATACTATTTAAAAGCACAGCAAAACAAGAAATTGTACCTCTTGCAAGGCTTTCATTCAGAAGGTCTTTCACCAAAACCAAAGCACAACTCTCTATTTCCTTCAAATTTTCAAATAAAGGAAACCTATCTCTCACAATCGTACCTCCTTCAAGTAATCAAATCAGAAGGTCTTTCACAAAAACCAAAATGAATAAGAAAGACACAAAGTTCAAAATCCCATTTCTTTTCCTTTGACCACTGTCACATTCATTAAATTTCCTTTTCGTTGGCCACCTACCAGGAATCATATTTCTTTTTGTGCTCCTTCAAGGCTCATGAGTCATATAAAAAAATGTTTTACTGTGTAGAATCCTCAAGATTAAGTAACACACAAATTTTGTGAGGGGATCCACTATTCACAAGTTCAGACACTAAATTCTATGCAATCGCACCCACAATTGTCATATCTATCTATACTAGAGTAAGGGAGCCAGTTTAGAGGCGTTTTGTGGAAACGTGAAGTTTTTTGGGGGAGATTTTGCAAATCTCATCATTTTCAATATTTACACATTGCACGAGATTCTTCATGAAAAGGTGAATCTAATGATACCAAAATCAATATTTTTTAGATTTTATTTGAATGCTCCATTTGAAACAATTCAGCTTTTGAGGCATTTTGAAGCATTAGAGACACTCAAGACCCAGTAATGGTACACTTTTCAGAATTTGTCCCTTTCCCCTTGCTCTCTCTCTCCATCAAAACACTCGAAGCAGTCTTTGGGAAAAATATCGTGTCGTTTTCAATTTTAAAAATGTCGACCTACCTATGAGAAATTTCAAAGGTAATCTATCTACCTATACTTTTTTAAGAGGAACTTTTTTTAAATTAGATAATTTTGTTCAGTTTTTTACACAATTTCTCTATTTTGGGTCGGAATTTGTCCCTTTCCCTATGCTCTCAATCGACATTTTTGAAATTGAAAATGGCACGATATTATTCCCAAAGACTGCTTCTAGTGTTTTCATGGGGAGAGAGAGAGAGAGAGAGAGAGAGAGAGAGAGAGAGAGAGAGAGAGCAACCCGTCTGTTCTTGTCGGCAACGACTTCCAACTATCTGCGTTGGTATCTGTGCATGAGAGAGAAAGAGAGAGAGAGGGAGAGAGAGACGACTTCCAGTCAGTGCTCGTGAAAAATCACTTTTCCAAACATGCAAAATTTCTTTTCTCGATTTTGTCAAGGGGAAATTTTTTAAAATTAGGTCATTTCTTTATGTTTTTACACTATTTTTCTCTATTTTGGGTCGGAATTTCTCCCTTTCCCCTTTCCCTCGACTGGCATTTTTGAAATTGAAAATGACACAATATTAAGCTGAGACACATTTTTCCCGAAGACTGCTTCCAGTGTTTAGATGTGGAGAGAGAGAGAGAGAGAGAGAGAGAGAGAGAGAGAGAGAGAGAGAGAGAGAGAGAGAGAGAGAGAGCAACCCGTCTGTTCTTGCCGGCGACGACTTCCAACTGTCTGCGTTGGTATCTGCGCATGAGAGAGAGAGAGAGAGACGACTTCCAGCCAATGCTCGCGAAAATTCATTTTTCCAAACATGCACAATTCCTTTTCTCGATTTTGTCAAGGGGGAAATTTTTAAAATTAGGTCATTTCTTTATGTTTTTACACTATTTTTCTCTATTTTGGGTCGGAATTTCTCCCTTTCCCATTGCCCTCAACCGGCATTTTTGAAATTGAAAACGGCACGATATTAAGCTGAGACACATTTTTCCCGAAGACTGCTTCCGGTGCTTTGAGAGAGAGAGAGAGAGAGAGAGAGAGAGAGAGAGAGAGAGAGAGAGAGAGAGACGAATTCTAGAGTGCAGAATCCAGTGCTTTAGAAAAATCATTTATCCAAACATGCAAAATTCCTTTCCTCGATTTTGTCAAGAGGAACTTTTTTAAAATTAGGTACTTTTCTTCAGTTTTTTACACTATTTTTCTCTATTTTGGGTGGAAATTTGTCCCTTTCCCCTTGCCCTCAATCTACATTTTTGAAATTGAAAACGGCAGGATATTAAGCTGAGACACATTTTTCCCGAACACTGCTTCCAGTGCTTTGATGGAGAGAGAGAGAGAGAGAGAGAGAGAGAGAGAGAGAGAGAGAGAGAGAGAGAGAGCAACCCGTCTGTTCTTGCCGGTGACGACTTCCAACTGTCTGCATTGGTATCTGCGCATGAGAGAGAGAGAGAGAGAGAGAGAGAGAGAGAGATTCAAAAGTGGTTGCTTCTGTATGCACAGCCTACAATACTTCGATGTCGTTGTAGGTGATCGGAATTGGATCTTCGCCTATAGAATAGGGGGACTTGGGTGTTTATAGGTGACTTGAAACCTGTAGTTTCGACATTGTATTTGTCTACATCAATATATCAAAGTTAGGATTATCGTCCTTCATTAGTGAGAGGGAGAGATTGTGATTTTTGTGGGTGGGGTCGCTCATGCGACCTGGCGAGAGAGAGAGAGAGAGAGAGAGAGAGAGAGAGAGAGAGAGAGAGAGAGCTAAGACATATTTTTTCCCAACACTGTTTACCTTTGAATCATGCCGGCATTTTTGAAATTGGAAACGCCCACTATTAAGCCAAGACACATTTCTCCCCAACAATGTTTACCTTTGAATCATGTGTAAATCAGCGGTCAATGTGAGTATTTTTCCAGTTTTTATACTATTTTTTCTATTTAGGGGTGGAATTTCTCCTTTTCCACTTGCCCTCAACCAACATTTTTGACATTCACGTTTTTGAACTATTTTTTTCTACTTTGGGGTGGAATTTCTCCCTTACCCCTTGCCCTCAACTAAAATTGGAAATGGCACGCTACTAAGCTAAGACACATTTTTACCGAGCGTTGTTTACCTTTGAATCATGTGTATTTCAATCGTCAGTGTGTTTGTGCACGCGTGCGCATATGTGTGTGTGTGTGTGCACGTGCGTGTGTGTATGAGAGAGAGAGAGAGAGAGAGAGAGGGGTTGGTTCTAGGACAAGGGACGGAGGGAGCATATCCAAGGGCACCGTCAAAGGCAAGTGAATCCGAGGCGAATGACGAGCGGCCCCAATGCGGCGTAGGTAGACCCGAAGTGGCACAAGCAAATCCGAGGTGGCGAAGGTGGGAGACAGACAAAAAAACCTGACGATATTTGAAGGTTCTTTTGCACTAAATTTCTCTACTATTTATGATAGACTTGGGTTTTTTTCTTGCCTTAAGTTGCAATGAATAGCTAAATCTTAAAATTTAGTGGTGCGATTACACTAAAATGTAGGTTTACTTCCATCTCACGTTCAAGTTACAATGAATAACTAAATCTCAAAATTTATCGGTAGGATTACTTTAAACCTAAGTTTGCTTCCAGATTAAAAACCGACATATGAAAAAAGAATTATGTCAACTTTCCTGTGTTTCAAGGTTCTTTCCTTAAAATTTGTAGGTTTTTTCATCTTTGAATCAAAATCAAAATCAAGACTAAAATTTAACGGTGAATTTTAAAATTGAGAATGTGGGAATACACAAAACCTACGTTTATTCAAGAAATCAAATACCACTTAGATACATAATGCTTGCATGCAGTGGAACAACCAAATCCGAGGTGGCAAAGGCCCAAGATGGAAAAAAATCTTGACACTATTTGAAGGTCTTTACAATAAATTTCTCTAGGATTTGGTGGCCTTTAACTTACTATGAATAGCTATTGATGAGATTACACTAAACCTAGGTTTACTTCTATCTCACCTTCATGTAATTACAATGAATAGATAAATGTCAAAGTTTATTAATAGGATTACACTAACCCTAAGTTTACTTCCAGTTTAAAAATCGAGAGATGGGAAAATTTAGAATTTATGGCAACTTCATTGTGTTTCAATGTTTTCCCCCTAAACTCTATAGGTTTTCTCATCTTCAAATCAAATCGAAATTGAAATCGAACATAAAATTTAGAGTTAGATTTCAAAATTGAATATATGGGAGTACACAAAACCTACATTTTTTTCAAGCAATCGGATACCCACTCAGATACACAATGCTTCGTCTTGGACACTTGGAAAATGTGCATACGAGAAATTTTAGATGCAACCTACTTTTACTTTACAACAGTAGAGACAATGCCAAGTCGGATCATGTGTATGCATGCGCACGCACGGGCGTGCACGTGTGTGTGTGTGTGTGTGTGTGTCTTCATCCTCTCCTCAGGAAACTCCTCTCCCTTCACAAGGAGAACAATAATTTCAAGAGAGAGAGAGAGAGAGAGAGAGAGAGAGAGAGAGAGAGAGAGAGAGAGAGGGACTCTTAGCAGTGGTGTTTGACTCATTATGGTGGAATTTTGGAATTTTATGGCTTTTGTATAGATAAACAAGTAGATTTGTGTAGCTCTTTATGCATGTCTGCGAGTGATCAAGAGCTAAGATATTGTTACAAATTTAAGAGTTGTAGTGGTATTGATAGTGTGCTCTTTTGGTTTGCAACAACATATTGGTCACATACTATAGTTGTTATGTTAATTCAACTTTGATTGTCATGAAAAGCTGATGTTATGATGTTTCTTGGATGGGGTTGAAATGTTCTATCTATAGATGCCACATCAAAGAAGGCATTGGACACTATCTACATTTATCTAGATGCTTCATCATCCACCATTTTATATCTATGGTAACATCTAAGTATATCCTTTGTAAAATTTTCAGCTTGGTGTCCAAACTGACAATTTTCTCATGTGGTTGGAGAGGCCCACTCACTACGCACAATATAGTACACATTATTGAAAGCTTGGAAGTTGTTAGGTAAGGAACATCAATGAAGCATGATGATTTTTTATATTTTGTTTGGTTATTGAACTTATTGTACTTAACCTATTGGCTTGCAGGAATCACTATTATCGTGATCAGATTTTAATGGAAGTACATGAGTTTTTTGGAGGACTCCAATGATACTTTCACATCAGTGTGGCTATGAATCATACTGTAGGTTTAGCTCGCATAAGGGTTCGCGAGCTCAGAGATCGCTTGTCGGCCAATGCATAATACTCTTATAGGGATAGGTATGAGAATTGGAGGATTGTATTGTATACCTTGTATGAGGGGCATCGTCGTTTTGGTAGGAGCGTTTGTTGTGTGGGCCAATGGGTTCTACGAGTACCAAATGCAACATCCCAAAGGTTAGCATTTTGAAGTTGCAACATTTTGTTAGTTAAGATTTAGTACTAAGTCTTTCAAAAAACTTTTTCTTTAGAGACAAATATTAGGTTATTCTTACAAAGACTACTTAGAGTAATGGAAGTGGATTGTTGCTTTTCTTTTAGGTTTCCTCTCTCTCTCTCTCTCTCTCTCTCTCTCTCTCTCTCCCCCCAAAATGTGTAATCTTTTAAATTTATGTTCTAAAGTTGTTATGTTCATTGAATTCTCTATGCACTTTCTAGTGTCGCACAAAGTCGATGTGATATAGGTTGATATCATAAAGCATATAAAACCTTATTGCACATAATTAAACACTTAAGATATGGTTGTCACTATCTTGAATTGGATGCATAAAGAATACTGACACATGTTATCCCTTTGAAGAAAGGGGGAGGGAGGGTTACCCAAAATTGAACGATACTCTTCTTGACCGCAACGCGGGTCACGTACTAGTACTATATATAATTGAGCTTAAAATTTTCAAAGAAGGAGAGGGCATCCATGTGTCACTCTCTCCTTCATTTCAAGAACTTAAGAAACATTTGGTTTGAAAAAAGTGAAGCCCCAAGGATAAGTCATAAATCATTTGGTTTGAAATGTAAAAGTGAAGAGTAAGTAGCAAGTACACTCATGGTAGAAAATGAAAAGACTTAGTTTGACTTCTTAGTTTTGTCAGAAAGTAAGTCAGAATACTTAGTACTATATATATATTCTATCTATACTATATATAATGCAGTTTAAAATTTTCAAGGAAGGAGAGACTCTCCACATGTCATTCACTGCTTCACTTCAGAGGAAACCTTACAAAATGACTCATTTCTCTAAAGCTTGGAATCTTGGAACGTGGAAAATTTTTCAAGGCCTTCATGTTTTAACCTTCCAAAGTATAAAGAACAAGGTGAGGGATCACGAGGGCTTGCCAATGGAAGCATTTGTGGAGGTGCTTTTAGGAAGTAGGAAGAGGGGAGCATTGGAATGTGTTTTTGGAGTTTAGTGGGAGTAACAAGTAAATAATAGAGTGTTTTGATCAAAACGAGAAGTTAGCGCCTGTTATTATGTTAGTGAAGGAATTTGTAGTCCAAATGTGATCCAAAATTGAGTCATAGATTGTTGTGGTTTGGGTTATATGTTGTGTGTGGAGAGAAGATTAGAAAGTGCAAGGTATTCAGGTGTTTGGTATTTAGCATTGATGTTGAAGTCACCGAGTAAAATGGTAGGGGTGTGTTGGAGGTGAGGTGTGAGTAGTGTGGTCAATGTTTGCAGGAGTAAGGAAAGTGGAGTTGAGGGTCTGCGTTACAGTGTTATTAGGGTTATTGGTGGATTATGTGGTGTGCTGAGGAGTGCTGCAATGCATTCTATTTCATTTGTGGAAATGATGTTGTGGTGTTGTAGATGTATGTTTTTGTTTGATGTGAAGAGGGATACTCCCATGGGGCCATTTGTTTGAGTGTGTGTGTAAACGTTTATGGCCACTGTGTTAGGATGTTGTAGTTTTGTTTCTTGGAGACAAAGAATGTGGGAGGCCATTAAGCTATTATCATGAATGAGGTTGTTGTGGTGTTTCTTTAGGGACACAATGTTAAGAGATTGTATTATCAAGTGATTTCCGGGCAAAGAGTGGAGATCAAGCTGTGTAGGTTGCCAAGTGGCATGTGTTTTGAGGCGGTCTAACTCAGTTAGAACTGTTTGAACTACTTTAATATGGTTGGGAGTTAATTCTGCCAGGAGGTAAAGGTTGTTGGGATCTCTTACGCAAGAGAGGCAGTGTACACAAGGCCGTGACTTTGAATGCTGGTTGGATCGAAAGCCAAGGTGTCTAGTGTCAAGCCTTGTGCGCGGTGTATGGTTCTAGCAGCTGTAGGTTGAATTGGGAATTGTGTTCTAGTAATAGTGTTTAGGAAGTTCTTTCCTATTTGAAACTCACGTGTAATTTTTTGGATTGGTGTCCATTGTCTATCTCTTGATGCAATGTATAGTTGTTGGTTTTCATACCTAGTTCTTTGGCCTACTTTAGTGGTTTGAAAGTGAATCTAGATTGTTTGTGTCGTGGAGTTTTGTGTTATCGCTTTGAATATACCATCGGCTCCATTGACTAGGCCATCTAGAATGTCAATATTTCCAGCACAAAGTCCTACAATTAGGCCTGGTTTTAAGTGAAGTTTTTTGTGAAGACCTGCTGTCAATTTTGGATCTATTGGTATTTGAATAGTTTTGCTGCAATTTTTTGCCCTTGTGTCTTGTGCTTCAATAAATAGTGGTGTCCCTATGATAGTGTTGAAAATAAGTTGGTTGTGTAGGTCTTTATCTTTGTTTGCATAGTAAAGGTGGGAGACAATGGCTGGATGAGGTACTGTGCACATGTAATGTGTATTGAGGTACAAAATGTCTTCGTTGGTGTGTTTTGAAATGCGTATCCTATTGAGTATGTCGATGGATGTCTTGTTAGTTTGTCTCATGGTTCTTGTTAACTCATAAGACTTTATGCGGTCATGCCAGAAAGAGGGTGAGATAGCTTCGAGCAACTGATGTTTCCTGGAGAAACCAAGAGTTGCACACAAGACTCGCTTGGCAAAGATCGCCGCACAAGACAACATCAACACCACCAAATGGAAGGTCGTAGTTGTTTTTTATTACACGCAGGCGAGAGTTTGCCATAGCGAAGACGCTGGTTCCAATCAAGGAGACTTCATCGAAAACGGCTAGTTGCAGGTCGTGATAAAGCAGTCGTAGTTCATTCGGTCTCTCAGGTGATAGGGAAGTGTTAGATGATGTGAGCAGTGGCAAGTGGAGGGCTGAGTGGATAGTGGTTCCACCGATGTTAAAGGCAGCCTTGCCCGTGTATGCCATTAGCAAAGCTTTTGTCGATGTTGGGTTGGAATGTGATCTGTGGTTATAGAAACGTAGAAGTCCTTGGACAATCAAAAGGAGGGTGAAAGTTTTCCCTGTGCCTGTGCCTCTAGTCAGGAAAATATGGATTGGTTCTGTAGGAAATATACGTCTTTTAAGCATAATATCATTGAATATTAGCCTTTGTTGTGTGTTAATTAGTAGAATGCTCTTGTAATATATATCATTTGGCTGCAGTAGTATTTTTATGGTTGGTATGGTGTGTGTATGTAGCTGGTGGTGTTGGATATTTAGGTCTTGTGTGATGGCGACACGAATATGGAAGGAAATATTAGATAGTGTTGTAGATGTCGAAGGTGTATTGGTGGCTAGTGAGGCGGTGTTAAGGTTGTCCTTTAGTAGCGTGGTTTTGTTATATTTGGATTCGTTTGTATCGATGGTGGGTTTGTTTTGATTGTATACATCTTTCCATGTGAGTCCATCTGTTAGATGTTGAGTTTCATTATTTATCCATGGAAGAAATAAAAGACATTGTTCTCTATAATAATTATCTGGGTTTTTTGCGGCATTATATTTGACATATCGTATAATCTTTGGTTTGGTACGTTTTTTGTATGTGTTGTTTGTTGTATTGTATGTGGAGGTAAATTCTGGCAATGATATGGCATTGAGTTGGGTAGGACGTGTACAGTATTTGTCTATGGTTGTCTCATAGAAGATGTTTGCGCTAGTCAGGTCTATGTTTTGTAGGAGGTGTTTTCGCTTGAGAAGCATTGTTCTCTCGTGGGGAGGATTGGTGTTTATTAACATAAATTCTCGAGTTGTGTTGTAGAGAGGTAGGGAAAGTGCAATATATACTGCTTGTTGTGAGCTTAATTGCTCTGTGTTTAGTATTGTGTTTCCTATTTTTTGAAGTCTATCGTATGTAGTTGAATTGTTTTCAATGCAAGAGTCAAATTGTTCTTTGATTGCTTTGATGAGTGTGTTATCAAATTTTGTTATATATGAGGTGCAATAGGTAGCTGCTCCATGTGCATTTAAAATGTATTGTATATCTGAATTCACATCCCATAGCTTTGAAATGGTTGGGTTGAAGTTATTTATGTAAATATCTTTGATATTTCTTTTCAACAAAAGTGTTGGTCATGAGATTGTGGATGATATAGCTTCGATGTAATCGTCAAATCGAAGGTCCATAGATAGGAGCCACTGTTCGAATGTAATATTTGCTTTATAATCTAGTAGTAGCAGATTATCTTTGATTTGTTTGTGTTTCTTTCTTTTTTATTGGATATTGTTATCTGGAGAACGACAGGGTTCTAAAATCATAGTAAAAGGCATTGGGTAGCGAGGAAAGTCAAAACGGCATCCCTTGCGTTTTCTGAAGCAAGTCTTCCTATGCTTGTGTGTTTGAATTTCTTGTAAATCTACAGGAAGGAGCATGGAGTCAGCTGTTATGTACTTATCAATGAAATCCACAACATCTTCATTGAGATCTTTCCCATAGATAGGAGCATTTTCTATCCATAGGAGCCCATGATCATGTTGGCTACCTCGGCTCTGAAACTCGGTTACAAAAAAGTAATCTTTGAGTTTTTCCAATATGGTTATATCCTTGGTTAGCAATTTCTTCATCTCGTTAAATCGATTCAAGTAAAAGCGGGCTGTTGTTACAGGGTCGGCTTGTACCAAATCTCGTATGTATGATGCTTTTGTCTGTGTGCTTGCACGCGTGATGGGGTTGAGCTTAGTAAGTGCTCTAATCAAGGGCTTCCAACGTTTCTCAGCTGCAGAAAATGTGATGAAGAATGTTGGTGGTCCAAGTTGTCTAATCATAGCGAAGGCGTTTTTTTTTAGTTTCTCTTTGTAGTCAGGTGATGTTCGCAATGCCTCGAAGTCACGATATCCAAGTTGGGAAGACAAGACCTTCTCAATGTTAGTATCTCCAAGAACTTGTGCGGCCACTAGTGTATTGTGGTTTAGCTTGCCTTTGCGCATACGAATCCAAATGGATCCCATGATTTTTTGAGTCATGACTTTGACTGTTTTGAAAAAAAGATTCTCTAAGATTAGTGAGAACCTTCTATCACTATGCATAAGCTCCCATTGAGCCATGTGCTGGTATTTATGCTTAGCAAGTGTATGGTATTTGCGGGGCTCACCATAGAAAATAGTAGGGAAACTAAGTTCTTCACAGTGTTCATCTTTGAAAATACTCAAAGGATTATTTCCCTCGGCAGGAGCTACAAAGAAGATTTTGTCGGTGTGATCTACTACTTGTTGCGATGACTCAATTCCATGGAGCATGAAATCTGTAGCTAGATCATCTTCTTCTGGTGGTTGATTGTCATCGGCAAAATCATCAGGTAAAGGACAATGAAGACTATGGGAGTGGCTTACCCAATCGTTGTTCAGAGCAATATTTTTGTTCTTGTATAAAGATGTTTGCAATAGTTGAGTAGTGGCTTTCATTGTCAGCAATGGTCGAACAACCCCGGAAAGGTAGCAATGATTGTACTGTAGACGACGTTTAATACCTACTATTATCGAGGATTCATCATGAATAAACCTTGGCAATATTTGTTGTGTTTTCCCCAAGGATGCCAAAACATGAACAACGCTACCTGGCAAGCCAAATTGACCATCGTATGTAAGCTCCCTAATTTTGGCGAAAGGTAGCCTAGGACTTACAAGGCGGCTTTCTAAATGATTTAGCTTCTCTACTGAAGCCAAGGGGAGATTAAATCCTACGGAATTCAATCGGGTGAGCAGTGCACCATGTTGTTGCCTTCTACGACTGCATGAAGTGCAAACATAGTTTTCGTGCATCTCGTTGTTTCTAGACCTTCCAAGTGCCGATCTACGTCCTTTTCGAGCTAATTGTGAAAAAAACATTAAATGTCCACATTTATAGCATCGATATATAGGAACATCGTTTGCTGTTTCTAAGTACTGTTGTATAGCTTTCTTTGATGGGGAGGCTTGTTCAATGCTTATGCTAGACGGAGCTCTGGGGTGTATTTTTTTAAAAGTTTTTTAATTTTTGATGTTATTGCACCTATTTCTCGAATGGTTCCGTCACCTAAGGAAGCAAATTGCCTCGCGATGGATATAGGGAGTTCATTCGGTTACTGGAGAATCAAAGTTGTCAATGACTCTGTCTCATTTTTGTCCCAGGTACGAGGCTTGCGTTTGTGTGGGGATCGGTTGTCCCCCAAGTAAAAAAATAGGTTACTACTTATATCAACAATGATGATTTTATGAAATGTTGCTGGGTCGGCTCCACTATTGAATGTTGTGTTTTTGAGTGAAGTTATTGGCACACCGTAAATATAAACATCACATGCAATACTAAATCTCAAGGAGAACACATGGATAATATCAAGTGCAATACTAATAGATGAAGTGTGACTATTTAATACTTGGGTCAAAATGGAGGAATGATGTTCACTGGAATCCAAATGCACTAAAGAAGGTGTGATGATTGGTGTTTGCTCCAATGATACTCTCACTGCCTCTATCATAATTTTGGTGATTTTTTGTAATGACGAGCGCGAATTTATTATTTTATTGAGCACGAGGAAAACATTATTATTCCATGGGTGATCAGCAAGGAAAGCACTATCAATCTCATTTCGAATGAGATGTTCAAAGGATGCATTATGGTTGGTTGAGGAAGCCATGTACATACAATTTTTCCTCCCCTTACGCTATGCGGTGGAAGGAGATAAGTAAATGAAACACGCACACTAAGAGAGAGAGAGAGAGAGAGAGAGAGAGAGAGAGAGAGAGAGAGAGAGAGAGAGAGAGATGGGAATTTACAAGATGAGCGATGGATGAAAGCAATATAATACAAAGGGTGTTCTTCAGTGTGGAGGTGATAGAGCTTCAATATTGTAGAGGAGCACTATTTTGTCTCTTTGACAAAACATGTGATGAGGCCTAATTTGTTGACAGTGAATTTGCTAGTGCGAACAAGGGAGGCTAGTTGCTCATGTGCGTCTAGCACATCAGAAGCATATAATTCAACAAAGTTTGGCAAGGTGCAATACTTTGTCGACTATGCCACTCGTTAACGAAACATCACTTGGGGAAGCTTTGTTGGCCAAAATTTTTCCTTCAAGCTTGGGCACCAAAAAAATAGTTGTAGATTTTGAGCAAATAGAGCAAAAGTCCAGTTTTTGTTGGTGGTGAAACTTAGTAGATTTGCATTGATCGTGAGAACACTCCACCAAAATTGAGTTCACATTCACAAAGTGCAGTGTGCCAGTTACCTATGTATAGGCACTTGACGAGCTAGAGGTTTCTTGAGTTATTGCGATGAAACAAGAAAAGCAATATCAATAATTACTTCTTGATTGTGAGCAACATCAAGAATATGGCTTATATGCTTCCTCCACGGTGCTTGAGGCGAGGAGTTGTGATGTGTGCTAGTATAGTAATAGCTTCAATGTTGTAGAGGAGCACTACTTTGTCTCTTCCAAAAAACATGTGATGAGGCCTAATTTGTTAATAGTGAATTTGCTAGTGCGAACAAGGGAGTCTAGTAGCTCATGTGCGTCTACTTTGTCGACTATGTCACTCGTTAACGAAACATCAATTGGGGAAGCTTTGTTGGCCAAAATTTTTCCTTCAAGCTTGGGCACCAAAACAATAGTTGTAGATTTTGAGCAAATAGAGCAAAAGTCCAGGTCTTGTTGCTGGTGAAACTTAGTAGGTTTGCATTGATCATGAAAACACTCCACCAAAATTGAGTTCACATTCACAAAGTACAGTGTGGCAGTTACCTATGTATAGGCACCTGACGAGTTAGAGGTTTCTTGAGTTATTGCGATGAAACAGGAAAAGCAAGATCAATACTTACTTCTTGATTGTGACCAACATCAAGAATATGGGTCTTATATGCTTCCTCCACGGTGCTTGAGGCGAGGACTTGTGATGTGTGCTAGTATAGTAATATCCAAGATTAAGAGTGTATTGCTTCGATCTGTGAAGGAACCTATGTTTTGTGCAACAAACGTAGGATGCACATCGGTTTCTAGAGCACGAAAAATAGCGTCGTAATCGTTTTTACGTGCATTCACGAAGCTAAGCTGTGATGGCAAGAGAGAGAAAATATTAGGAAGCTGCAAATCTGTAGAAGGGCGAAGATAAGTAAGCCTTACAGTGGTACGGTCCTCAGCTGTTAGACGATCTACAACAACAAGATCATCTTGGGAAAGACTAGCTTTTGAAGTGTTAGCATGGCCCTGTATAACAACAAAAGCTATAGTTCCAAAGTGTATATGGGTGTCTTGTGTATGCAAGGACTATGTGTCATCCAAAAATTGATGCACTTTTCTCTCTGGGTAGAAACTAAGGCTGACTTCAAAAGGCTTTGTCTTTTCTACAACCGTGGAAGCATTGAAAAATAGTACATAAGGAGATGTGCAACCATCTGACTTAGTTTGTGTTAATATCGTGCCGTTTCCAATATAAAAAGTGCTGATTGAGGGCATGGGAAAAGGAGAAATGCCGCTCCAAAATAGACAAAAATAGTGTAAAAATTTTAAAAAACAGCGTAATTTTTTGAACTTTTCTCTTGAAATATTGAGATGGGAATTTACAAGATGAGCATGGATGAAAACAATATAATACAAAGGGTGTTCTTCGGCATGGAGGTGATGGAGCTTCAATGTTGTAGAGGAGCACTACTTTGTCTCTTCGACAAAAGATGTGATGAGGCCTAATTTGTTGATAGTGAATTTCCCAGTGCGAACAAGGGAGGCTAATAGCTCACGTGCATCTAGCACATCAGAAGCATATAAGTCAACAAAGTTTTTGTCAAGGTGCAATACTTTGTCGACTATGTCACCCGCTAAGGAAACATCAATTGAGGAAGCTTTGTTGGCCAAAATCTTTCCTTCAAGCTTGGGCACCAAAACAATAGTTGTAGATTTTGAGCAAACAGAGCAAAAGTCCACTTCTTGTTGGTGATGAATCTTAGTAGATTTGCATTGACCGCAGAAACGTTCCACCAAAATTGAGTTCACATTCACAAAGTGCAGTGTGCCAGTTACCTATGTAGAGGCACCTGACGAGTTAGAGCTTTCTTGAGTTATTACGACAAAAAAGGAAAAGCAAGATCAATACTTACTTCTTGGTTGTGACCAACATCAAGAATATGGGCCTTATATGCTTCCTCCAAATGGTGCTTGAGACGAGGACTTTTGACATGCGCTAGGATAGTAATATCCAAGACTGAGAGTGTATTGCTTCGACCTGTGAAGGAACCTATTTTTCGTGCAACAAACATAGGATGCACATGGGTCTCCAGAGCACGAAAAATAGCGTGGTAATCATCTTTACGTGCATTGATGAAGCTAAGCTGTGATAGCAAGAGAGAAAAAATATTAGAAAGGTGCAAATCTATAAGAGGGTGAACATAAGTAAGCCTTACAGAGGCACGGTCCTCAGCTGCTGGCCCATCTGCAACAATAAGATCACCTTGGGAAAGACCAGCTTTTGAATAGCCCTGTATAACAACAAAAGCTATAGTTCCAAAGTGTGTACGGGTGCCTTGTGCATGCAAGGACTGTGCCTCATCCAAAAATTGATGCACTTTGCTCTCTGGGTAGAAACTAAGGCTGACTTCAAAAGGCTTTGTTTTTTCAACAACTGTGGAAGCATTGAAAAATAGTACATGAGGAGATGTGCAACCATCTGACTTAGTTTTTTTTGTTTTTACAGTTACATTCTCAATGTGGAAAAAGTTTCCTATAGTAAGGGTGTCAATGACTTGCTCAATAAATTGATCGCTAATAGCACAAGTGATGGTGTCAGTGTTGACTGGATCAACTAGGTCTGCCTTAAGGTAACGCATATACTTAGCGACTTCTGGGCTTTGTTTGTAGGTTCCATAACGGTTAAGTATGCACCCCTCGAATGCAAAACGAGGGCAAGTTTCAGTGATGTCAACAATGTGCAATAGAGGGATCTTAGTGGGAATATAAGGCACAAGAGAAGATGAACCAGCGGGAATTACATTCTCATGGCAACACTCAATACCAATATGTACTTCTAGTTTGGCACCCTTCGCAACGCTCTCTTTTTTTGCAACTACAGGCGGTGGTCCCCCCAGTAAAGGTTTGGTTGCCACAACAAAAAACAAAACTCGTAAGGGTTGGATACAACAATAGAATATCTATGCGGTGCAAGCAAATCTTACTTAGTTCCGTTGTCGCCTCGCATGTCTTGGAAAGTGTACATGCTATTGCACCACTTTGCTCCACACTCTTGAGGGATTTAGGCCCAACGCCAAGAGAAGAAGAAACATCAACCTTAGGTAGGCTCGAAGCGCTCCTTGTGTGGAGTGGAGACACACGATCAAGAACGAGGGTACTATCGGGTCCCAAAAAGGACACAGCTGTATCACGGTGCACTATCTTGTGTAACTCTGTAAAAACAAAAAGAAAAGTCACATTATTGCCAAGCATATATCAATCATTTTCTATAAGTTAACAAGCTATTGAGTCACCATTTTCAAACTCCATCGAGTGAACATCACTAGATTCATCGCACATGGGTTCGACGTTGTCATTGTAGCCATCGTAATGTCCATCGAGTGGATTTCGCAAGGAAGAAGAGGCAGCCATATTAAGAGAGGATGGTAAATAATATTCACAGAATTATTACTTGATGTATTCAAAAGAAGAAAAGGGTAAAGAACATGCTTTAGCTAAAGGATGAACAAGTTCATAGAAATAATACTTCACACAGTCAGAAGCATCTTAGGATCAATAAGGGAGGGGGATGTTTTTGAACTAATTTTTGAAGCAGCGGGACCCCTTATATACTACAAGCTCCCTTGCCTTTCTCAACAGTTCACTATGTCTTAAAGCTAACCTACTATTAGATCTATCAAATGGATTTGACATATAAATAGATTTGACACATTTAGACACATGCAACAAGTAACATCAAATTCGCAACAAGTAACATCAAATTCAAAGGGATTAATGAACTAGTGGACAAGTGTGTGTTGGTGGTCTAGAGTTCCCACCATGCTCATGTGTTGAACACCATAGAAATAGTGAGTGAACGAGCCTAAAATTTTCTATTGACAAACTCAACGAAAAGAAATTTGCATGTTCGAGAAAATGATTTTTCCTGAGGACTTGGTGGAAAAACGATATTCCGAAAACCAGTGGTCGCCGTAAATAGTGTGTCGTTTTAATAGTGTTCCGGTTTCGATTTCAAAAATGCCGCTCGAGGGCACGATAGTGTTTGGCAAAAGGGAGGAACGTTACCCTAGAATAGAAAAAAAGTAGCGTTGAAATTTTGTAAAGCAGCCTAATTTTTTGAAATTCCTCTCTAGTGTTCGGGGAAAATGTGGCTCGTCTTAATATCGTGCCGTTTTCAATGTTAAAAGTGCCGATTGAGGGCATGGAAAAAGGAGAAATGCCGCCCCAAAATAGACAAAAATAGTGTAAAAAATTTAAAAAATAGCATAATTTTCTAAAGTTTCCTCTTGAAATATGTTCGTACCATAGCCTCAACATTGCTGAGTAGTATTCGGGGAAAATGTGCCTCGGCTTAACACCATACCATTTTGAATGTCTAAAATGCTGAGAAATTTTAAAAACCAGGCTAATTTTTTGATGGGTTTTTGCACTGTTTTTCTCTCTTTTGGGGTTGAGAGCATTTTCAAAATTGAATACGGTATGCTATTAGGTCGAGGCACATTTCTCCCCGACAAAAAATTTCGAGAGGAAATTTTGGAAAATTAGGTACTTTTTTGCGTTTTTACACTTTTTTTCTCTCTTTTGAGGTTGACAACATTTTTAAAATAAAAAACGGCATCGTATTCAGTCGAGACACATTTTCCCGTATCACTACCTGCAACAAAACACTTTCTCTCTTTCGAGGTTCACAACATTTTTGAAATCAAAAACGGTATGCAGTGCTCGGGAGAAAACATTTTCCCAAACATGCAAAATGCCTTTCCTTATTTTTGCCAAGAGGAAAATTTAGAAAATTAGCTTACTTTTTTAGGTTTTTGCACTATGTTTCTCTATATTGGGGCGGAATTTCTCCTTTTCCCCTTGTGTTCAACCGACATTTTGGAAATTGTAGAGATTGACAGCATTTTCGAAATCGAAAACGGCATGCAATGTTTAGGAAAAAATGTTTTCTCAAACATACAAAATGTCTTTCCTTATTTTTGACTAGACGAAAACTTAGAAAATTAGGTTACTTTTTTAGCTTTTTACACTATTTTTCCCTATTTTGGGGCGGAGTTTCTCCTTTTCGCCTTGCGCTCAACCAACATTTTGAAAATTGAAGACGACACGATATTAAGCTACGACACATTTTCCCGAGATACTGATGGCATGTTAGTAAATCGAGAGAAACGAGATCATCCCTATTACTTTTTAATATTGGAAATGATGGCGACATAATCCATTTCACCTTGAGTTGTGTACTTCACCACGAGCCACTGACACAAAGAGCTCTCAAAGGCCTAAGCCTTAAATAGGCTACAAGCATAATACGTATTCTATTAAGACTCTGAGATCGACAGCCTCCTCAAAATCAAAAACGCCATGGTGAGATAACACCTCTACAGTCGTACTGACCACCTCCCTCGCCCTCCGCAACCGCGCAAAGACCACCTCGTGCAGTGCCTCGGGACTGTCGAAGCTTCACCGGCTGCAGTGGACTTCCTTTAAGGCACGCGGGTGATGGAAACCGGGACTGTCGAAGCTTTGCTGGCCGTAGTGGACTGCCTTTAAGGCTCTACAAAGGGCACGTGGGTGATGGAAACCGTCCGTGGTGGGTGGCAGCCCCTAGGCGCTCCTCGCACACAATGAACTCCTGTCCTGAAGGCGACCCCTTGACAGGCTTGACCTCCTCTGCAGTGGAATCGTGCTTGGACTGCCTTCGACGCAGTCGCCGCCTATAAGCCTTTAAGGCTCTACAAAGTCTCACACATCTCCAATCTCCACGTGGACGCCATACAGTGAAGGACGCCCAAACAGGCCCAACACTAAGGCCAATGCTTTAGTAGGCCAAAAAGGTTTGACTCTACTTTTCCAACTTTACTTTTCCTTAATTGAAGGGTGGCTCAACTTTTCTTTTGAAAAGCCAATGGTCATAAAATTTCAGAATTTAAAAAATTGTTCATATGCACACTAGCAAAATTTTACCGATTTACTTTAAGGTGAACTTGGAATCTAGCTAGGATTTTTCAATTCATACACTAAACCCCAATTTTAATTGAACACTGGTCTCGAATAGCCCCAAAATGAAAGGGCATGTGTGTGTGTGTGTGTGTGTGTGTGTGTGAGAGAGAGAGAGAGAGAGAGAGAGAGAGAGGTCTCAAAGAGAGTGCCAAAAGAAAAGATCAAAATAATATATATAATGGAGTTTAAATTACCAAGCAAGGAGATGCCTTCCACATGTCATTCTTTGCAACTTGCACAAAAACCCACGTTTGGAACTCCATGGAATAATTGCAACCTGACGACCTCGACGCTTGAAGGTCTCAGTCCAATCTTGACCTGCAAGAGCTGCTCCTGCATGCGTTTGTGTCCAGGATGTGTGTATGTGGTGTGTTCATGTGTGTGTGTGTGTGTGTGTGTGTGTGTGTGTGTGTGTGTGTGTGAGAGAGAGAGAGAGAGAGAGAGAGAGAGAGAAGAATAAGAAGAAGAAACGTGATTGGCCACTGGCTATGTGTACGCATGAGACTCGAATCTCAACCTACAGTGTGACAGGGCATTGGTGGTGTGTGTGAGAGAGTGTCCAATCTAGCTGAGCGAGCATGTGCGTGCACCCAAGGCTGTGTGTGTGTGTGTGTGTAAGTGAGAGAGAGAGAGAGAGAGAGAGAGAGAGAGAGAGTAGCTAGAATGTTCACTCTTTGTGTGTGTGTGTGTGTGTGTGTGTGTGTGTGTGAGAGAGAGAGAGAGAGAGAGAGAGAGAGACTAGCTAGAGTCTTCACTCTTTGTGTGTGTGTGTGTGTGTGTGTGTGTGTGCAATAAGGTTTTATATGCTTTATGTAGAAATACGTAGGTTTTTTTGAGCCCTTGGATACATAATGCTTTTTTCCAAAAGCTTAGAAAATCTATAGACGAGACTTGAGATTTAGTATATTTGAGTGTTTTTACACTAAGTTTCTATGATTTCATGGATTTTTTCACCTTCAAATCTAGAATCTAAAATTTGTAGGTGGGATTACACTAAACCTAGCTTTTTTTCGAGTGCTCGGATACATATTGATCTTTCTCATAAACTCGAAAAACTTACATATGAGAAAAGTATATTTGAAGGTCTTTACATGATTTTCCTAAAATTTGCCTATAAAATTTGGAGATTTGCCTTTAAAATTTAAGGTTTTGACTAAATTTGGAGGTTGCCATCAAGGGCTTTTAGAGAATCCCACAAAAAATGAAAACATATGATAGAATTATAGAGACAAATTTACTATATTTGAAAGTTTTTATATTTGAATTTCTCATATTGCATGTATGATGATGATTGTCAGTGCCTCCCCTTTGATCTGTAATTCATCCCTACTAATTTGTATGAGCTTTGTATATTTTCTCACCTTCAAATCTAGAATTTAGAGGTAAACCTCAAAATTTGTAGGTGAGATTACACTTTACCTAGGTTTTTTTCGAGCACTTGGATATAGAGTGCTTTTTTCCATGTATCAATGTTTATAGTTTAGGATGCCACGTATGTCTGGAAGGAGAAGGGTGCCGGTAAGGAAGCTCTAAGTAGTTTTCACATGAGGCAAGAGGTGAGGCTTGTGTACAAATTCAATGATGTATCCTTATATCTCAAAGGCATATGGCATCATGCAAGTATTTGACATGAGCAAACTAAAATGGCTATTAAGGGGCTCTTTAAAAAAACCTTCCTATTTAATATTTAAATGTAGCCTCTTGGAATTCACTTATGTGGTCCTTGGCACCCCCATTCTTAGGGGTTCTTGCTCTTTGGGGTCACTTTCCAAGGAAGCAAATTTACTATATTTACATTAAACTTAGATTTTCTCTAAGCACTCACGTACACAATGTTTTTTTCAAAAATTTGGAAAACCTACCTGTGAAAATTTTAGAGGCAAATTTATTGTATTGATGGTTTTTACACTAAATTTATCTAAACTTTGTAGGAATTCTTACCTTTTAATCTAGTAAATCTCAAAATTTGTAGGTTAGATTACACTGAATGTAGGTTTTTTTTAACACTGATCTGATACACAATACTTTCTCCCAAAAACTTGGAAAACCTACGTATGAGAAATTTTAGAGGCAAATTTACTATATTTGTAGGTTAGATTACGCTGAATGTAGGTTTTTCTTTAGCACTAAGATACACAATACTTTCTCCCAAAAACTTGAAAAACCTACGAATGAGAAATTTTAGACGCAAATTTACTATATTTGAAGGTTTTATTTTGCAAGTGGGATCACACTAAACCTAGGTTTTTTTTTTAGCACTCAAATACACAATATTTTTTCCAAAAACCTGGAAAACCTACATATGATTACAGTAAGCATACACTCGAATACATTTCTAGGTGGAATTGCACTAAACCTAGCACTTTTTCTAGCACTGGGATAAATAATATCAATGTTACAACAAGAGATGAAATCTTTGAGATTTTTAGTAGGGAGAGGAAGGCGTTGGAGTGCCTTACGCATTATTTGTTGAAGGTGCCATTGATCCAACATCTAATGATGATGGTGAAGAGGGAGGTTCTCCCTCATCTAGACCTTGTGTGATGTCTAACACATTAATGCTTTCTTGAAGTGTTGGTTTGCGTGAATGTGGGATGTGTATGGAGATGATCCATTGAAGACTAGCGGCCCAACAACATACTTCAATGTCCGTAAACCACTCTTCATCTCTTCCTCCATCAAGCTAGGGGCCAATCCCATGGACTCGAGAATGTCAAGTTAGATGTACAAGTAATGCAATGAGCAAACATGAGCTATGCTTCTTTTCACCTCTTCTAACGGCTTGGAATTATCCATCTTGAGCATACTAGCTCGATGTGAGTGCAACCAAGTGGTGATGGTACTCCTCACAAGATGGGCTCATTGGGTGGCAATGGCACTACACCTATTCTTCATGTCCATGGCTAATTGCATCTCTCAGACGTGGTACACATAGGCATGATCGTCTTCCATGTTGACCAAAGATGTGCAGCAGATCCTTTGAGAAGCTATTTAAGGTTAAATTCTCCTTCATCATGGAGCTAGCAGGCCCTCTGTAGCTCTCTTTTTTCTCAAACTATTAGTCTCTGTGTGTGTGTGTGTGTGTGTGTGTGTGTGTGTGTGTGTGTGTGTGTGTGTGTGTGTGTGTGTGTGTGTGTGTGTGTAACATGCTGCTTAACAAGAAGCGACTTCTACTGTATGATGAACACTATAAAAGATGAAGACTTCATGAATTGGGAGCAAAGCTTGAGAAAAAAGTGTAATGTCACCTACAAATTTTGAAACGTTACCTCTAAATTCTAAATTAGAAGGTAAGAAAACCTTCAAAATATGAAGGATTTTAGTATTTAAAGTTTTTTTGGGCAGTTGGGGGGGAGAGAGAGAGAGAGAGAGAGAGAGAGAGAGAGAGAGAGAGAGAGAGAGAGAGTTAAACAACTACAAGCAACCCAGAGTACTATCCAATTAAATAGAGAGAAGGGAGGATGAGGAGAAGAATATAAATATTAATCTGTGTGTGCGTGTGTTCTCTTCAATAGCTATAAAGTACCTAGATCTATTGAATAAGGGCTAGAAAATCGTACGTAACATGTGAGAACTTGCCAAGCTTGGTATTAAAGGAATATTTGTTGCCTCTTCCATGTATATTTTTATTTGAGAACCCATATAGAGATGTTGTGAATCATTTTCTTGAAATGCAAGAGTGTATACATGTAGAATAATACAATCTATATAATTTTCCACCTTTGTAGTTGTAAGAATAAAAGACATGCATTTTCTAGCCGCTGCAAAGCGCAGGTCACATACTAGTTATATTATTGAAACTCTTTAGCAAGACCATGGAGTTGCACTCCAGCCTTCAATTTTGAAGGGCGATTACTTTTGTTTTTGTAAAGGGTGGCTCTACTTCACACCTTGGGAAAATAACGAGCAACGAGTTGTGCCATACATCGACAAGTTGGTCCATCTCGAATGTGTGTGTATGTGCGCGCACGCATGCGAGAGAGAGAGAGAGAGAGAGAGAGAGAGAGAGAGAGAGAGAGAGAGAGAGAGATGCGACACATCGTAGGTCTGAGAGAGAGAGATCGGGTTTCATTTTCTACGACATCGTTGTGTGTGTTGAAGGTCTTAAAGAGAGATCTCTTCGTTATTTAATGCAGATGTGTGTGTGTGTGTGTGTGTGTGAGAGAGAGAGAGAGAGAGAGAGAGAGAGAGAGAGAGAGAGAGAGAGAGGGCCAACTCCATTTAGTCCTGTTGAGGAGTGTGTGTGTCTATTTCTGTTTGAAAGAGAGAGAGAGAGAGTGCCATTGATTGGCCTTGGTGTTTGATAAAATATGCCCCCCCTCCCCCCCGCCAAAACTCGATCATGAACACAACCCAACACTCACTGTACAAATTCTCAAATGTTGCCGCAAGAAACCTCATGTAGTCTCCTCTATCAACAGCCGTGGCTACCAACAACTGATCCGCCACAAGCCCCACACCCTTATACAACCTCAATCCTCTATTGGCCAGGATGCCAAGACTTTGAATCCAATATATGTCCCACTCGCCACAAGCGCTTGCTGAGCCACCTACTCCTCTACCGTTGCATGTCCGCCACCCTTCTTGACGAGCTCCATTTTCCCTAGCTGCGGCCCTCCACACCGAGAGAGAGAGAGAGAGAGAGAGAGAGAGAGAGAGAGAGAGAGTGAGAGAGTGTCCCACATCGGTGTCCACAATTTCTTCGTCTTTTTTCGGTCAATCAGTGGATGCTTCAATGTTGAGAGCTCCAAAGAGACCATTCAAGCTTTTTAGCTTTCCCAAGTTTCCACATCTCGAACTCTTGACATAGGCAAGAAAAAAGGGGTTCTGCAAGGAGACAAGTGGCATTGCCTACTGCTACAATGCTCACGGCAACGGTCATGCAAGGCAGGTCTTCCATTCAGTGTTTGAGAAAAATGTGTCTTAGCTTAATATCATGCTGTTTTCAATTTCAAAAATGCGAGTTGAGGGCAAGGGGAAAAGGAGAAATCCCGCCCCAAAGTAGAGAAAAATAGTGTAAAAACCTGCAAAATAAACCTAACTTTCTAAATTTCCTCTTGGAAAATTAAAAGAAAGCAATTTTGTATGTTTGAAAAAATGATTTTTCCAGAACACTGATGTGATTGCATTGGAGGATGATCATTGCCAGTTGAGGGTTAGCAATCCTTTGCTCATTTGGATTCTCTTTAGTGTTGCATACCTAATGTGGGACCTTTGCCTCCCCCTAGAAATGATGACTCCGATCTCTTATTTTAGGGTTGCCTCCATGCATGAGCCTCCATTGTAGGACTGCCTCCATATCATTTTGCTTACATTTAGAGCCTGGTCACTTTGGCACGGCTAAATAGCCTTCTAGCTTTGTTTGCAAGTCAAGAAAACCGGTGTCTTTTTGAAGATAAATGCTGGATTTGGCTGAGTGATGAGACAGATCTTGAGCAGGTTCTTGCTAACCGACAGGGCCTCAAAAGTCAACCATGTAAAAGGCTATGCCCGTTTCGAGGCTCTTGACTACCACGATTAGATAGGTAGAGAGAGAAGAGCCGGCTCATGAGTGGACAAAAAGCAGGCTCGTTGGTACACACGACCAGGCTCTTCACCTCTCACATGCTTCATTTTAATAATATAAACTAGACATGCAACCTGAGAGAGAGAGAGAGAGAGAGAGAGAGAGAGAGAGAGAGAGAAGAAGAAGAAGAAGAAGAAGAAGATCACAAGAGACCTAAAATATTTAGCCGATGAACGTTGATTCTTGAACTCAAGGTCTTGCATGCTCACATACTTATACAAGGAGAGGGGGACACAATGACCTTAAAGGTTAACCCGAGAGAGAGAGAGAGAGAGAGAGAGAGAGAGAGAGAGAGAGAGATCATCCTTAAAGGTCAGATTGACCTATGGGACCGAGTACAACATGTAACATGCTTGAAGACTAAGTGCCTCAATGCTCTACCTCACATTTAAGCTAAGCCATATGGCTACTATGGTATAAAATATGAGTAAGGGCAAGCATGTGAATGGTTGAATACAGTCTTCTCTCTCGAAGAAGAACATGCATGTGTGTACGTGTGTGTGTGTGTGTTTTGTAACAAGCCCTTTCTTTTAGGATGATGCCCAAAACTCTTGCAAAGAGAAACGATTGAGTGAACTTTTGTCCTCACATTTTAAGGTGCCAATGGTGTCCAAATGTACACAAAAAAACAATATGCATCTTATATTACTAACATGCTTATGGTCAATTGCAAGAGACCTCAACATCCATGCGACGAGTCTTGGTAGATGCAAGTGTACATGCTAGCTAGATTGAGTGCAATCCAACCTATAAATTTTGAAATTTACCCACATATAGAGACAAAGTTGCTATAGCCATGCAATCACCCCCAGGTCATATACCCATCATGAATAGTGCCTTTGAGAATCAAACGACACACTACTCACCAAATCAGTTGTGCATACCAATGGCAAAGTTTCTTCTACTACTATGTGCTGTGATGTTGGCATGTTGGGTCATGGTTGGTACATGCATCCTAAGTGCCAACAAATAGCAGTTGATGACTTAGTTGACTGTGATGCCCCAGATGCAAGACAAAAACTACACGAGAGAAGCATGGGAGAGTTGTTATCATGACCAATGCCTTGATTGGTAAGGATAGTGAGAGGGGATGCTAATGCATCTAAAGAATTTGTCGTTCAATGTAAACACTATATCCAAATAAGGATACCATCTCTCTATTATTCTATTTAGAGGGCCACTACCACTCATCAGGGTCCCACATCAATTGTGAGGGGGGGGACGTCTCTAGCCTAATCGCAAATTCACTGCCACCTTAGAGAGAAACATAGGATGTTAAGACAAGACATCATGCGAAGGGAGAAACCCATTACTTAATTCATTCCCAAGAGACCTCAAATTGACCTGATAATTATTGAACTCAACACACACACACACACACACACATATAGATAGAGAGAAGGAGGGGATCGACAGAGTATGTTGGAGCTTGGCATGAACAACTAGAAGTAGATTTGTCCTTGGTCAATCCACAAGAATGTGGAGAGTAACTACACTTCATTAGTTGTTCGACCTTACACTCAAAAAGGTAGACATAGTGTTGATCCAAAAGATAGATTTGTGCTTGGTTGATGTGAATGTGAAGGACACTTAGACCTTGCGTGCTGTCATACATTGTCATCTATAAAGTAGTTATAGTGGTGGTTGATACACAAGTGTATTAAAGAGCTATAAAAGCTCACATGAGAATCATAGGCATTTGCCCACATTTTTACCCTCCCTGTGAAGAGAAGGAGAACAATGGTTGCTTCCATTGACGCACATGTAGCCGCGGCAACGCGCGGGTCACATACTAGTTAAAATTAAATTCGGCCACAAATTGAACCTTTTAAATCCGGGCAGTGCATGTTGCTTTAGAATAAAACATCATAAAAACGGACATGGATACAACATGCACGCAAGGGTGAGTTGGTTAGCTCATGTCACCGAAAACTTGGGCTACGAAGTGGTGGGTTCAAGACCGTCACGAGGGGCCAAACTTTTGCGTTGCTTCCCGAGCTTAGCCCGCCTCAAGATCTTGCCTTACACTTCCGAGCCGCCGATTCCTTCATCACCCCTTATCAAATTTCGTGTGTCACTTAGTCACGAGCCGTCATCCATTGTCAACTCACAAGTAGGACTCGTTAGCTCATGCAAAGAAAACCAAGGACGTCACTAACTTGCCAACGTCGGCACTGCCTCAGTCAGAGAGAGAGAGAGAGAGAGAGAGAGAGAGAGAGAGAGAGCTGTAGCAACATACCTTGCACTCCTTGCTCTTGTCTCTATTAGAGTCTCTTTGCATTGCTACTGCTATCGACAAATTAACTTTTTTAAAGCGAGCAATATTTTTATTACAAGTATGGTTCGCTCAAAAGTAGCCTAAAAAAATGTGTACACAATTTGGTAGGCACCACGCCTATATCACTACCTGCTGCTTGAAGTGCCAACAAGGGAACACTTAAAAAAAAGGTTTGCATAAACAAGGGAACACTTAGAACACTTAAAACAAAGGTTTGCATAAACTTTCTTTAAAGTACGAGCTTTTTCACTCGTAAGCTATAAAGTGCACTTTCAAGCATCACTCAACTGCAATTGAGCCCATGACTCGGACATTAGAGGTCGATGCTTCAACCAACTGGGCTAGCTCTCGTCAACAAAGGTTACCATAAACGTAAAACACTACTAGCCTATGGGAACACTTTAAAAAGATAGCTATCTCCCGTTGACAAGGGTTTACATAAACTTAAAACAATCTAATAAGGGAACACTTAGAGCAAAGGTTTGCATAAACGCTCTAATGCAGCTGAGATACGTCTATGGAGGCTTTACGGAGTCGAAAACCACAGCGATTCTCAGGGCCATTCAAAAGAAGGCAGATTTAGGGTTACTTACAAGAGGACCTTTGAGAATTAGGGTATCTTCTGTGTAGATTTGCGGCTCATCCAGCTTGACAGAATCAATGTCCTCATCCCACTTCTCCAGGATGTACTCCATGTCTTCTTCGTTGCCTTCCAAGTTTGCCTGCAGGAATGCCACCAAGAGGCGCCCCGAGAAGCTTCTCATCGGTGCTTTTGATGTCCCCGACGTGCACATAATGGGTGTCCAGATCTCTGAGTCATCCAAGAAATCTAGGTGGCCATACTCCAAAGCAACAAAGTGATAGATGAGGGGAGAGGATGAACAGTTGAAATAGCCCGCATGGCTGCAGCATGCTGGGGCGCAAGGAGGCATTATTCCCAAGGGACCGCTGTGCTTACTCCCATACCCGGTTCCGAGAATGAGAACAGGAATCGACAATGCATTTTCTGTGTGATTACACCCTGCTTGAACCATCTTGGGTATAAATTCAGAGTCTGGCCCATTGCCATCTACAGGGTCGAGGGTTGCAAGAGCAGAAAAGCTTGGGATCTCCGTCGCATTTGCCTTCCCCAGTGCCAAAGCGAACGCAATTTTGCCTCCCCGGCTATGGCCTGCCATCACCAGCTTTGACACATCCGGGATGACGACATCCCCGGTTGGAATCGACGCATTCAGCAGTGCTTCCAAGCTCTTGGGGATCCAGTTTGCCACCTCTGCCGTCTCGTTAATCTCCTCCGTGCAGTTGGAATCAAGCGTGAGCTGGGTCTGATAAACAAAAGGGATATGCTTACCAGGCAATACAGAATAAAGAAATGCATTAAAGCCAGGATTATGCTTTTGCAAAGAAAGTGCAAATACCAAGAGAGTACTCTCTCTCTCTCTCTCACTCTCACATACACACACACATAAATGCCAAAGGGAATTCAACAGCTGAAGATGAAGGTGAGCAAAACAGTATTGACCTGAGGTGCCACAACAATGTAGCCCGAGGAAGCCAGATACTCGAACAGTTGAGTGTAGAAGCAATTGGCAAGGCTGAAGCCATGTTTGAAGAGGATGACAGGGTAAGTGCCATTCTGGATGGGAGTAGCGATGATGGTTCGGACCGGGGGCTCATGGTCGGCGGGAGGGCGGATGACCTTTGTAGTAGCGCAGGCAATAGAAACAGATGTCTGGAAGATCAAGACATTACTAGAGAGGTTGCCATAATATTGCGAGGAGGCCTGAGGGATATTATTCAATGTCACACGATCTGTTTCTGCATTCTCAAAGATATTTTCGACGG
This sequence comes from Adiantum capillus-veneris, assembly GCF_014529385.1. Taxonomy (NCBI): domain Eukaryota; kingdom Viridiplantae; phylum Streptophyta; class Polypodiopsida; order Polypodiales; family Pteridaceae; genus Adiantum; species Adiantum capillus-veneris. The sequence continues at coordinate 19,198,726 of NC_140946.1, forward strand.
GTGTGCCGCTGTCGTTGCCCAGCGCCTGGGCATACAATTTTGTGCCAGCTGCGCTGCAGATCAGCAGAAGGATGACACTGAAAGAGGCAGCAAGTAGGGATGAGGATGGAGAAATTGCCATAGCTGGCGCCATTTCTGCAAGAAGTTGATGAAAGCCGTCAAGCTATGTCGCGGGACGGCGCTATTGCAAGATCACTGATCCACAGTAGCTTAAAAATCCTCTTTCTCTCGGCCTCCCACTCCCAGAAAAGAAGAGAGAGTGTCCACAGTCCGTTTCTCTAGAGTACGATTTCTTGAGTGTCTTGACTATCTTGTGCATACATACTACTGCCTAGGTTCTTTAGGTCTACAATAAATTTCTCTCTCACATTTTTGCCACGTTTGATCTTGACACCTTCATCTCGAATCAATGGTCCCAAATTATTCTTATGTCACACGTCGGCGACGGATAGGGCCGAAAAAGCTGAAATTAGACACCCTACTTGTCGAGAGGGGGGGACGAAGTGTAATATTTTACTTTCCGAGTATTGCTGCATCCAGACGAAGTGTAATATTTTACTTTCCGAGTATTGCTGCATCCAGTGGCCGGCGTACCATGATCTCAAGTTGTTGCATCCAGTTCAATTCTCCTCGCTGAGCTTTGCACTGCTTATTTTTCAAGTGTCCTCTAGTGAGGGAAGATGGGCGAGGGGTTTGCCCCGGTTTGGTTTGTAGAGCAGCAGACACACTTTGAAGCCAATAACTTTTTGCCACAACATCCCCACACAAGTCTGAGCAGACGTGTGTGATAGGGGCCTTAGGCAATGGTCACGCGAGGCTTAGTTATATGTTATTTGAACAGATAACTAAGCGTCATTCTTGGTCACACGCAAAAAGAAGCATTAAATGACTTACTAAGCGTACCCTTTGTAACTATGCCGAATTTGGCATAGTTGTGAAGTTGAAGGCATAGTTGGGAGGATAAATGAATAACTAAGCATCGCGTGACCATGCAAAAGGCTTAGTTTTTTATTAAATGCTTTGTCTGTGCATAGTTGGCATAGTTATCAATAACTGATGTCATAAAATCTAATATCTAACCAACCCAAATGATTTTCTCATATTAAATTGATCACTTAATGTGGGAGAATAAACGGGAACAAGTGTTAAGATATAGATATATGCTTATAGATCTATCTCAACACGGGGCCAATAGTAAAGGGGCCCAAATGGGAGATCGTCTATCAAGAGCAAGGCTAAACAATGGAACATAAGACCTTAGGGTTAGCTTCATTGAAGACCTCCAATAATGTGTGTAAAAGTCCTTTGACCTTAGGTAAGCTAGGGCTGAGCTTAAGGTGGGAACCCGGCCCAAACTCGAGGTGCTTGTCATGCTTGAGGTGCTTGATTAAGATGCTTGAGGTGCTTGATTGGCTCCATGCTTGAGGTGCTTGACTTGGTGCATGATTAAGGTGCTTGAGGTGCCTTGAGAAGCTTGCATGAGATGCTTGTGGGAACACCCCCTACTTCAAGTGCTTAGTCATGCTTGATGACTAAGGGGCTTGCTCATCCAAAGTCAAAAAGATCCCTCCAAGGAGGGGGGCGAGCCTACAAGGGGGGGGGGGGGGGGATGAGAGAGAACACACACACACACACACACACACACACACACACACACACACACACACACAAGGGAAGCCCCAGCTTGAAGAGGCAGCAATGACACTTGTCAAGTTCTTCCTCATGTTGCCCTCATGGTGTGCTTGAAACCTATTGGTTGGCCACCCAAGGGGTCCAATGATAATAAAGGATATTTAATTAATTGATTTTGCATTTATCAAGTCCTCTCTCTCAAAGGGGAAAGGGGGACACTTGTTCCAAGGCTATCCCTGTTTCTTGTAATGGCTCCTGCTATTGGCTAGGCCTGGAGGGGTCCAATGATCTTCAAGCATGAGCTACAAGGGGGGGTCAACCCAAGCAAGCTAGGGGGGTGCTTAGGGGGTATACTCACCCACACACACTCACAAACACTCTCATTGTGTACTATGCAAAGTGAAAGAGCTCCCTCTCTTTCTTCAAGCAAGTAGAGGTTGAGAGCCTACACCAACACTCTTGGCTATGGAGTGCAAATCCATCCAAGAGCCATGCTTCAATGCTTGAGCTTGCCATCTATTTCTTCTTCATTACTATGCTATTATGTATGCTAGCACAAGAGTTATGATAAGTGAGGAACTAGCTCTTTCTCGTATGAAATGTTTCTTCTTCCTCTTCCCTACCCTCATTCCCTGCTAGCTCTCTCCACCTTCGAAGGTGTTTGAGGTCTTGGGACTGAGTCTTGGTATAGTTAAAGCTTTCTTCAAGTTTAGGTTATGCTATGATGATGATGCATGAAGCTTTCCATCTTCATTGCTTCACCTAGGTCACAAGGAACACAAAGAATGTATTGTAACAAGTCTCTCTTTATGGGAGAAATCATAATACAAATGCCTATTGGAGGGGGGACCGGCTCCACATAAATCCGGTCCTCAACTGTTGTCATGTTCTCTAAATTCTCTCTCTTGCAAAAGTATTGTCTATGCCAAGTTAACTAATTGCTATGATTATGTTGCTATCTTCAATTATGTCTACCCGCTATGCTCACAAAATCATGTCTTGAAAGTACTCTCATTAAATTCCGCTACTCTCAAATTGAATAGGCAAATTCCATTACATTGGTATCAGAGCATTTGGTTTCTCTTTTCTTGCTTAAGAAGAGAGGTCCTTAAGTAGCCTATAAATGGTTGATGTTGTTAATTATAATAGAGTAAGTGGAACTGGGATCTAATATCGGTTTTGTTAAGCCTACTATGTGGGGGATGGTGCACACCTCGGGAGCTTTGGACTTAATAATGGAGTCATTTTAGACTTGCCTACGGCTTTACCATTATTGAGCCATAAGAAGTCCAAAAGGAGCTAGCCCTTGGAAACTCTGCTATGTTAGACCTACTCCTCTACTCTCTATAATTAACCACTTTGAGCCGTGGGTGTAGATACTTAAGAGCCGATTTTCAAAGGCTAAGAGGAGTGGCAACTAAGGTTTTGTATTGCCAAAGCATACACTAAGTATAAACATAAATTTTGTTAACATGGCTGACAATAATCAAGAGAGTAGAATGAACATTGATAGCTTTGATTTTGCACATGAAGGTGCTAATGATGATGCTCCCATGTTTGTGAATTATCTCGTCACTAGGTTGCAACAAGCTATGGGCAACCCTATTTTGCAAGCCGAAGTTACTCAACAACTTCGTGCTTATGGAATTTCCCTTCCTCTCCCAGAGGAGAGAGAGCTTAGGAGGCCTCTTGAAGAGACCCCCAAAAGAAGACTCTCTCCCATTCGAGAGGAGGAATCCAAAGAGAAAGAAAGCAATGACAGTCTAAGTTCTTCTGAAGATGTGGCTCCACGAAGATGGCGGTCTAGACGATCGCCTACTCCTCCCAAGAGGAAAAGAGCAACCCATAGTCCTTCTCCTCATCACTCTGAAAGGCAAGAGAGGAAACAAAGGAAGAAAAGGGCTAGGAAGAGGTCACCCTCTTCTCCTTCTTCTTCACTTTCCTCCTCTTCCGATGAAAGTTATGGATATTCTCCTAGAGAATATAAGAGGGGAGGACATCGCAAATCATTTCCTGCATGGCGAAGGTCACAAAAGCTAAAGAAGTTCAAGGAGGGAGGAAAGAGTATCTCTTTTCTCACCTATGATGGCACCTTTGGTGCTACCGACAAAGTGTTGGCCTTCATCCAGCAATTTGATGCGGCCTTTGGGGACGAGGGCTTCACAGAGTCCTCCAAGCTACGCCATGTAGCTATGCACTTCCAAAAATCAGCTCGTCAATGGTGGGCTAGCCTTCGTGGCAATGGAGAAGCCCCAAAGACATGGAAAACTCTACGAGTTTCCATCATGAAGCAATTTCTTCCAAGTGATACTAAAGATAAAGTTCTTACCGAATGGCGCGGCTTGAAGCTTCTCTCTCATGAGTCTATCAACAAGTATGTAGACAAGTTTTGGGATTTACATCTCAAAGCTACTGTCTTTCAAAAGATAGACTTTGCCGAGCAAAGACAGCAATTCTGTGCGGGATTACCTGAAGAGATGGCCGAATACATCAACTCTCAACGGCCCGGTACTATTACCGAAGTAATCCACCACACCATGGTTGCTTCACGCATCAATTTCCATCAAGGGGCTAGACGTAATGTCAAGCCCATGGAAAACAAAGATAAAAATGATGCAAAGGGGAAATGCAATGCTCAAAATAATTCCCAAGGCACTTCCAACAACAACAACAATAACAACAACAACAATCGGTCCAAGGAGAAGGGAGTTTACAAAGGTAAAAACAAACTCTCTCCTGAAGAGCTTGAAGCTTTTCGCAAGGACCATAAGTGTTTCAAGTGTGGGGAGCAAGGACATGGCTATCGTTCTTGCCCCAAGAAGAATACTCGCAATGAGACTCCTAGGGCTTCCACCATCGAAGCTCCAAAAGAGGATGCTCATTGCAAAGGATCATCACTTTCCTATGCGTGGGGAAAGGTAAGAGAGCATGATGCCTTCATCTTGTTTGACCCAGGCTCTACTCTCAACTTCATATCAATAGAGTTGGCCACCAAGTTGGGCATTCAAGCTTTTGAGATGGGAGATATAGTAACAGCTGATGCAGCTTTCAAGGGACAACAAGCCTCCGTTACTCCCTTGATTGGGAAGTTGAGGCTTCATGTCCAAAGCTATGTCGACAAAGAAGACTTCTTCATCTCTCCTCTCCAACATTAGGATGTTATCCTAGGGGCACCATGGTTTGATCGCATGGCTGCCAACATGAAGTTCCCTGAAAGGAGAATTTACTTCACCTACAGGGGAAAGAACATGTATATAGATGCTAGTGAGCGTGGTCGCACTATTCCACTTGTAAATCCTCTTTCTTTTGATAAATCAATGAAGAGCTCAGTTTCTGCGTACATGATTTATGTCAAAGAGTCTCTAAAAGCTAATAATGTTTCATCAAATGAAAATGATAGGAATCAAGAAGAGTTAGACTTGTCTACTTTTCTAAAAGGATTCCAAGATGTGTTCATCGATGATATCCCTATGGACCTACCTCCAAAACGAGGGGATGATGACCATCGTATTGAGCTCCTTCCAGGAAGCTCACCGCCTAACAAACTTCCTTATCGAGTCTCACGAGCTCAACAAGAGGAGATTATGAGGCAAGTACAGGAATTGGTAGACAAAGGGATGGTGAGGCCTAGTTCCTCTCCCTTTTGTTCTCCAGTCCTTTTAGTGCAAAAGAAAGATGGTACATACCATATGTGTGTGGACTATCGAGCACTAAACCATATCACTATCAAAAACAGATTTCCCGTGCCTCGGGTAGAAGATCTGTTTGATAAGCTACAAGGCTCTACCTACTTCAGTAGGATTGACCTTAAGAGTGGCTATCATCAAATAAGGATAGTGGATGAAGATATCCTAAAGACCGCGTTTCGCACAACATTTGGTCTTTATGAATATCTAGTCATGCCTTTTGGCTTGACTAATACACCAGCTACTTTCAATCGTCTCATGGAGAAAATTTTTAGACCATATCGTAAATTCACTGGAGTGTTCTTTGATGCTATCATCATCTACTCCAAGTCTTTGGAGGAACATAAGCAACATCTCCAAGTGATTTCTCAAGCCTTGAGGGAGAACAAACTTTTTCTCAACCAAAAGAAAAGTGAATTCTTCCTTCAAGAGATTCAATATCTAGGTCATATTATCTCTCACGATGGTATTCGTATGGATCCATCAAAGTTAGAGGTAATAAAATCATGGCCTAACCCAAGGAATCTACATGAGCTAAGAAGCTTTATTGGTATGTGTGCATACTATAGACGCTTCATGGCAAAATTCTCTCAAGTAGCAGGACCACTACACGACTTAACAAAGAAGAACGTTAAGTTTGTATGGACTGCTAAGGAGCAAAATGCTTTTGAAAAACTCAAAGAGAAGCTTACTTCCCAACCAGTCCTCGTGCTTCCGGATCTCTCAAAGCCATTTGAGGTCCAATGTGATGCGTGTGGTGATTGCCTTGGAGCTGTTTTGCTTCAAGAAGGGCATTCCATAACATATGAGAGCTGAAGGCTCAATAGTGATGAACGAGTCTTGGGCATTTATGAGAAAGAGCTTTTAGTTGTTCTACATGCCCTAGACACATGGAAGCACTACCTATTGGGGACTCCATTTATCCTACAAACCGACCACCAAAGTCTCAAGTATTTCATGACGCAAACCAAGCTTTCCGACAAACAAATGAGGTGGGCAAATTTTCTTTCGCAATTTAATTTCCATATTGCTCACATAGCTGGTAAGCACAATCAAGTTGCCGATGCACTTTCACGACGACCAAAAGTTAATGCGGTGTCTATAGCTACTCACAATGATCTATCCTCTATGATAGATGAGTATGCTACTGACCCTGACTTTAGAGACATAATGTCAGGCCTTGCTTTGGGGAAGAAAGAGGAACCATTCACCTTGCAGGATGGTTATCTTCTCCACGGCAATAGGCTATGTGTTACCCATTCCCTTCGTGAGAAGGTTATGTATGAATCCCATGCTCCTCCATATGCAGGGCATAGAGGTATTCAACCTACTCTCCGAGGAGTAGAGACGTATTTCTATTGGCCTACCATGAAAGTGGAAATACAAGAGTATGTTTCAAAATGTAGTATGCCAAAAGACCAAGTATGATAGAGGGAAGCAACCTGGATTACTCCAGCCATTGCCTATTCCAAATTCACCATGGGAGAGTATATCCATGGATTTCATCTTTGGATTACCCAAGTCTATCCATGGGAATATAGGAATATGGACAATAGTTGACAGGTTTAGCAAGCAAGCACATTTATTCCTGTCAAAAAGACTATTAAGGCACATCAAATGGCAACTCTCTTCATATCTTAGATTTTCAAGCACCATGGATTACCCACATCCATCGTGTCAGATAGAGATGCTAGAATGACCAGTAATTTTTGGAAAGGTCTCTTTGAAAATCTAGGAATAAGATTGAATTTCGCTTCGGCCTATCACCCACAAACGGATGGCCAAAGTGAGATAGCGAATCTTACGATACTCGATCTACTCAAGACTTATGTTACCGAAGTAGATCAACGCTCACAATGGGAAAAGTATTTACCTCTAGTAGAGTATGCCTACAATAATACTGTCCATACTTCTACGGGGAAAGCACCTTTCGAGATCATAGAGGGAAGACCTAAAAGTCCCTTGCTACTCAAAGTACATGGGAAGATCTTCGCCGCCGATGAGTATAGCCGTGACCTACAAGAATCTTTTCAAAAGATTAGGGAGGCTATAGCCATCTCTCAACAAAGGCAAAAAGCTGCTGCTGATAAGCACAGAAGAGCCTTAATGTTCAAAGAAAATGATTGGGTCTTACTCAAATTTCCTAAGGCTCGATTAAGGCAAACGACGGGCAAAAATCCTACGGGCCATCAAAAGTATTATGCTAAACTAGCAAAAAGATACTATGGTCCTTTCCAAATCTTGAAGTCCATCCATGAGACGGCTTATCAACTCAAGTTGACCAACCATTGGCTTATACACAATGCCTTTCATGTAAGCCTACTTAAGCCCTACAAAGGAGAGCCACCAACTGAACCAATTATTGAAGACCCTCCCGAAGTTGAAGACCAAGAAGAGGTGCTACAACCCGAAGATGTCCTTCAGTATGAAGACAAGGTACTACGACATGGTAAGATAATCCGACGGTATCTTATTAAGTTCAAAAATTATCCTTTTGAAGATGCTAGATGGATTCAAGGAGTACAACTTAAGGATAGTATGAACCTTGTCAATGCTTACAATGCTACATTAGAGTAAGCAAATGTACAAATTTCTTTTAAATGACTCATGTTTTTGTCTTATAAGACTAGTCCTCTTTTTAATCGTGCACAAATTTAACTAGTATGCATGCTTAGAATCATGTTTGTGATGACGACGTCTCTCAAACACCAAGTAGAATTTGTCACTCTACTTTGGGAGAATGAAATGGACTAAAGAGCACACATGCTTGCGGAAGCTATGTCTCCCAAGCACCAAATGGATTAGTCATCCATCTTGGAAAGATGTCGTAGGGTAAAAAAGGGATCCTCTACCCGCTAAGTACGATTGACTAATGACTAACGCTTTATCTCTTCTACCTCATAGTCGAGTACGACTATGATTTCAAGAGAGAGGTAATGTCATAAAATCTAATATCTAACCAACCCAAATGATTTTCTCATATTAAATTGATCACTTAATGTGGGAGAATAAACGGGAACAAGTGTTAAGATATAGATATGTGCCTATAGATCTATCTCAACACGGGGCCAATAGTAAAGGGGCCCAAATGGGAGATGGTCTATCAAGAGCAAGGCTAACCAATGGAGCATAAGACCTTAGGGTTAGCTTCATTGAAGACCTCCAATAATGTGTGTAAAAGTCCTTTGACCTTAGGTAAGCTAGGGCTGAGCTTGAGGTGGGAACCCGGCCCAAACTCAAGGTGCTTGTCATGCTTGAGGTGCTTGATTGGCTCCATGCTTGAGGTGATTGACTTGGTGCATGATTAAGGTGCTTGAGGTGCCTTGAGAAGCTTGCCTGAGATGCTTGTGGGAACACCCCCTACTTCAAGTGCTTAGTCATGCTTGATGACTAAGGGGCTTGCTCATCCAAAGTCCAAAAAGATCCCTACAAGGAGGGGGGCGAGCCTACAAGGGGGGGGGGGGGGGGGGGGGGGGGGGGGGGATGAGAGAGAACACACACACACACACACACACACCACACACACACACACACACACACACACACACACACACACACACACACACACACACAAGGGAAGCCCCAGCTTGAAGAGGTAGCAAGGACACTTGTCAAGTTCCTCCTCATGTTGCCCTCATGGTGTGCCTGAAACCTATTGGTTGGCCACCCAAGGGGTCCAATGATAATAAAGGATATTTAATTAATTGATTTTGCATTTATCAAGTCCTCTCTCTCAAAGGGGAAAGGGGGACACTTGTTCCAAGGCTATCCCTGTTTCTTGTAATGGCTCCTGCTATTGGCTAGGCCTGGAGGGGTCCAATGATCTTCAAGCATGAGCTACAAGGGGGGGTCAACCCAAGCAAGCTAGGGGGGTGCTTAGGGGGTATACTCACCCACACACACTCACAAACACTCTCATTGTGTACTATGCAAAGTGAAAGAGCTCCCTCTCTTTCTTCAAGCAAGTAGAGGTTGAGAGCCTACACCAACACTCTTGGCTATGGAGTGCAAATCCATCCAAGAGCCATGCTTCAATGCTTGAGCTTGCCATCTATTTCTTCTTCATTACTATGCTATTATGTATGCTAGCACAAGAGTTATGATAAGTGAGGAACTAGCTCTTTCTCGTATGAAATGTTTCTTCTTCCTCTTCCCTACCCTCATTCCCTGCTAGCTCTCTCCACCTTCGAAGGTGTTTGAGGTCTTGGAACTGAGGCTTGGTATAGTTAAAGCTTTCTTCAAGTTTAGGTTATGCTATGATGATGATGCATGAAGCTTTCCATCTTTATTGCTTCACCTAGGTCACAAGGAACACAAAGAATGTATTGTAACAAGTCTCTGTTTATGGGAGAAATCATAATACAAATCCCTATTGGAGGGGGGACCGGCTCCACATAAATCCGGTCCTCAACTGTTGTCATGTTCTCTAAATTCTCTCTCTTGCAAAAGTATTGTCTATGCCAAGTTAACTAATTGCTATGATTATGTTGCTATCTTCAATTATGTCTACCCGCTATGCTCACAAAATCATTTCTTGAAAGTACTCTCATTAAATTCCGCTACTCTCAAATTGAATAGGCAAATTCCATTACAAGTGATAACTAAGCCTCGCGTGACCATGCCCTTAGACAACCACATCGTAGGAATTGTACCCACCGTCCGATCGTACATCAAACTCATTGTTTGTGATCCCATTTAAAGTGTTGGATGTGATCTCCAAGACCTTCGTGACTAATTGGCACTCCCCTTGTCATGTGGGATCTGTGGTTGCCAAGAGTACCATGAACATCTTGTGAGAATCTTGTGAGCTATGAAATACCATGTGAACACACTTATTCCAAAGTGAACATGATGTGAAAACATTCAAAGCAAAGTGTCAATGCAAAGCCAGCAGCATGTAAACTTCATTCTACTTTTTTTACCATATTAGTTTATACTCCCACTTACATATCAATGAATGCATGATTGCTAAATGGTTGGGTAAGTGCGTTGATAGTAGAACATGGTGTGTTTGAGACCTCGGTCCAAAATTGAGTGCCCATTTTGTTTTTTCCTCCATCTAATCGAACAGCCTATATTGCTCGATGATGTTGCACCTTTGATTTCGCCTGAAAAGGGGGTATCAAATAGTCACGAGACTGATGTACTCGCGTGTCTTTCAAAAAATCAGCTCGGGTAAAAGCTTGCCCTTAAAAGAGTACCAGTCATAAAACTAGAGAAAACCCTTACAAAACCATATATGCCATTAGGTAGCGAGGTGATTACTATTATTGTATTCTTTCATGTTATTGGGAAACACATTCTGTATGTTTTCTTGAAAATTTATGCGTCCAAGAATTGAATTTGAGTCTTTACTGCATCCACCTAAACAAATTCTAGCCTCTCAATTCACACGTCGTCGCAACTAGAGTGCTTCGTTAGCTGCATTGTAGTATATAGTGCGTAGAAGATGACAATACGAGTTAGACTAATAGGTCTAGTTTTGTATGACATATCTATTTCTTGGAGAGAGAGAGAGAGAGAGAGAGAGAGAGAGAGAGAGAGAGAGAGAGAGAGAGAGAGAGAGAGAGAGAGAGATTGCGCTTACTGTCAGTGTGCTATACTTGGTACATTGCAATCTTCCAACAGCCCCCCAAGAGAGCCTGGCTGCGTACCAGTTTTTGGTTTTACCCTTTGGGTTGACCAATGCTCCTACCACTTTTTTTCTCTTTCGTCCGTGTTTGGGAAAGTGGGTTGTGTTCCTCGATGATATCTTAATTTACAATAAAACACTCGAGGAGCACCTACAACACCTTCGTGTCGTCTTACGTGTTTTGAGACGAGAAAAGTTGTATGCAAAGCAAACCAAGGGCGAGTTTTTCCGCATGAAATTTCTGTATATAGGTCATGTCATCTCGGTTGATGGCATTCACATTGACCCCAGAAATATACATGTTGTACTGGATTGGCCCATTCTTCACACGATTAGGCAAGTGAAATCCTTTTTGGGTATTATTGGCTTCTTTCGGAAGTTCATCAAGGACTACACTCGTATTGTCAAACCCTTTAGTCGTCTGCTAAAGGGCATCCAAAGCAAAAAGCGTAGTGATCGATGACTCGCTCGAAAAGAGAAACTAAATACTCTGATACCAATGTAATGGAAATGGCCTATTAACTTTTAGAGTAGCGAAAATTAGAGAAAGTACTTTTGTGAAATTACTTTGTGAGCATAGCTGGTGAACTTAATTGATGGTAGCAACATAAACATAGAATTTAGCTAACTTTGTGAGCATAGCTGGTGAACTTAATTGATGGTAGCAACATAAACATAGAATTTAGCTAACTTGGCATGAACAATACTTTTGCAAGAGAGAGAGTTTAGAGAACAATACTTTTGCAAGAGAGAGAGTTTCGAGAACATGACAACAGTTGAGGACCAGATTTATATGGAGCCGGTCTCCCCTTCAATAGGAATTTGTATTATAGTTTCTGCCATCAAGAGAGACTTGTTACAATACAATATTTGTGTTCCTTGTGACCTAGGTGATGCAATGAATATGTAAAGCTTCATGCATCATGAGCATAACATAAACTTTGTGGAAAGCATTAACTATCCAACCCTCGGTCCCAAGACCTCAAACACCTTCGAAGGTGGAAAGAGCTAGCAGGGAAGGAGGGTAGGGAAGAGGAAGAAGAAACATTTCATAAGAGAAAGAATTGGTTCCTCACTTTTATCATCATTCTTCTTGCTAGCATACATAATAGCATAGTAATGAAGGTGGATAAGATGGCAAGCTTAAGCATTGAAGCATGGCTCTTGGTTGGATTTGCATTCCATAGCCAAGAGTGTTGGTGTAGTCTCTCAACCTCTCTACTTGCTTGGAGAAGGAGAGGGAACTCTTACACTTTGCACAATACACAATGAGAGTGTGTGTGGGAGATTATACCCCTTAAGCATGCCCCCTACTTGCTTTGGTCGACCCCCTCTTCTAGCACACGCTTAAAGCTCACTGGACCTCTACAAGCCTGGCCAATCACATGCAGGATGCATACCAAGCAAGCATGTTAGCCTTGGGACAAGTGTCCCCCTTTCCCCTTTGAGAGAGAGGACTTGATAAATGAAAAAAATATTAATTAAATCTACTTAATTATCATTGGACCCCTTGGGAGGCCAACCAATAGGCTTAGGGCACTCCTTGAGGGTAACCTAGCTAGGGGCTTGACATGTGCCCTACTTGCCTCTTGGGCAAGGGGCGCCCTTTGAGAGAGAGAGTGGTCAAGAAATCACCCCCCCTTCTTGCATGGCTCGTCCCCTCCTTGTAGGTATATGCTTTGACTTTTGTGACACCTCAAGCCCCTCAACCTTGGGCCCAATTTTCACCACAAGCACAGCCCTTAAGCCCCTCAAGATTAGGTTGGGTTCCCACCTCAAGTACAACCCTAGCATCTCAAGCATGACAAGCACCTCAAGGATCCCAATCATCAAGCACTTCATGCATCTCAACCATTAGGCACGACAAGCACCTCAAGATTGGGCCGGGTTCCCACCTCAAGCACAACCCTATCTTACCTAAGGTCAAAGGACTTTTAACACTAACTATTGGAGGTCTTTAATGAAGCTAACCCTAAGTTATTTTAAGCTTCATTGGTTAGCCTTGCTCTTTGATAGACCATCTCTCATTTGGACCCCTTTACCATTGGCCCCATATTGAGATAGATCTGTAAGCACATGTCTATATTCTAACCCTTGTTCCCGTTTATTCTCCCACATTAAATGATCAGTTTAGTATGAGAAAATCATTTGGGTTGGTTAGATATTGGATTTCATGAAAAAAGAAGAAGTGTTTGTCATTTCTTGGAGTGCATTGATTGTAGAATATGCCCAACAGGGACATGGCCGAAAACCTATGGGCTGCATACAACAGATACAAAGAGATTGCATCTCGCCAAATGCAATCACCTGCACTCACATTTTGAAGGCATGTGGCACTACACAAGACGCCGATATGGGCAAGAGAATTCATGATTTTATTTTTAGTCAAGGGCTGTTGAGAAAATAATTCAAGCTTGGAAATGCCTTGGTTGACATATACGCCAAATGTGGTTTACTTCAGAAGCTCAGAAAAGTGCTTGATGAGTTTCCTATCCGGAATGTCGTCTCTTGTAATGCACTGATTGCGAGATATTCCCAAGTTTTCAATGGATGCAAATTGAGGTCATTTCTCCAGAGATCACCTATGCTTGCACCTTAAACTTTGAAGGCACGTGACACTGCATAGGACTCCAATATTGGCAACAATGATATTGTTAGACAAGGACTGTTGAAATAGAACGTCCTGCTTGGCCTTGATCGACATGTATGCCAAGATCATAGATCATTGGTTGGTTTTTTCATCCGATCCCATGGTGAATAGGTCGTTTGTAGTGTTGAAAACGATGGACCTCGATCATGCATCCCAATGGCCACTTAGTATCCCACAGCTTCTCCATGGCCATTGCAAATGAGTAGTGTTGGACTCAAAGCCACGCAAGGAAAATTCACGATAAGATTGCTAATTGCGTACATTGATTCTAGGATATATCCAACTCCGTTATTGCAAGAAAGCTTTGATACAAATTTAGAGTTTTGCCGTTGATATTTAGTCCGTTATGAAAACCGACAAAGCTTTGTTGTGAAATAGCATTGCACTTGGATTGGTGCAAATACTCATATATTGTTTTGATTTTTATTTTTAAGTGTAAAACATCCAAAGTTAGGAAAAATGTTTCATGCTTCTTACTTAAATGTCAGACCTTTTGTCATAATAATCAATATCTAATTCTCCTAAATGATTTTCTCATGTTAAACTGATCATTTAATATGGGGAAGTGCCAGGGGAGAAAAAGCTAGAATATTGGTTAAGCTAGCAGACCGGCCATAGTAGGGATCCAAAGGAGGGAAAATAGGGATCCAAAGGGGGGGCCATCTGCAAAAGAGCTATGCGCAACAATGGGCTTAAAAGACCCTAAGGTTCAGCCCATTAAGACTTCCAAAATTCAAAGGTTGTGTCCAAAGGTCAAACATTGGGAGAATTGGATGCTTTGTGTGTGTCCCAAAAGTCTTTATCAATCCCTCCATAGGAGGGGGCGAGCCTTGCAAGTAGGGGATGAGAGAGAAACTCACACACACACACACACCTTTACACAAAGGGAATGAGGGACACATGTCAGCTCCCTAGCTCAGATGCCCACAAGGTGTACCCAATTCCTATTGGATGGCCTTGGAGGTGGACCAATGAGAATTAGGCTAGAGTAGATCTAGTTTAATTAATTTAAAAAAACTTAATAAAATAACCAATGGGAATTAAGCTCTCTAGAAGACTATTGGGCAGTCTCCCAAGGTGTCCAATGAGCATTCATCAGCCCAATAGCTTGCCTGATTCTTGTTGGCCAGGAGGCAAAAGGGTCCAATGAGAGTTTAGTTGCATTTCTTAATTACCTAAAGCTATCACAAAAGGGGAAAGGGGGACACATGTCAGAAGTCTATCACTTATGCTGTTTAATTACCATTGGCTAAGCCTGGGGAGGTCCAATAGGATGATGGCAAGAGAAAACAGCAAGAGGGGTCGACCAAGAGAAAGAGGGGGCTGATTTTTCAAAGGAATTATCACCTACACACTCACACTAGCTCATGTGTCAAGTAAAGAAGAGACTCTCTCCTTCTCAAGCTTTAATGGAAAGCTTACCACCTACTCCAAGCTTGTGAGAAGGGAGGCCTACACCAACAACTCTTGGCTTTGTGATGCAAATCCAACCAAGAGCCAAGCTTCAATGCATGCTCGTCTCCTCTACCATGCTACTTACTAAGCTAAGATATGCTAATATGAGTGATTATGTGAGGAGATGTACATCTTTCTCGTAAGAATACTCCTTCTTCCTCTCAATCTACTCTCATACCCCGCTAGCTCTCACCATCTTTGAAGGTGTGTAAGGTCTTGGGTCTGAGACCGTGAGGGAATAGATGTTGTGTTTGATAAGTGTTTGGCATAGAGCATGAAGTTTCCATCTTCATTGCACTATCTAGTATTGAAGGAACACGAGAGATTGTGTTGAAAAATGTCTCTCTTGATGGGAGAAACCATATTACAAAGCCTTTTGGAGGGGGGACCGGCTCCATGAAAATCCAGTCCTCAACTGTTGTCAATTGCTTAATTTCTCTCTCTTTTGAAGTATCATTCATGCTATCTAACTAGGTGTTATGCTTTTTGTTGCTCTCTCCACCCAACCACTCTTGTTATTCTCATTAGGAATCTATTCTAATGAAATGCTCACTATGTTCATGCTATTTTCCGCTACACACAAGTTACTAGACCATTAAATGTTACATTGGTATCAGAGCACAAGGTTTCTCTTTTCTTGCTCAAGAAGCGAGGTCCTCAAGCTAGCTATAAATGGTTGGTACTATTAATTACATGTGAGTAAGTAGAATAAGTATTTTTCAGCCTTGCAGTGTGCCTGTCTTTATGCAGTTAACGGGGAATCACCGTCAAGAGCTATGGTCTTAATAGTGGAGTATTATGGGGCTTGCCTACGGCTTAACCACTATTGAGCTATTAGAAGTTTGACAGGAGCCGGTGTTGTTTTGGTGTGAACGACCCTCTCTTCTATTCCTTGCAATTAATGGTATTCGAGCCACAAGTACAGTAGCTTGATTGCTTTTTCTAAAGGGGTAAAGTGGAGTACCAACTAGGGCTTGAAGTGCCAAAGTACACCTAAAAAGTTTACACCTAAAAGTTGTTAAAATAGCTGACAATAGTAAAGAGAGTGAAATTAATGTTGATAACTTTGATTTTGCTAATGAGCAAGCTACTAATGATGCCCCGATACTTGTTAACTATCTTGTTTCTAGGCTTCAACAAGCCATGGGCAATCCATCCCTCCAAAGTGAAGTGCAATGACAACTTCATGCTCATGGGATTCTCCAAGCTCCCCACCATGACGACAGAACACCTAGGAAGCCTCCTTGCGAGACTTCCAAAAGAGGTCTCTCTTCGATTCAGGAAGAAGAAGAGGACCCCTATGAAGGGCTCAAAAATTTGCTCCTTGATGACGCATCTCCTTCTCAAAGGAGAACTCAAGAGCCTCCACCAAAGGAACGCGAAAGAAGTGAGTCTCCCACCACCTCGGTGGAGATGGTTCCACAAAGACGACGGGCTAAACGCTCTCCATCACCTCCAAAACGGAGAAGACTATCTCATACTTCTCCGCACCATACTTCAAAGAGGGATGACAAAAAGCAAGAGAAGAAAAAGGCGAGAAAGAGGACACCCTCTTCTCCATCTTTTTCATCCTCTTCCTCTTATGAAAGTGATGGTGAAGACAAAGAAGATCAAGGAAAGAAAAAGGCAAGAAAGAGGTCACCCTCTTCTCCATCTTCCTCAAATTCTTCATCTTCTGAAGAAAGAAATGGTGCAACCTTTGAACCATCAAAAAGAAGAGGCCATAGGAAATCCTATGCCACGTGGAAGAGGTTGTCCAAGCTCAAGAAATTCAAAGAGGGAGGGAAGAGCATCCTTTCCTTACCTATGATGGAACTTTTGGTACTACGGACAAAGTCTTGGCCTTTATCCAACAATTTGATGCGGCGTTCGGAGATGAGGGATTCATGGAGTCCTCTAAGCTATGCCATGTAGCTATGCACTTTCAAAAGTCCGCCAGACAATGGTGGTCTAGCCTACGGGCCAATGGTGAAGCTCCACAAACATGGAAACCTTTAAGAGCTTCCATTATGAAGCAGTTTTTGGCCACCAATGCCAAAGACAAAGCACTCACCAAATGGCGAAGCTTGAAGCTCTCTCCCTATGAATCCATCCACAAATATGTAGACAAGTTTGGGACCTACAACTCAAAGCCACTGTCTTCAAAAAGTTGGATTTTGGAGAGCAAAAGTAGCAATTTTGTGCGGGCTTAACGGAAGAAATGGAAGAGTAGGTCAATTCCCAAAGGCCACACACCATATCGGCGGTAATACATCATACTATGGTGGCCTCTCGAATCAATTTCCAAACAGGGGCTAAGAGAAATTCTAAGCCCCCTGAATACAAGGGTTCCAATGAGCCTAAGGGGAAGGACAATGTCCAAAAGTCTCCTAAGGGCAATTCCAACAAAGCTAAGGAGAAGGGAGTTTACAAAGGCAAAAATAAACTCTCACCTGAAGATCTTGAGCGTTATCGCAAGGATAACCGGTGATTCAAGTGTGGCAAACAAGGGCATGCGTACCACGCTTGTCTCCAACAAAACAACCACCATGATCCTGCTAGAGCAACCTTGGTTGAAATCCAAGAGGAGGAAACTCACCACAAAGGATCTCCTCTATGCCATGCTTGGAGAAAGGTAAGAGAATATGATGCTTTTATTCTCTTTGACCCCGGTTCTACTCATAATTTTATATCTATAGAGTTGTCCACCAAGCTAGGCATACAAACCTATGAGATGGGAGATGTCCTACCCGCAAACGGCGCTCTCAAGGGGCAAGAAGATTTAGTCACTCCCTTAAATCGGGAAACTGAGGCTCCATGTCCAAAGCTGTGTGGACAAAGAGGACTTCTTTATCTCTCCTCTCAAGCATGAGGATGTAATTCTAGGGGCACCATGGTTTGATCGCATGGTTGCCAATGTTAAATTCCCTGAAAGGAGAATCTCCTTTAAGTTCAGGGAAAAAGATATGTATATAGATGCTAAGGAAATTGGTAACACTACACCCATTGTACATACACAAGCTTTCAACAAGTCAATAAAGAATAAACCTAATGTTTTAGCAAAACAATCAAAAGGAATTAGAGTTATCCAATTTTCTCAAGGGGTTTCAAGATGTCTTTATTGATGACATCCCTTGTGAGCTACCTCCTAAACGAGGTAATGATGACCATGCAATTGAACTTCTTCCAGGAATTTCACCGCCTAACAAACCTCCTTATAGAGTTTCTCAAGCTCAACAAGAGGAGATTATGCGGCAAGTGCATGAATTAGTTGAGAAGGGCATGGTTAGGCCTAGTTCATCTCCATTTTGTTCTCTTGTGCTACTAGTGCAAAAGAAAGACGGCACATATAGTATGTGTGTCGACTATAGAGCACTAAATAGGATCACTATCAAGAATAGGTCTCCCGTTCCACGGGTAGAAGACCGATTTGATAAGCTACAAGGGTCCACCTAATTCAGTAGAATTGACCTAAAAAGTGGCTATTATCAAATAAGGATAGTTGATGAAGATATTGTAAAGACCGCATTTCGCACTACGTTTGATCTTTATGAATACATTGTCATGCCTTTTGGCTTGACCAATGCACTAGCCACATTCAACCGCTTGGCCTCACCAAACCTTTACTGGAGTGTTCTTTGATTATATCATTATCTACTCTAATTCATTAGACGAACACAAGCAACACCTCCAGGTAATATTTCAAGTTCTAAGAGAGAATAAACTTTATGTTAATCGAAAGAAAAGTGAATTTTTCTTACAAGAGATTCAATATTTAGGTCACATTATCTCTCAAGATGGCATTCAAATGGATCCATCAAAGTTAGAGGTAATAAAAGGACGGCCTAAACCAAGGAATCTTCATGAATTAAGAAGCTTTATAGGTATGCGCGCATACTATAGACGCTTCATAGAAAAGTTCTCACTAATATCAGGACCATTACATGACCTAACAAAGAAAAACGCTAGGTACACATGGTCTGCCAAGGAGAACAATGCTTTCAAAAAGCTTATCTCTTAACCTGTGCTTACACTACTGGATCTCTCAAAGCCATTTGAGGTCCAATGTGACGCTTGTGGTGACTTGGAGCTATTTTTCTTCAAGAAGGGCACGCCATAGGCTATGAAAGTCGAAGGCTCGACCGTGTTGAGCAAGCTCTAGGCATATATGAAAAGGAACTCCTCGCAGTTCTACATGCCTTAGATTCATGGAAGCACTATTTATTGGGGACTCCTGTCATTCTGCGAATGGATCACCAAAGTCTTAAGTACGTCATGATGCAGACCAAGCTCTCCAACAAACAAATGAGGTGGGAAAATTTTCATATTGCTCACATTGCTGGCAAGCATAATCAAGTAGCCGATGCACTCTCAAGACGGCCGAGAGTGAATGCGGTTTCCATAGCAAATCACAATGGTCTATCTTTGATGATAGATGAGTATGCTATTGATCCTGATTTTAGAGATGTGATTTCAGCACTTGCACTAGGGAAGAAAGAGAAACCATTTACTTTACAAGATGGTTATCTTCTCTATGGAAATAGACTATGCGTTACTAGCTCACTACGTGAGAAAGTAATGTATGAATCTCATGCTCCTCCTTATGCAGGGCATAGAGGGATTCAGTCTACCCTAAAGGGGATTGAAACATATTTCTATTGGCCTACCATGAAAGCAAACATACAAGAGTATGTTTCTAAATGTGTGGTATGCCAAAAGACGAAGTTTGATAGAGGGAAGCAACTTGGATTGCTTCAACCTTTGCCAATCCCTAATTCACCATGGGAGAGAATATCCATGGATTTTATCTTTGGATTGCTCAAGTCTATCCATGGGAATACGGGAATATGGACGATAGTAGACAGGTTCAATAAATAAGCTCATTTTATACCTGTCAAAAAGACTATCAAAGCCCATCAAATGGCAACCCTCTTCATTTCACAAATCTTCAAGTACCATGGTTTTCCAATGTCCATAGTGTTGGATAGAGATCCTAGAATGACCAGTAATTTCTGGAAGGGTCTCTTTGAGAATGTAGGAACCGGGCTAAACTTCTCTTTGGCCTATCACCCACAAACGGATGACGAAAGTGAAATAGCTAACCTAACAATTCTCGATCTACTAAAAGCCTATGTAATAGAAGTAGATCAAAGATCCCAATGGGAGAAGTACTTACCCTTAGTGGAGTATGCCTACAATAACAATGTACATACTTCAACTGGGAAAAGCACCTTTTGAGGTAATTGAGGGAAGATCAAAAAGTCCCTTGCTACTTAAGGTACACGGGAAGATCTTCACTGCAGATGAGTATAGCCGAGACCTACAAGAATCTTTCCAAAAGATTAAGGATGCTATCTCTATCTCACAGCAAAGGCAAAAGGCTGTTGCTGACAAGCACATAAGAGCCCAAGCCTTTAAAGAAAATGATTGGGTCTTACTCAAATTTTCCAAGGCCCGATTAAGGCACACGACAGGCAAGAATCCTACGGGACACCAAAAGTACTTTGCTAAGTTAGAAAAAAGGTACTATGGTCCCTTTTAGATTCTTAGGCCAATCAATGAGATGGCCTATCAACTCAAGTTGCCCAACTATTGGCTCATACACAATGCTTTCCATGTGAGCCTACCAAAGCCTTACAAAGGAGAACCACCTAAAGAACCAACTATTGAAGACCCACCGGAGATCGAGGACCAAGAAGAGGTGCTGCAGCCCAAGTCCATTCTTCGACATGAAGACAAGGTACTAAGAGGCGGTAAGACTATCCGAAGATATCTTATTAAGTTTAAGAATTATCCTTTTGAAGATGCCAGATGGATGCAAGGCATACAATTAAAGGATAACCTAAACCTTGTCAATGCTTACAATGCTTCCCAAGAGTAAGCAAATGTACAAATGTTAAAAATGAACAAATTTTTTGTCTTATAAGACTCTCTTTTTCTTTATTGTGCACAAAAATTAGGTAGTATGCATGCTTAGATGAAGTTTGCAGAGATGAAGTCTCCCGAACACCAAGTAGAGCTTGTCACTCTACTATGGAAGATGATAGGACTAACGTGCAGATATGCTTGCGGCAGCTTAGGCTCTCAAGTGCCCAATGGACTAGTCATCCATTCTGGAACGATGTCGTAGGGTAACATAGGGATCCTCTACCCGCTAAGGTAATTTCATAATAATTAATATCTAGTTTTCCTAAATGATTTTCTCATGTTAAACTGATCATTTAATATGGGAAAGTGCCAGGGGAGAAAAAGCTAGAATATTGGTGAAGCCCTACATAGGAGGGGGCGAGCCTTGCAAGTAGGGGATGAGAGAGAAACTCACACACACACACAAGCTGCCTTTACACAAAGGGAATGAGGGACACATGTTAGCTCCCTAGCCCAGATGCCCACAAGGTGTACCCAATTCCTATTGGATGGCCTTGGAGGTGGACCAATGAGAATTAGGGTATAGTAAATCTAGTTTAATTAATTTAAAAACACTGAAATAAAAGAACCAATGGGAATTAATCTCTCTAGAAGAATATTGGACAGTCTCCCAAGGTGTCCAATGAGCATTCAACATCCCAATGCCTTGCGTGATTCCTATTGGCCAGGAGGCAAAGGGGTCCAATGAGAGTTTAGTAGCATTTATTAATTACCTAAATCTCTCACAAAAGGGGAAAGGGGGGCACATGTCAGAAGGCTATCACTTATGCTGCTTAATTACCATTGGCTAAGCCTGGGGAGGTCCAATAAGATGCTAGCAAGAGCAAATAGCAAGAGGGGCCTACCAAGAGAGAGATGGGGCTGATTTTTCAAAGGCATTATCACCTACACAGTCACACTAGCTCATGTGTCAAGTAAAGAAGACTCTCTCTCCTTCTCAAGTTTTAATGGAAAGCTTACCACCTACTCCAAGCTTGTGAGAAGGGAGGCCTACACCAACAACTCTTGGCTTTGTGATGCAAATCCAACCAAGAGCCAAGCTTCAATGCATGCTCGTCTCCTCTACCATGCTACTTACTAAGCTAAGATATGATAATATGAGTGATTATGTGAGGAGATGTACATCTTTCTCGTAAGAATACTCCTTCTTCCTCTCAATCTCCTCTCATACCCCGCTAGCTCTCACCATCTTTGAAGGTGTGTAAGGTCTTGGGTCTGAGACCGTGAGGGAATAGATGTTGTGTTTGATAAGTGTTTGGCATAGAGCATGAAGTTTCCATCTTCATTGCACTATCTAGTATTGAAGGAACACGAGAGATTGTGTTGAAAAATGTCTCTCTTGATGGGAGAAACCATATTACAAAGCCTTTTGGAGGGGGGACCGGCTCCATGAAAATCCAGTCCTCAACTGTTGTCAATTGCTTAATTTCTCTCTCTTTTGAAGTATCATTCATGCTATCTAACTAGGTGTTATGCTTTTTGTTGCTCTCTCCACCCAACCACTCTTGTTATTCTCATTAGGAATCTATTCTAATGAAATGCTCACTATGTTCATGCTATTTTCCGCTACACACAAGTTACTAGACCATTAAATGTTACACCTTCCTAATGTTATTATGTTTCATTGCAGTCAACGTGTAAAGAAGCCTGGAAAAAACTCTTGTACATTTACAAACACGAGATATTTGAGTGTGCGGTAAGTAAGAACTACCACATTTTACTCTTGATCACTGAGAACACTTCGAAATGAATGCACTAAAAATTGCACGCTGTTGTTGGAATGGCACGTTGCCTCTAGTATAAAACTTGGGGAGGACTGTGTAATCTCCCCCATGCAAGGAGACTTGCGATGTGTTCTTTTTTTTCCAAACACAAAAAGGGAACAATATCTAAAAGTAAACATATTTCAAATAATCTTTATCATCAATTTCTATAAATTCTAACCCTCTTATGGTTCTTTTGCGAGGTACATGGATAAAAAATGGAGCGTTCTGATCGTAACACACTAGAGACAGTACCAATTAAAAACTAGGGTACCATGCTTTGATTAATGATAACAAGCTTTCTCTTTCTCTTTCCTACGCTCTCTTATTTTCTTCTTGCAGATGTATACTCTTGTTCAATCTTCATGATGAGTTTGCTAGTCATGGGTTTCCCAAAACCACATAAGTTCTTGATGGGCATCCTTTCTGGGATGTCTTTTGGAGCACCTTGACTGCTGGATATGCCCAACATGGCTGTGGTGGCAAAGAAGCTCTAGGTTCTTTTAACATGCAAAGAAAAGACCTCTCTATACATGGATGTGGCAAAGGAAGCACTGCGATGATTTCACTAGATGCAAAGAAAACGCTCTTAAGAAGAGAGGTCCTTAAGTAGCCTATAAATGGTTGATTTTGTTAATTATATTAGGGTAATTGGGACTGGGATCCATTATTAGTTTTGTTGAGCCCACTATGTGGGATATAGTGCACACCTAGGGAGTTTTGGACTTAATAATGGGGTCTTTTTAGAATTGCCTACGGCTATACCATTGTTGAGCCATAAGAAGCTAGCCCTTGCCATTGTCTGAAAGGATCTAGCCCTCACCAATTTTGCAATATTTGACCCACTCCACTACTCTCTATAATTAACCACTTCGAGCGGTGGGTGTAGATACTTAAGTGCCAATTTTCAAAGGCTAAGAGGAGTGGCAACTAAGGTTTTGAATTGCCAAAGCATACACTAAGTAAGTACACAAATTTTGTTGACATGGATGACAATAACCAAGAGAGTAGAATGAACATTGATAGCTTTGAATTTTCACATGAAGGTGCTAACGATGATGCCCCCATGTTTGTCAATTATCTTGTTACTAGGTTGCAACAAGATATGGGCAACCCTGCTTTGCAACCCAAAGTTACTTTGCGCTTATGGGATTTCCCTTCCTCTCCAAGAGGAAAGAGATCTTAGAAGGCCTCTTGAAGAGACTCCCAAAACAAGACTTTGTCCCATACTAGAGGAGGAATCCAAAGAGCAAGAAAACAATGAAACTTTAAGTTCCTCTGAAGATGTGGCTCCATGAAGACAGTGGTCTAGACGATCGCCAACTCTCCCAGGAGGAAACGTTCAATCCACAATCCTTCTCCTTGTCACTCCAAAAGGGAAGAAAAGGGAAAGAAAGAGTTCACCCTCTTCTCTTTCTTCTTCACCTTCCTCTTCTTCCGATGAAAGCTATGGCTATTCTCCTAAAGAATACAAGAGGGGAGGACATGGCAAAACGTACCTTGCATGGCGAAGGGCACAAAAGCTCAAGAAGTTCAAAGAGGGAGGAAAGAGTATCTCTTTTCTCACCTATGATGGCACCTTTGGTGCCACCGACAAAGTATTGGCCTGTGAGTTTGCGAATGCGATGCGTGTGCGGAGAGTGAGAAGGGGAGAGAGAGAGTACATAGGATGTGGGTGGAGCTCCCAAATCTCATTGTATGAGCACAATGTGAGAATGAGTGAGAGCTCCTTATTCTTTGTATGTATAAAGAATAAGGAGATAAATGTGGGCGGCCACGAAAATTGACCGGTAGACATAGGCAAAGCACGATGAGGACACCGCCTTTACCTAGCATTCTCCCACTAAAGGCTATGTGCCAATAAGTGGCAAGAAGACTAGCCTACAACTAGTATATACAAGAGGTGAGAGAAGACGGCTCTCAACTTATGCCCATTGGCTCACTTCAAACACGCTCTAGTGTAGATGCAACATGCATATCACTAGGGCTAGAGCTATGATGACACTCCTGATGCAGGTATTGAGTGATGACCTGC
Source organism: Adiantum capillus-veneris (assembly GCF_014529385.1). NCBI lineage: Eukaryota > Viridiplantae > Streptophyta > Polypodiopsida > Polypodiales > Pteridaceae > Adiantum > Adiantum capillus-veneris. Next base: position 19,223,486 of record NC_140946.1, read on the forward strand.
ATGGCTCCATAATGCGCAATGCCAGTGTTGGTCATCGCACGACTAACAACTCCCACTGCAAATGCACCAACCGCATAAGCAAGATCAGGTCTCGAGACCAAAAGGTCATACATGAGAGACTTGAAAGCTGACAAAACATGCACTATGTGTGCCAACCTATCCTTGTCAGCAAACTTAGTGCCATATGCATCCTCATCAGGAACTACTTGACTATGCATCACCATGTCAGCATCGTCTCGCAAAGGCATATCTGCTGAGAAAACAAAAAAATCAGCACCACTGTAATCACAGAGAGCTGTTTGAAGGACACAATCACCCTCAAAACATATCAGACACATCATAGAACAATGCCTCGTCCTCTGGCTCAATTGATGGCACCTCAATTGATGACTGACCAAGTTGTGCATCCCCAGAGATACCACTGTCTACATGAACGTCACCACAAGACAAATGCACAACCTGCTCTCCATGCAACACATCCTCAAAAGAGACACGCCTCGTCTCTCGCTCCAAACATGGCTGTAAATACACAAAGACTACACCGCCTCGTGTGTCAAAAATATGCAAAGGGTATACCAGACCACTCCTAGCACCTATGGATATCACCAATGATCCCCTATGCATCTAAAATGACCACTCTCTAAGAAGTATACAATGTCCACTACTCTGCAACTGACGCACTAAAATGACACTCTAGCTGAGTCCTGGTACATAACGTACATCTCGTAGCGTAAGCAATGCACCGTTAGGCAAGGACATGCATACATCTCTACCACCCTCTATGTCGTATGTTGAACCATCATCACACTGCACACAACCAAGTCTCCCATTAGAGAAAGAGAAAAACAAATCACGACATGGCATCACGTGAAAAATTGCATGCTCGTCTAGTAGAAAACGCATAGACAATGTACTATCCCAAGACGCAAAGTAGTCTGAAGGCAAGCTAGACTCAAAAGTGACATGCATGTCATATGCATACTCTCTAGCATTTGTCCTCATAGTAGCACCATGCATCTACCTCTTCCGCTGCCTCATACGCCTGAAGCAATGGTGCCTAATATGCCCATCGTGGCCGCAATGCCAACATGTCAGTCACGATTGTGAGCAAGAACCACCTCTAGCCTGAAGTGTCTTCATATCCATGCCAAAACTATGGCAAACAATGCTCAAGAACACGAAACTCTCCCACCCTAGAGAAAACCATTTTCTCAAGCAAAGAAGGTGAGCGAACGGTCAAGCTCACTAGCCTCTATAATAGGCATTCATATCTGACAGAGTCTCCTCTATAACTGGAGCAAAAACTCAACAATAAATTGCAATCATTCTAATACCAATTGTGAGTGTGCGAATGCGGTGCGTGTGCACAGAGAGAGAGAGAGAGAGAGAGAGAGAGAGAGAGAGTACACATGATGTGGGTGGAGCTCCCAAATCTCATTGTATGAGCACAATGTGAGAATGAGTGAGAGCTCCTTATTCTTTGTATGTATAAAGAATAAGGAGATAAATGTGGGTGGCCGGACACTGGCCGATAAACACGGGCAAAGCACGGTGAGGCACATCGCCTTTACCTAACATGGCCTTCATCCAACAATTTGATGCGGCCTTTGGAGATGAGGGCTTCACAGAGTCCTCCAAGCTACACCATGTAGCTATGCACTTCCAAAAATCCACTCGTCAATGGTGGGCTAGCCTTCATGGAAACAGAGAAGCCCCAAAGACATGTAAAACTCTACGAGTTTCCATCATGAAGGAATTCCTTGCAAGAGATGCAAGCAACAAAGTGATAAATGAGGGGAGAGGATGAGCATTCAAAATAGCCCGCATGGCTACAGTATGCTGGTGCGCAAGGAGGCATTACTCCCAAGGGACCGCTGCACTTACTCCCATACCCCATTCAAGAATGAGAGCAAGAATTGACAATGCATTTTTTGTGTGATTGCACCCTCCTCTAACCATCTTGGGTATGAACTCAGAGTCTAGCCCATTGCCATCCACAGGGTTGAGGGTTGCAAGCGCAGAAAATATTGGGATCTCCATCACATTGGCCTTCCCCAGTGCCAAAGCAAATGCAACTTTGCCTCCTCGGCTACCATCACCAGTTTTGACACATCGGGGATGATGGCATCCCCAGTTGGGATCAACGCATTCAGTAGTGTTTCCAAGCTCTTGGGGATCGAGTTTGCCACCTCTATCGTCTCATTAATCTCCTCCATGCATTTGGCATCAAACATGAGGGTCTGATAAACAAAAGCATATGCAGCTTCTTTACCAGGCAATATAGAATAAAGAAATGCATTCAAGGCTAGGATTATGCATTTGCAAAGAACATGCAGATAATAAGAAAGCACTCTCTCTCTCTCTCTCTCTCTCTCTCTCACACACACACACACACACACACACACACACAAATGCCAAAGGGTCTGACTTGGGGGATTCACTATGTGTAAAACTACCATATCACGTGCATTCAAGACATGTTTGTACAACCCCTTATCTGTGAATTTTCTTAGGAATATAATATACCCTTTTCTTTTTAAATCTGTAAGTTTTTTTTCAAATTTGAAAAAATAATGCCCTTCTATACATATATTTCTGTAAGTTTCAGGAACTTTAAATACCCTTTTGTTGAACTCATGTGATAAGTTACATTTTTATTAGGTGACCTCCCTGGGGGGTTTGATATGAAGATGAATTAGTTGAAGGTGAGCAAAACAATATGGACCGAGGTGCCACAATAATGTAGCCCAAGAAAGCCAGATACTCAAAGAGTTGAGTGTAGAAGCAATTGGCAAGGCTAAAGCCATGTTTGAAGAGGATGACAAGATACGTGCCATTCCAGATGGGAGTAGTGATGATGGTTTGGACCGGGGGCTCATGGTCGGCGGGAGGGAGGATCACCTTTGTAGTGGCTTAGGCAATAGAAATAGATGTCTGGAAGATCAAGACATTACTAGAGAGGTTGCCATAATATTGCGAGGAGGCATGAGGGATATTATTCAATGTCACGTGATCTATTTTTTCATTCTCAAAGATATTTTCGACGGGTGTGCCGTTGTCATTACTGAGCGCCTGGGCGTACAATTTTGTGCCGGTTGCACTGTAGATCAGCAGAAGGATGACACTGAAAGAGGCAACAAGTAGAGGTGAGGCCCGATAAATCCACCGAAACTGGAAAAACTGCACGCTCACTTCTGTTGTGCCTCTTCGCTCCCCATCGCTACCCCCCCCCCCCCCCCCCCCCCCCCCCCCCCCCCCCCTCAGCACTGCCCGTCGCTGCTGGCCTCCCAGCTGGCTGCTCTCGCCTGCCTCAACCCCCGCTGCCCCCCCTCGCGCTGCCCTTGTCCTCCCGCCTTTAGCCCCTGCTGCCGCCCCCACCCTCAGCCCCAATTGCTGCCACCCGCCCTCAGCCCCACCTTTTGTGCACTACATACCCGCTTGCAATAGCCCGCCATAAAAAAGAAAAAGAGAAATCCCCCCCCCCGCCTTGGCCCGTTCGTCCGTCTGCTGGGGTCCTTTCCTCGGTTACTCCTTGCAGTTCGGCACTTTCGGCAGTGCTTCAATTTCTTGGAGCAGTGTTGACACGCCCAATTGCAACGCCATCCCATCGTCCCTTTCTTACGCCACAATAGTAGACACAGATGGAGGCTCCAGCTTCGCCACAGAGGGAATCGCGAGAAGCCCCCTCGCCCGACCCCGCTGAGCCCACCATTCGACTTGCTCTCTCGCCTACAGAGCAAGTGAGCCTTGCCGCAGAGGTAGAGAGATCCCCCCCCGCCCTCTGCTCCCGTCACCTCTCCACCTTGCCCCTCTACCTCTGTCGCCCCACCCCGCTCCTCTTCTCCCCCGCTCCCCCCAGCTCCTTCTCCCCCCCCCTCCTGCTCCAGTTCCACAGTCGACTTAGGAGACTGGTCCCTCGCCGGCGGCTAGGAGATCTCTTGGCAGCGCCTTTGCCACAAGTTGCCTAGCGAGAGAGGGTCAGCCCTTCTTGCGGCCCCCTCTGCAGATTCAGACATCTTCCCTTCCAGCTATCCCTCGTGGTCTGACGAGCATTGACCTCCGATGCCTCTAGGACTTCTTCGACTACAGGTTCACTCGCTTTCTCGGCGATTTCGCAGTAGACCACGAGGCAACCTGCTTCAAGGTCCATGCTTTGTTCCTCGCCGCTAGGGGGACAGAGGCCTTGGACTGAGCATTTGGTTTCTCCTTCCCCCTCTGTGGTGGGGCCGAGACAGAGTGGTCCCTCGACTCAGTTGTGCGATGGTTACATACACAGGTTCTCGAGTTCTCTCATGACATGGGAGAATTTGGAGTTACAGATTTGCTACAGACTTTGTGGCCACTGGCCAAGTTTGCGGTGACACCCCCAGACTCAGTAGGATGTAGGCACATTGTGGTGTACTTCTTTGATGATACGCAGTGTTTGCCTTGCTATGTATACATTCATGAGGACTCCTGGACAGAGGAGATTGCTTTACACACGGCTCGCTCAGCTTGGGCTTGGGATAGGCACTCACTACAGTCTCGCCTATCTAGAGGACGCTCGGATGCGGATTACTCCCCATCCAAGCCAGCCTCGAAGATAGCCCGTCTTGCTGCAGCGGCAGCATCTGTTCTCTCTCGCTCCCCATGAGGATCGTCTCGTGGAACGTGCAGGGACTAGGTGGGCCCCAGTTTCAGCGACAGCGGGGCCGATTGCGTCAGGAGCTTCAGCGTTGCCTTGTGGGAGGAGAGATTGATCTCCTTATGCTTCAGGAGCACCATCTGTGTGAGAGCCACATTCGGCGATGTGGTCAGATTTTGCGTGGACGATATGATACCTTTTGGTCAGCTGCTTTTGGACGTGGAGGCATCCAGGGTGGGGTATGTATGACTATTGCGGATTCATTGCAGCAGGCCATTGTGGGCAGAGGGATTATTGTACCAGGCAGGGCTCAGTGGATTACTATGCAGGTTGAGGGTGGCATTGTGGGCTTCCTGAACATCTATGCGCCCAATGTGGCAAGTGCTCGTGCAGAGTTTTGGTCACAGATTGTTGAGTCTCTGCTGCAGGCTGACCATTGGTGTGTAGGAGGGGACTTCAACATGTTGGAGGACCCTTCTGGCAGGATAGGAGGCAGCCATGCTACTGTGCATGGAGTCAAGTTAGCAGCTTGGGAGAGGTTGTGTATGACTTTGAGGGTCTCAGATACATGACAGCACTCTGGCTTTGTGAGGCCTCTAGCTAGTCTTGCCTTCTCTAGATCGGACTGCAGAGTGGGAGGAGTGATATCGAGGATAGATCACTTCTACACTAGTGACCACTTCAGTGACTTGGGGGGATCAGTGGGCATCCTGGCAGGGACATCCTTCTCGGACCATGTGAAGTCGCGGAGCGGAGCGTGGGTCGACTCTCTCTCTCACACACACACACAGTGAGCTTACACAGTACACAGTACGCAGAGATCTGTTAGAAGGGTTATCTCCCAATCCTTAGTATTCACAAAGAATATGTTAGTATATACAAAGAGTCAGAGGTAAGTGAGTTAGGCGGGCGGCCGGCCATATCCGCATAAGAGGCCACTTGGGCTTTAATCCCAACAACCTCCCACTTAAAGTCCAATGTGGCACTTTAAGTAACTGTAAATCTATGAACATAAATGTACAAAGATTTACATGGCTGCCATCTATCCAATGCCCAATAACTCACGACAATGCACAAAGCCCTCTCCTGGAAGTCCCTTTGTGAGTAGATCAGCAGGATTGTCCTTGGTGTGGATCTTCAGCAGCTGTATCTGCTTGTCTTCAAGTACTTCCCTAATGAAGTGATATTTGACATCAATATGCTTAGTCTTCGAATGGAACACTGGATTCTTTGCCAATTGTATAGCACTTTGACTATCACAATATAACTCTGGCATATCTGCATTGATTCCCAAGTCTGCAACCAATCTACCAAGCCAAATAGCTTCTTTGCATGCCTCATTTGCTGCAACATACTCAGCTTCTGTAGTAGACTGCGTAACACAATCTTGTAATCGAGATCGCCATGATATGGCACCTCCAGCCAATGTAAAGACATAGCCTGATGTAGATCTCCTCTTATCCAAGTCTCCTGCATAATCTGAGTCAGTGTATCCTCTGACACTCAAATCCTGACTACCATAGCATATGCGCATACTCTTTGTATGTTTTAAGTATCTCATGATACCTTTCACTGCCTCCCAATGTTTCTTGCCGGGATTTGACATATATCTGCTAACCACTCCCACTGCAAATGCAATATCCGGACGTGTAGCAATCATTGCATACATCAAACTACCCACTGCAGACGCATATGGAATCTTATCCATTTCAGCCTTTTCTTCCTCAGACACAGGACAATCTTGTTTGCTAAGTTTCACATATGGTGGCAATGGAACACTCAATGCCTTTCCCTTCTCCATATTGAAACGTTGCAAAACCTTGTCAATATACTCTGTTTGAGATAACCAAATCAACTTCTTTGATCTGTCTCTCTCAATGCGCATACCAAGTATATGACTTGCCTCACCCATGTCTTTCATGTCAAACGATTTTGCCATCTTTGACTTCAAAGCTGAAATTTCTTCCAAGTGTTTGCCAGCAATCAACATGTCATCCACATACAAAATAAGGATCAGCCAACTGCCATCCTTAGCCTTCTTTGTATATAGACAGTGATCGAACTCACTACGTTTGTAGCCTTGAGAAAGCATAAACTGGTGAAACTTATGGTACCATGCCCTCGGTGATTGTTTTAAGCCATAAAGACTCTTTAACAACTGGCATACCAAATGTTCCATGCCTTTCTCAACAAACCCTTCTGGCTGCTGCATGTAAATTTCCACATCTAAATCACCATGCAAGAACGCTGTCTTGACATCCATTTGGTGCAACACCAAATCCAATATAGCAACCAATGCAAGAAAGCATCTCAATGTAGTCATCTTGACCACTGGAGAGAAGACTTCATCAAAGTCAATGCCTTGTTCTTGCTTAAAGCCCTTGGCAACAAGCCTTGCTTTGTACTTTGGCTGACTATCATGAGCGGTGATCTTATACCTGTAAACCCATTTACAAGGTAGAGCCTTTTTGCCCTGTGGTAATTTAACCAACTTCCATGTCTGGTTTTTATGCAGAGCTGTCATCTCTGACTGCATGGCCAACTGCCATTTTTTCGAGTCAACCACTTGTAATGCTTCCTTGTAACAAGATGGTTCTCCGCAATCTGTGAGCATGACATAATTTAGAGATGGCACATAACGATCAGGTGGTTTGGAGACACGCTCAGAACGTCTCACCACAACTGATTCTGCCTCTCTAGCCACTATAGGCTGTTCCTGAGCCTGACCATGCTGTCTTGATGTGCTAGCACTAGGTCCATCTTCCCTGAAGACAACTCTTCTGATCTCCTCTGTCTTCTCTGGCTTAGCGTGAAACTTGGCTTCATTGAAATGCACATCATTGCTACGAATAAGCTTTCTGGACTCAGGATCCCAAAGCCGGTAACCCATCTCGCCCGATTCTCCGTAGCCAAGAAATATACACTTCTTGCTCTTTGGTTCTAACTTATTTCTGAACTCCTTAGGAATATGGCTATAAGCTTCACAACCAAAGACTCTGAGATGCTTATATGAAGGTGCCTTGCCTGTCCATAGCATCTCGGCCACTGCACTCTTATCCAGAACCCTACTAGGAGACCTGTTGATCAAATGGACTGCTGTAGCCACTGCTTCCGCCCAAAATCCATCAGGCAACTCAGCATTTGACAACATGCTTCTGACCTTCTCTTGTATGGTCCTATTCATACGTTCTGCAACCCCATTCTGTGAAGGATTATATGGTGCAGTAAGTTCCCGCTTAATCCCTTTTGCTTCACAAAAGTCTTGAAAAGCTTTGGAAACGTACTCTCCACCATTGTCAGTTCTTAAGCACTTCAGCTTCTGACCACTCTGATTCTCCACCAGCTGCAAGAATGTCTTAAAGACCTTGAGCACCTCATCCTTGTGCTTCAAGAAGTAAACCCATACTTTGCGAGAATAGTCATCTATGAATGTACAAAAGTACGCTGCTCCCCCTAGTGACAAACTAGGCATTGGTCCGCATAGGTCACTGTGTACAAGAGCTAACTGTTCGTCCCTACGATTCCTCTTTGATCTGTGCGGTTCCTGTGTTTGCTTACCATAAACACAATGCTCACAAAACTCGAAATCTTGAAATGAAAAGCCAGGCAAATAACCATAATGAGAAAGTATTTCCATTCCTCTTTTTGACATATGTCCCAACCTACGATGCCACAGTGACACACTTGGCTGCTCAATCACATTAATTACATGGTTTTTAACCTCTGAAACATGTAAAGTGTACAGAGTTCCTGACTTGCTGCCATGTGCTACAGTCATCGAACCTTTGGAGATCTTCCAAGCGCTGTTCCCAAAAACTGTCACATAACCCGCATCATCCAACTTCCCTGTACTAATCAAGCTCTTTCGGATTGCTGGAACATGTCTGACATTCTTGAGCCATAAAGAAGAGCCATTCTGAAACTTCAACTGCACATCTCCCACTCCAAGTATGTCACAAACCTGCTCATTGCCAAGTCTGACATAGTCTTTAGTAGCCACATATGATGTAAACCACTCTTTGTGCGGAGAAACATGTAAAGATGCCCCTGAGTCGATAATCCAATCACTCATAGCATGTCCATCCTCTGCAGTCAAGAAAACAGAATCAAGATTGCTTGTAAGGAAGATGTCACCAGCTGCTATACCAGAATCACTGTCTGAACCAGATCCTGTGACATTCACCTCTTCAATCTTCACTGAACTCTTCTTTTCATCTTGCTCAAAACTCTTTGTTTTGCCTTTTTCTTGTTTCCACTTCGTACAGTCTCACTTCATGTGACCCTTCTTGCCACAATGGTAGCATTCTATGTCATCCTTTGACTTCGAATCACGAGACTTACTTCGGTTTTGTGCCTTCTTACCCTTCTTCTCTTTAAACTGTTGTCTCCCTCGAACGACCAAAGCGCTATTGCCTTTGCCTTTGTCAATGTTCTTCCTGTTCACTTCCTCTGTGAGCAAGCTGCCTTCTACATTGGCACTTGTAAGACCTTCTGGCGCGACAGAATTACTTAACGCTGTACGAAAAGTATCCCAACTGTCTGGCAAAGTGATTAAGAGAAACATAGCCTTCACTGAATCTGGAAAGACTATCTCCTGTGCTGTTAACTGGCTGAAAATTGAGTGAAATTCATTCAGATGATTTGACATGGCTGTCCCTTCCTTCATCTTCAAATCCACCAATTTCTTGAGCCAGTAAATCTGAGAAGCAGCACTTTGTTTCTCGTACATACCACATAGCTTTTGCCATACGCCATACGCTGTAGTCTCTTCTGCTACATTGAAGTAAACATTTTCTGCCAGTGTCAGCATGATTGTGGAACAAGCTAACTCGTCAAGCTCTTCCCACTCATCTTCAGCCATAAATTCTGGTCTCTCCCCTTTGAGCTTCAGTGGCTTCACTTGTTTTTTCTGCACCAAAACCTGCCAAATCTGCTTCTTCCAGAATGGAAAGTTTGTGCCATCCAGCTTCTTTATGTTGTAAAGAGTCTCACTGTGAGAAGATGCCATATCTGCCAAACTGTTTACTCCTGAGAAAAATCCGGTAGAGTTTCCCCTGTAAACTGGCCTCTGTACACAGTAAACAAGCTGTAATCAACAAGCTGAACACCTCTCCTCAGGAACTGTCAGTATTTTTGAAAATTTTTGACAGAGTCTCCCCTGTAAACTGAGCTCTGGGAACCAAAAGATAGCTCAAAAAACAATCATAAATAGCTGACCAATGACAAATCTAAAAAATCCCTGTAATATGCTGTCCTGTAAGCATACACTGTCTCCTCTCTGGGCGATGACAGAACCTGTATCTGTCTCAAGACTGAGCCCTGAACAATGCCTCAACGGCCTGACGCATAAGATGCAATCCAGTGTCTACACAAAGTCATACATCCTAAGGGATAAAAGTCGCCGAAGAGGATGCGTGTAGAGGGGAACTCCAGCAACCTAATCCACCTCACACTGGGTAACCCAGCCCCCAGTGCTTGGCTTCAAAAAACCTCACACACGACCCTCTCAGATGGCTCAGCAAACTGCCCAGAACTAGCATACATCCTATAATAGACCAATCACTGTCCTATGACCGCTGCGGCGGTCTGTCTGCTAGCGTGACTCACAACTAGCAGACCCACAATCACAGTACATCAATCTGCAATACATGCCAGTGGTGTCAAGCCGTCGTATGGCCACACCTCCCCTGGAACCTGGCAAGCACAAGAAGTAGCAATGCAGACTGCAATATATATATCTGATGATATATATGTGTACCTGGTCTATAGATGATGCTCTGAAGACGAATAAGTGATGTATGTCGATGTCGATAGCGTGGGTCGACTCTCTCTCTCACACACACACACAGTGAGCTTACACAGTACACAGTACGCAGAGATCTGTTAGAAGGGTTATCTCCCAATCCTTAGTATTCACAAAGAATATGTTAGTATATACAAAGAGTCAGAGGTAAGTGAGTTAGGCGGGCGGCCGGCCATATCCGCATAAGAGGCCACTTGGGCTTTAATCCCAACACCATGCACCAGTGATCCTCACAGTGGCAGACAGGCAGAGGAGTGGGAGCACGATGCTTCGCATCCCAGAGCGGGTCTTGTTCGACTAAGCACTCAGAGAGAGGGTAGAGGCTCTCTGGACATAGGGCATGGACAGACAGGTTCTACCTGCAGACAGAGTGGCCTTAGGCCTAGCTCAACTTAGCCACTTTTTTCTCCAGCAGTCTCTAGCTCGTCGGGCTGCAGCGAGAGAGGAGGAGCAGCGTCTCAGACGAGGAATTACTTCATTACAGAGGATGCAGGAGGAACATCCAGACAGTCCATGGTTGGAGGAGCAGTTACAGCAGGCTCGACAGGAGCTTGCTAGCACAGAGGAGAGGCGTCATGAGTTTGCCTTTCACCGACAGGCATCTTAGTGGACTCAGGTGGGTGATAGAGTGACATGTGCTTTTTTTGAGACAGTGGGACATCGACACTCGCATGCCAAGGTCAATCAATTGAGGAGACCCGATGGGTCAGTTGTTTGTGAGTCCGAGGAGATGCGTGCAGTTGCTACTGACTTTTACCGTGAGTTACTATAGGCTGAGCCCCAGTCAGAGCGATAGGATGCATGCAGGGAGCAGGTTTGGGCACAGATGCCTTGTCTTGTGACTGAGGAGATGCGCCAGAGGCTAGAGATGCCACTTCAGCTTGAGGAGCTACACACGGCTCTTATGGCCCTCCCTCGTGGTAGCTGTCCAGGTGAGGATGGGCTGACTCCCAGCTTTTTCTTGGAGTACTGGGACCTGCTTGGCCCAAATCTGTGTAGTGCCTTTCAGTACATTTTGCACACAGGAGTGATGCCTGATAGCATGAGTGAGGGCCTGATTTACCTCATTCCAAAGGAGGGTGGCTCCTTGGATGAGATTCGACAGTGGCGCCCCATCACCATCCCCAACTCAGCCTACAAAATTGTTGCCAAGGCTCTGAGTTTGAGGATTCAACCACTTTTGGAGAGCCTTATACATGGGACTCAGACAGGTTTTGTCAAGGAACGCAGTAACCTTGACAACATCTTCACTTTCTGGGAGGCTTCTGCCCTGGCACGGCTCCGTGGGGAGGACCTTGTGATTCTTCTTCTCGATTTTGAGAAGGCATATGACAGAGTTGACTTGGACTTTCTAGAGGGCACTCTACCAGGATGGGCTTCTCAGATGCTTGGATCAGAGGGGTGTCAGCTTTGTACAGACCGGCTCACAGTCAGGTGCTTTTGGCAGGAGGTAGAGGTGAGCGCTTCATACTCACACACTTGGTCAGACAGGGTTTTCCTCTTGCCCCCTTTCTCTTTCTGTTCTATGCGAAGGCGATGAGCAGATTTTCGGTGTCACAACAGGTTGGTCTGAGGGGCTTAGCACTCCCTATTCGGGGAGATGAGCTACTAGACGCTGAGTTTGCCGATGACTCAGCCTTGTACTTAGAGGGCCACGGAGGCCAATCTGCACAGATGTGAGCAGGCTTTGGAGACCTTCTGTTGTGCATCGGGCGCACTGATCAACTGGAGAAAGACAGTGGCTTTCTTGGTTGGCAGTGCTCTTGTGCCAGATTGGATGCCAGGAGAGGGTTTTAGGTGGATTCCCCCAGGGACTGCAGTTCGGTACTTGGGTTGTCAGGTTGGTTTGGACTTATCCCCCGAGCAGCAGATTGCTCCTCTTCTCCTATCCATCAGGAGAAAGCTACTACGTTGGAGTTCAACACGACTTTCGCTGGCTGGTAGAGTAGTAGTTGCCAACCAGGTGTTGTTGGCGACTATGTGGTACATCATTTCTTGTTGGATCTTTTCGAGTTCTTGTATCAGCAAGGTAGAGAGGCTGATCAGGAACTTCCTTTGGTCAAGACGTGACACTCAGATTGCCCGAGCCAAGGTGGCTTGGTCGGTCATCACACTTCCTTGTTCTCAGGGAGGGCTTGGGATCATTGATCCAGCACAGCAGAGCAGAGCCCTTCTTGGGAAGTTCGTAGTCAGAGGACTTCTTCCAGGAGAGTAGCCCTGGAAGGAGTTCTTGCTACAGAGGCTTCATGCTAGGGTGCCTCAGTCAGGAGGCCCTTGGCAACCTTCGACCAGATGGATCTTTACAGAGATGCGCCGAGTTGGTTTGAGCAGGAGACTGGAGGACTGCTTCGCTGTGAGTTTGCTTCGATCTTGGGAGCTCTTACGGCATGGACTAGAGCAGAGACAGCCAACGTGCATGGAGGAGCGCCTACGGCAGCCCCTCGTCTAGAACCCCATGGTTAGCACTCAGAGAGGCCACTTGGTTGGTAGTCGACTCATGTTTCTTGGGGTCCCATGGCAGCAGGTCCAACACTCTCTCTAGGTGACTGGCTAGAGTTCACAGGTTTGTCAGAGGAGGTGCAGGGTTTCCAGCTATAGGGCATGAGAGGGGTGCAGAGCATGTGTCAGGACATCTCAGAGTCAGTTCCAGCTGAGTGGCTCATGCCTCTCAAGCCAGTAGCACCCCGGTGGATGGGAGCCTTCACACGACTGGAGGTTCTCATTTCAGTCAGGGCCTTCTTAGAGTCTGTCTCAGCCCTGTTCTTTGAGCTTCAGGGTGGGGGACGACTACAGCGAGTTGCAGTAGAGACCCCGTAGGTAGCAGAGTGCTGTTTTCAGAGGATCCGAGTAGTGGGCATCAGTGGGCGGACCTGCGTCATAGACCTTGACCCAGTAGTTCTTGAGACAAGACACTAGAGGCTATGGGCTTGGGAGTGTTGTCAGTTGGCACGAGTACAATGGGATCCTGGTGAGTGGCTATGGAGGGACCCCTTCTCTTCTGCAGACCACCCAGGAGTCCCGTTCTTTCAGTACACTATTCGACTGAGACGTCATATACTAGCAGCACAGAGAGAGGCCCTCCCCGCTGCAGCACGTCATTGGCAGGAGGAGGGTCTCACAGTCGATTTCTTGGCAGACTTTTGGGAGAGGTTGTGGGACTCCAGAAAGCCGAGGCGAGTCACCTTGTTTCAGTGGCTGGTCGCACACAGAGCCATAGTAGTAGGGAGTTGGCTAGTGCATAGTGGTCTCTCGGCCACATGTGTAGCTTGTGACCATTTGGTGGAGAGTCAGCGTCACTATCTTTGGGACTGTCCCTCGGCCTAGCAGGTGTGGCTACGAGTTCTTTGGCTAATGCCTGCTCTCTCCACGGCTTGACAGTACACTTGGGGGGCAGCGGCTTGGTCCACCCTCACGGGCCCGGCACTTCAGTTTGAGCTATCTTCCACCAGCAGGATGATAGTGATGCAGGGGGGGCGACCTACACTCCAGCATGCTACCTACAGAGCTTACTCCACATGAGTGGTGCAGTGAGAGAGAGGAGTGTTGGGAGCTCATCAGTGGCCTGACACTTTGGTTCATCTGGCAGGCCCACTGTTTCCGCATCTTTGAGGCTCGCCCTGTTCCACTAGCAGAGACTGTTCGTGACTTTTGGCTAGAGCTGATCCATACTCTTAGAGGAAAACTTGAGGGACTACAGGGCATCTCCGACCGCATGCGGGAGCGCCGCGAGGCTTTCCTTTGACTCTGGCGCCTTGGGCCTTTCTACACCATAGTCGAGGGGGTACTCAGATGGAACTACTGTCCACCTGTGTGGCTCTTCCCTCCTCCCATCTCTTGATTTAGCCTCATTGTATATATGTTGTTTTTTCATTGGGAGAGTCTCCCCATCATGCTTGTTGTAGTCCTCTCTTGCAGAGGTGGTTGTAGCCCTATGGGCAGTTTTCATTAACTAATAGAAGGATATTTTTCTCGAAAAAAAAAAAACAAGTAGAGATGAGGATGGAGAAATTGCCATAGCTGCGATTTCTGCAATAAGTTGAAGAAAGACGTCAAGGTATGGAAGATCACAGACTCACATTACCTTATAAATCCTCTTGCTCTCGGCGGAGTCTCTTATACCTTCCTGGAGCCTATGATGTTGTCCGTTTCTCTTGAGTACGATTTCTTGAATTGTCTTGAATGTCTTGTGGCATGCATTCTTCTTGTATTCGTTAGGCCTATAATAAGTTATGATTTCTCTCTCACATTTTTGCCAAGTTTGATCTTGGTACCACTATTTGACACCGTCACCTCGAATCGATGGTCCCAATTAGGCGACCACATCCTAGGAATTGACTCCACCGTCCGATCCTAGATTAATCTCGTTGCGGTCCCATTTAAAGTGTAGAAAGTGATCTCCAAGTGAACTATATGCCCGATATACTTGCCAATCTTTGAGAAAATCAACTCGGGTAAAACCTTGCCCTCGAAGAGAAAACCCTAAAAAACTACCTATCCCATTAGATAGCGAGGTGATTATTGTTATTGTATACTTTTATGTTATTGGAAAATTGAAAATTTATGCCTCCAAGAATTAAATCTGAGTCTTTATGAAAACGCATACACCACTAGCACTAGCCACTTGGATTTGTTGTCTTTACAAACCGGTTAAGAAAGCCTCAAGCCGGCCATCCTCCATAGAAGCACATAAATTATGTGGTTAGAAAAAAGGTTCTTTTGTGAGCATTGTGATCAAGTAAGCTCCCAACTTTCAAGCGAACCAAAAGTAAGCAACTACCTCTAAATGTCAGCTTATGATTTTGCTCTATTGTCATGAGAACCCACCCCAAGGATACCTCCCACCTAGAAGTTTAAGGTCAAATAACATTCTAACCACTACTTCTGGATTTTGAACAGAGAAACTTATGCTCAAGACCTAGATATGTGAGAGGCTTGAAGATTTCCCTTCCATGGTCACAAGATGTACTCTGTCGGCCAAACAATTCATGGCCATTTTCATTGGAATGATCGTAAGAGTTTTGTTGGATCTAGTGTTGCACAAATGCACACACACAACTTGGACAATGAGGGCACACAATAGAGGAAATAGTATTACTTTTTGTACCAAGACAAAGACAAGCTTTTGATACCCTAACCAAGGAAATAAGTTTCTGTTGTGAGGGGTAAAAGTGTATTGGTAGAGATAAAGTGTGTTCAGATACATCAATATCATAGCATGTTAGCAGATCCCCTTTGGAGCTGATGGAGTGAACACAAGCTAACAATAATCTATACGGAAGTGTCATGCCCTATGGAATATGATCCACCCACAAAGGAAGTTGCCCCAAAGATTTGTAATGAGCGTTATGTTAGGAATAAAGTGAATAGCTATATAGAGATTATAGTGGTTTACTTAATGTAGAGAGATAATTTTCACACCACACACACACACACACACACACACACACACACACACACACAGACAGACCACACATGATATACATGGTTCACCCAAGTGTGAGCTACATCCACGAGAAAGCAGCCACTCAATGGCTTTGCACTTCAAACTAAAAGTAATTACAATGTCCCTTTATGGAACTCGTGTCTTGCTTCACTTCCTTACACCACCTCACACATACTATACCTCACCTTACATTGTTTTGTGTGTAGACAAGGCCTCCTTTTATAGGCCAAAAGGAGCATCTATGGGTTTCCCTCTCTCATGAGAGTCAACCATGTGTGCCACCCTTGTGTAGTCAATGTAGGCTAGGATAAACAATTGCTTCTCGGATCGACATGGCAAGGAGAATGAGCACAGATGAGAGACAGAGAGAAAAAGGATAAGACACGATTGGAGCAAAATAAAAAGAGAGATTCTTTATTGAGTTTTAGGCCTTTTAAATTTTTACAACATGTTCACATACTAGTTGTCCACCCAAGTTGGCTTGACCCTAACAATTTCGCCCCCTTCAACCAAACTTGGCATAATTATCATCGTATGTGTACTCCTAGGCTCTAATGATACATCTAGGTGCAATACTTGATACGTCATGGTGTTTTTCATTGTGGATTCATCACGTGTGGTTCACAAGAGTACTCATCCTAGGCTCACAAGGTAGTCTTAAGGAAATACAAATCATATCGTTCATAAGGGAAGGTCGTACCTCCAGTCTCTTATTTCCTTATCCAGGGCTGTGTCTAATCCCGTACAAATTTTAAGAGCAACATGGGATGAATGTGGGGTAATTAACATACAAATAGTGGCATACATAAAAGATGAAAATCTCTGGTATGCCTATGAGCTAGATAAGACATGATGTCTAGCATGCTTTCCATGGGAAGGAGCAACCATCCAAAATATGTGGACAAGAAAACCACTCTTTTCCCTTGTGTTGACATGGTTCTTGGTTGTAGGAGGTAACATTGAAACATATTTGTTTTTGAAACATTCACATTAGGAAAATTTTGGACTCTCAAATGGGCCCTATAAAGGACTTTGACTTTCTCCCTCTTGTGAAAAATGAGGCGCACTATAAAATATATGTTGTTGAAAGGTTTGCATTTGAAAATGCCATTGCTTCTGCTGCCTACAAACATGACAGCTTATCAAGATGTTGTATGAATATTATGCCTTCCAATGCCATTGCTTCTGCTACCTACAACATGACAGCTTATCAAGATGTTGTATGAATATTATGCCTTCCAATGCCACTTGCAAGACCCTACATCCCAAGATGTTGATTGAAATGTAGCTAGCCACCAAGGAATGCCTCTGCTTTGTCCACTATATAGGTCAACATTTTGAAACATTCTACTGCACTGCCTACTCCACCACCTGGAAAAATTGCTCCGTCGCCTATAAATATGGCAGCGTTTCAAAATGCTGATGATTATTTTTCTCTACCCTCTGTGAATGACTTCCAAGGACTATACCCTTGGCTCTAATACCAGTTGTACGGTGGGATAAGTGATTGCTTCTCGGATTGACATGGCAAGGAGAGGAAGCACAAACGAGAGACAAAGAGAGATTAGATAAGGGAGGATTGGAGAAAAATAAAAAGAGAGATTCTTCATTAAGTTTAAGGCCTTCTAAATCTTTACAATATGTTCACATGCTAGTTGTCCACCCAAGTTAGGCTAACCCTAACAATCAAGTCCAAGTAGAACTCACCCATGTGCCCATGTGTAGCTGTCTCTAGGTAGACAAGTCCACCTAAAACTCGGCCACTTCTCGTTGAACATGGGCCATTGAATTCCGCCACTAGCCATAGACTTCCACCACAGACCACCGGCCAACCAGCCATTAGCTATCGGCCATCGACCGATCATTTTTTGGCCATTTTTCGGCCATGATATTCCAACAAGAAAGAATATTTTGACAAGCTCTCGACTATGCATGAATTTTTGGTTCTCTAGCGAGTGATTTTTTTCACATACAATGGATTTTTCTCATAACGAGGGCCTTAAAAATGTGCATTTTTTAGAATAAAAACTCCAAGGGGTTGTTTGGAGGAAAACAGGAGAAGCGTGACCAAGGAAGATGACGACACATTACAACCCCCATATTCTATCTTTTTTTGGGTTTCAGAGGAAACCTTGTAATCATAGAGTGATTGGTTGAGAAATATAATCATAAAGTCCTTTAGTCCTTGTATTCTACTACAAAACCCACAAAGCCTTGTAAATGTCCAATGACCATGGGAAAGGGTCCCAAGCCTTTTTGTCAAAACCCTTAGTTTTCAAAGTGACATGATCATTATCTTTAGAGCGTTTTTGCACGCCGACAGAGAGCTGCACTTTTGCTACAATTTGTAATCAACCTTTCTCCTTGTTTGGTAATCAGAATTCAATTCCGAATAGCATATTTTGTTCCTTGTCTCTTGCTCTTTAATCTAAGTGTAATCATTCTCAATCCTGTTTTCGTTCAGGATATCTTGTTTGTGAACTAAATGTGTTGATTTGAGAGTTCAAATGATTATTTTTTTATGTTTTGACCTTGGAAGAGTGTTTCTAAGACTAAAGGGAACCTTTTCATGTAGTTCTGTTTCAATTTTCTATACACTTTTTGGGATAGATTGTGATTTTTGTACCTTCCCAGATTATTGCAAAACTTGGTAGGATTATGTCTTTAGGTGTTATCACACCCCTCCTTAAGTTTCATTGCATTCAAAATTTGATTTACTATTGTAGATGCATGAGAAATTCTTCAAGTTCACTTCTTTGAGATTGACAAACTCATTGAATCTTCATGCCCCATCCCGAGTCGCTTCCTTGTGTATTGACATTATGTTAGTGACACATAGCTATTTGAGTATGGCCAAAAATAGATTGCTAAAAGACCATCCAAAATAAGAAATTGGGCCAATTTGTACAAAACCTTGAAAATTAAGTAAAATTTGGGGGAACCAAACTTGTAGTTGTCCAAATTCAAAAAGGGGTGAGACTGGAATCAGCAGGACAAATTTCATGACCAGATGCTTCCAAACATGGATCGCGATCCATGTACCAAGTTGACATTTGGACATGATAATTGACAAATATACTCTTGAGAATTGAGGTAGCAACTTTTCCAAAAGAGATCTTAGCAAAAAAGTGTAAATAATTGATCAAAAAACAATATTTCTTCCTTATTGCCCCAAAAATTACAAATCAGACACAAAATCTTGGCTTTGAGTGGGCATAAGTGATCCAAATTCAAAAAGATTAAGGGAGTAGGGTCATCTTAACATAACTAAGGATATTGACCAACTTCCATGCCAAATTGATGCCAAACATGGATCGCGATCCATGTACCTATTCAACAAATTTGACAAAAACACTGCCCAATGGATAGCTGATACAATTTGGAACACATTACCCAAACGAATCAAGATAAGGAAAGCTGAAAGGAGAGGGCTAAAAGACCAAGAATAGTATATCCGAAAACCACCAAAATAGACTCAAGAATTTACTTTTGGATGATAAAAATTGAGTCAAATAAAAAATCCTTGATACCATAGCACCTATTAAACCTACTGATCCCAATTGTATCATCAAAACTCCTTGTGGCTTCCAAACATGGATCGCGATCCATGTACCTATATTGAAATTTTGCACAAACCTTGGGCCAATAAGGAGTTCATATCATACTGAACAAAAGTTCCAAATTAAGGAAGTGAAAAGAAACTCATAAAGAGGTCAAAAAAGGTGCCTGGACAAACAAAGTGCCAACACAGACCAAATGAATAGCTTTTGATCACTGAAGTGAGACTCAAACCTCACAAAAAGCATATCCTTGGGACCAATAGACATAGGGCAAGGTGGGAAAGCAAAATGTTTCCGAAATTGCACCAAGGTACATGGATCGCAATCCATGTTCCTTTGAGACAAATTTATTCGAGGACTGGACCAAGTCTAAGGATAGTCACCAAAACCCTTGTGGACTTTCAAAAACTGAATTTGGACTTAGGGTGAAGGAATTATAAGGAGAATTGTGGTTGGAGAGAGTAAGAAATAAATTTAGTCAGCTATGGGCCTTGGCTAACCAAGCGACTGTAAACTCATAGCCATCAACTATTTTGTACAGGGTACATGTGCAAGAACGTGTGGTGTGCCGAGCAATTCAAAACGGAATAACAGGAAACGATCAATGAGGTAACAAGGTTAGGGTTTTGCAAATCATTTCTTCATGTATTTACAATCTGGAAGATTGTACCAGAATAGAAACCCTTGTGTAAAAGACCAAGTAAGCAACAATTCAACAGACCAGAGTGTGAATCAAGGGCCACAGTATCCACTAAAGACCATTGTAGAGGAGAGTCTATCTAATCCTTCATCAGAAAGATCCTATACTATAATGGTTAAAAAATTAACAGGGTGAGATTTCAAAGAGGGAACCTGTAATGGAAATGGCCTATGATCTTTGAGAGTAGCGAAATTAGGAAATTAGGCGAAGCACTTTTGAGAGATTACTTTGTGAGTATAGCGGGTGAACTTAATTGATGGTAGCAACATAAACATGGTACTCCGTTAACTTGGCATGAACAATACTTTTGCAAGAGAGAGAGTTTAGAGAACATGACAATAGTTGAGGACCGGATTCATATGGAGCCAGTCCCCCCTCCAATAGGCATTTGTATTATAGTTTCCCCCATCAAGAGAGACTTGGTACAATACAATCTTTGTGTTCCTTGTGACTTAGGTGATGCAATGAAGATGGAAAGCTTCATGCATCACAAGCATAACATAAACTGTATAGAAAGCATTAACTATCCCAAGCCTCAGTCCCAAGGCCTCAAACACCTTCAAAGGTGGAGAGAGCTAGCGGGGAATGAGGGTAGGGAAGAGGAAGAAGAAACATTCCATAGGAGAAAGAAACATTTTCTCACTTATCATTACTCTTCTTGCTAGCATACATAATAGCATAGTAATGGAGATGGAGAAGATGACAAGCTTAAGCACTAAAGTATGGCTCCTGGTTGGATTTGCATTTCATAGCCAAGAGTGTTGATGTAGCCTCTCACTTCTCACAAGCTTGGCGAAGAAGGTGGTGTTCCTCAACTTTCACCAAGTGAGGATGTCTTTGCAAATGAGTGTGTGTGTGGAGTATTTTCCCCTAGCACCCCCCTTCCTTGCTTTGGGCAAAATTTCTACATTCTACAAGCTCATTGGACCCCTCTCCCCCTAGCCAATCACATGCAGCATGCAGTCAAGTACATGGGTAGTCTTTTGACAAGTGTCCTCCTTACCCCTTAGAGAGAGAGAGCTTGAAAATATCTAGATATTTTTTGGATGGAAGTAGAAGCTCATTGGACCCCTCTTTAGCCCAACCAATAGCATTCAAGCACACCATGTGGTTAAGCTTAGTGACATGTGTCCCATGTTCTCTTTTAGAATTCCCCTAACTTTGAGATTTTTATGCATAGGAAGTTTCTCAACCAACTTCCTCATTAAGTGTGTAGGTTCTCTTTTTGACTCAAGCATCTTACCCCCCATGCACAGGATGCTTCTCAAGCAACTTCCTCATTAAATGTGACAAGTACCTCAAGTACCTTAGTCATCAAGCATGACAAGCACCTTAGGTGGAGTTCCCACCTCAAGCACATCCCTAGCTTGCTTAAGTTTAGGTCAGGTTCCCACCTCAAGCACAGCCCTAGCTTGCTTAAGTTTAGGTCGGGTTCCCACCTCAAGCCCCGGGGGATTCACTCTATATACAAAATGGGATTCCACCTGCGAGCAAACAACTTTGATAAAACCCCTATATACAATTCATATTAGGGAATATGTCCCCCCTTTCTATGCTTATACAACAATCAATGAAGAAAATTATCATACCCCTATCTTACATATACAATATAGGTCTCACATTATTTAACTAATTAAAACTAATCAAAGAGTGTGTAGCATAGTGACTAGAAATGTACTAAGGAACCACTTCTATTGATAACTAGATGTACCTTCAATGTGTCTTAGTTTGACTTTCAATTTATGTGCCCGATCAGTCTGCACTCTAGCTACTCATCCAATTCTGACCCATCCAAAGCTGGTGTAAATCAACCTTGTATGATTGGATTGATGCAAATTTGATGTGTGACCTAATAAAAAACTTTTCCAAAATTCATCCAAGTTCTAGGGCACACCGGTGACCAATCATTACAAGTAATCGACCCGGGTTACGTTCCCCCCCCCCCCCCCCCCCCCCCCCCCCCCCATAAATATGATACCCCCCCTCTCTTTTTTTTAATCTTGGGAGATAAATTATTGGGGGCCTTCCCCTAACTTATATGCTTATGTAACTTATAAAAAAAAAACCCTCCCTTGCACTTACGTGGTGCGATAAGTTTTCCATGGTGAATCCCCCGGGCCTCAAGCTCAGCCCTAATTTTCTTAAGATCAAAGGACTTCTAGCTCTAACCATTGGAGGTCTTTAATGAAGCTAACCCTAAGGTATTTTAAGCTTCATTAGTTAACCTTGCTCTTTGACAGACCATCTCTCATTTGGGCCCCTTTACCATTGGCCCCATGTTGAGATAGATTCGTAAGCACATGTCTATATTCTAACCCTTGTTCCCGTTTATTATCCCATATTAAAAGATCAGTTTAATATGAGAAAATCGTTTCGTTTGTTTAGATATTAGATATTTAATGACAGAACCTTGAGCGGGACAGGTCCTTCACAATCGACAACTGATGTCAAGCTATTGCATTTAAAATTCCAATTGGAAAAGGAGTTAAAAGTCAAAATCTATAAGGATGGTATGGACCGCTACTGTGTTAAGTTGGATAGTAAAATAAGCGAGCTCAAAGACCTTGTATATATAGACTATGATGGGGACTGACCGGGAAGGAAGATACTTTGACCAAGAAGGAATGATGTATCTAGTTGTGCACAACCCCTTCATTGTGCACAAATGGGTATTGACTGGCACCAAGGACAAGGTGGATGAGGAATTAGTAGATGAACCACCCAAGCGAACAAGAAAAATGTTATGCTCAGGCACATAAACGAGACAGAACGGGTCAATACAGAAAACTCTTATGTGGGGCTGTATAAATACAATAATGGAGAACAAATACTCTAATATAGATTTGATGAACCTCGCATAGAGGAGCTGATGGACCACAAGAGGCTGTATGTATTTACATACACCAAGGGGAGGAGCATTCAGGTGGTCATGATGGATAAGTATGGCCACAAATACTCTCCTATAGATTGCAAGGAGTTAGAACATTACACATATTTTGGTGGACCACTCCATCAATATTATGTAAACCCTGAGCAAGCTAGACCCTCGATGTCTCAAACTAGACAAGAAACCAGATATATGAGTCCAGTAAAAATGAGAATGGAAAATCCAATTGATCACCAATGATTTTTTAATGCAGATACCATGAGATACTTGGGCTCTAGAGTTTCACTAAATGCCACAGGGACAGTGAAGTGCCTGATTTGTTTGCATGAGACCTAACGGTATGATTAGATGAACGAGCAATAGAGAGGACACCGTCTGTAGCACCAAGGAGAGAATACGAAGTAAGAGAGACTCTATCAGGAGGAATGAGAATGTCTAGGATTGTGGTCGAGACAAGACGCATGCAACCATCTCAAGTAGCCAAGTGTGTACCAAAGAAGTATAGTGGGTCGGGGGATCCATATGCACATGTTTCGATCTTCAAACAAGTGTTGAGGACAGAACAAATGACGGATTTCCATACTCAGTATGAAGGATTTGGACTGACTTTGGAAGGAATAGCTTTGACCTGGTTCCAACCATTACATAGCCGAGATTTCCCAAATATATAATAACTTCTACGAGAATTTTTGGAGGAGTTCTCAAAGAGAGGAATCAAGCATAATATTGTCTCCCAAATCTATGCATTTAGGCAAAAGGAGAAGGAAAAGGTGAAGGAGGCCTCACTTCAATTCAAGCAATATATCAAAAGATGTCCTGCCCAAGAACTACCTCAAGATGAGAGACCATCTATTCGTTTCATACAAGGATTGTGGAATGACCCCCTAAAAAAGAATCTTCACTTAAAGGCAGGTGTTACCTTTGAGCAAGTCACTAAGGAAGCATTGTACCTAGTAGACAACTGCAAGGCGTATAGGGAGGTATCTGAGGACACTGACCAAGGGACAAGTAGCAACTCTTCGACCGCTAGTGAATCCACATTGAAAATGGGGGGCCAAAGCCCAACTTTTCCAAACGTTGATCAAATGATCAAGGAAGTGATCAAAAGGACGAACAAAGGTAACATACCGGAACCAAACTTACGACAACCGGCCCCATAAAAATGTGATACTTGTGGAGGAGATCATCCTACTCATTGGTGCAACATGCAACCAAGACCAGGAACAAATATACCTCATTTATTGAAGTGGTGTTCTATCGAGAAAAAATGGACAAAGCATGAGACCCACGAGTGTTTCTATAACAAAAACTATGCTAGGGAAGGACATTATTAGCCTCAGGGAGCACAACAGTTGCCATCACCTCCAAGATACCCAATATGGAAAAATAATGCAGCCCAATGGGGAGAAAAACCTCAACCAATGTTAGGACAACAACCTCTCTTACCACAAGAAAATAGGGCTATGGTGAGAATCTTGCAACCAATAGAGGCACCATTGGATCATTTAGAATGATGCCGATGGCCACTTACTTTGAAGAGTCGGACGACACCTATGAGAGAGGGATAGACATCACTGTTTAAACAACAAGAGAGCAAACCCCCTGGATAGATTCTAAAGAAATGGCCAAACCATCTTACATAGCTCTCTTGTTTAAACAACAAGAGAGCAAACCCCCTGGATAGATTCTAAAGAAATGGCCAAACCATCTTACATAGCACAACCCAAAAAAAGCCATTACATCGTCGATGAAAATATGCTCATGTTCATAGCAAACCAATACTACAAATCGAGGGGATATCCTCCTAGAATAGGACCAACTATGGGAGCTCGTGAAGCTTCTCCACTACCAATAGGACCTTGCTATGAGTGTGGAGGTGATCATTGGGCAAGAAGTTGTCTGCACAAGGGAGCATACATCAAGATCTTTAGATGTTATGAAGGATGCGCAGTTAACCATTTGGTTCCCCAATGTCCAAAAATCCCAGATAACAAAGGAAAAGCCCCCTTAAACAAAATCAAAATCATACCTAGCTCAAGTGAATCAAAAACTAAACCAACCATTCCGGTGAAAGCAATGACCAAAGCACAAGCTCATGAAGCAGAAAGAAATAAGCTCATGGGAGACTAAAATGCTTCATCATGTCAAATTGAAATAGAAAGCTTGTCTATTAGAAACCCTAGAAAATCTTGGAAGGTAAAAGGGGACAAGATAAAAGCCAAAAGAATGAAAGAGAAATCAACCTTAGAAACCAAACTACAACAAATGGAACAGAATTTGAAGTTGAAACAACGTAACAAAAAATGCAAAAAAAACATCTGAAATACCTTCGAGAGGGTCGGTGTTGGTGGACAAGCATTAAGGCCCTCTAGATGGTATTTTAAAGGCTTTCAAATCCATATTTTGAATCCAATCAAACCCAAGAGCATAGATGGTTGATGTATACCCATCCAGGGTATGAAAAAGAGAGGTTACTAATGTGCAAAGATCTTATCCAGGCAACCCAAGACCTTGTGGAACCACAAGTTCCAGATGATCCAAAGACAAAAATTCCTAATCCACAAGAAGATCCAAGAAATAACGAACCAGGATAGAAAACAAAGACAAGGAAGGTCCACAAGTTGAGACACCATTAGACATGAGGGAGTAGCTAACACCACAGCTGGAATGGGTTCACAAGCAGTGATGCCAATTCCGAAAGTGGAAGAGCAGCTTCCACAAGATCTATGGGAAGACATCAAATCCAAAAAAGACGGTAGTGCAACTCTTAAATCAACACCTATCCTTGAGATAAACTTAGACCATGAGTTCTACCTTGGCTATAATCAATCACTATATGGTAATGTAGGGAAAGAGGTATCAGAGGACAACAAACTTGGGACTCTAAAAACCTTGCCTTCATTCATTGGTGACCATAAAACAAGATCAAAAATAGAAAAAGTACCATCCCAATGGAAATCTAATCCTAAAATGATGGATACTCAGATTCTTCATGAGTTGATGTCATCTCCCATACAATGTATGTTAACTCTATCCGAGTTACTGCAAATTAGGCTACATCTTTGGGAAGAGGTGGGAGAAAATTTAGAGAAACTAGGACTGCAAGTCCCTCAACAACTAAACTCATTAAAAGAATCAAACTCCCAAACACTAGAACATGTACCTGTAAACAAAGTTGGAGACTACTATGAGGGGGAGGAGGGAAATACAACCTTGCCTGTGGAATAGGAAAGGATCAAGACCATGGCTATATTGGATAGAGGTCCTAGAATCTCCATAGCAACCAAGGCAATGTGGGTAAAATGGGGAAAGCCTACTCTAAGAAAAGCTTGAATGAAACTGTAATTAGCATATGGATACATGGAGAAACTGAATGGAATATTAGAACAAATCATTGTATCCTCTTGTGGCATTGTGTATAAACACACCTTTGCCATAATGAATTTTGACAAGAGTAGCAACTTCAATATCATATTGGGCAGACCGTTTATGCGGCATCTCAAAATGCTACAAGATTGGGCCTATGACTATATCTACTTAAGACACAAGGAAATCACTACAAAAATCACTGTCAAATATCATAGTTATAGAGATGTTGAACAAACCCCGGGAGAAGAACTAAACTTTACTACAGATTAAGAAGAGAAAATATTGGCCGAGCTGCAAGACAAAGCAAATATTTGGATGTACGAAGCTCCCTAGAGTGTAAGTCTGAGGAAGGAGGGTTGTATTCTCGATTGATATGTGGAGGACACAGACTATATTCCAGAACCTTTTCTTGAAGAAATGTTCAAACCATTTGGATGACAACAAATTTCTACCACTCTGGGTCCATCCGTGAATGAGGTGACATTAACAAAATTATGTGAAGAAGAAGGAAATGACTTAACTCCCTTTCGGATGAGGAGTGTCGTTATGAGTTCAAAACCAAGGTTAAAAGAGGTTGGAGTGAAAGAAGTTGTAGATTTTAGACGCATAAGGGACAAAATATCCATCAGAGACCTTAGTGAGAGTGATGATAAAGTCTTGCAAGATTCCCAAGACAAGCCGTTGGAGGAAGGTACTGAGGATAAACGCTCCAGTTGTTCTGATCCTGACATCGAGTGCAAGGAGCTACAAGCAACCTTTTACGAGTTTTCAAACCAAAAACCTCACAAAGACCAAAAAGACGTGCTAACAAACTAAATCAAGGAAAAGAAAAAGCCCATGCCTTTGTTAGTAGACAAAATGCAATACTTAAGGCTGGTAGGAGCAACCGATTGTCTTAACGACAAAATCTTGAGAAAATTCAAGAAACATATCTCAACAAGAGGAGGAGACCCAATAATGAAACACAAACCAAAACCAAAATCCAAGAGAGCCTATGAGAAATCAACGAAGATGTAAAAAATGGACCACAAACAAAAATACAAAGAATTGAAACGAACATTGAAAGAAGTGTGGACTACAGAACTGAGACTGAAGAATAATCTGATGATAAATTTGACGTGACATCCCATTACAAGAGGTACACAATCCAAGACAACAAAATTGTAGTTCAAATGCCAAAAGGAAACCCTAAAAAACGAGGAACCTCATACCATGGGACGGAAAAAGCTAAGTGTATAGACCTAGCTAAACTAGGAGAGGAACCAAAACCAGCATATACTGCCGCAAATCTTATGAAAGAAGAAGAACAGTTGTTGATCACAATGCTCCGACAATACAGAGATGTGTTTTCTTCGACTTACAAGGATCTTAAGGGAATAGATCCAAAAATCTGTTAATACACGGTACCCCTCAAGATTGATTCCAAACCTCACAAACAATGTCCCTACACATACAGTGAGACATTTACCAAAAGAATAGAGGAAGAGATAGACAAGCTCAAAGATGCACAATTCATCTATGAGATTGAACATACTGATTGGGTATCTACTATTGTGGTAGTACCCAAGAAAAATGGGAGGTTGAGAGTCTGTGTGAATATCAAACAGGTAAATGCAGTCGCCATTAGAGACAACTATACCCTACCAATAACAGATCATGCGATTGAAAGAGCAAAAGAAGCGTATAGTTTCCTACATGGGTTTTCTAGCTACAATCAGTTAACCATAAAACCAAAAGAC
This sequence comes from Adiantum capillus-veneris, assembly GCF_014529385.1. Lineage (NCBI taxonomy): Eukaryota > Viridiplantae > Streptophyta > Polypodiopsida > Polypodiales > Pteridaceae > Adiantum > Adiantum capillus-veneris. The sequence continues at coordinate 19,251,611 of NC_140946.1, forward strand.
CAACATAAGATGGATTTTGCAGTCGAATGGGACATATTCGCATACAAAGTGATGCCATTTGACTTGACCAATGCACCAACCACCTTCTAGTGATTGATGAGTCACGCATTCAAAGAATACCTTAGACAATTCTTGGAGATATACATGGATGATTTGTGTGTCCACTCTCAAATGAGAAATGAGCACATAGAACACCTAAATAAAGTGTTTTTGAGAAATGCAAATCTTATCGTATTTGTTTAAACCCAGAGAAGTGTATCTTCATGGTAAGGCAAGGTAAGATTTTGGGGCACATTGTCTCCAAAAATGTAATTTCTACCAATCAGGATAAACTAAAAGTGATTGTGGCACTTCCGAGACCAACCAAAATAAAAGAGGTACAAGCTTTTATGGGACACTACGGATATTACCGGTGACTCATATGCATGTACATCATTATAGCTAAACCTCTTTACACTCTCATCACCAACTTTGAGTGGATAGAAGAATGTGAAAAGGCTTCTCAAAAATTGAAGCAAGGATTAATTTTTGCTCCAATTTTTCGAGCCCCTGATTGGAATAAGATCTTTCACGTCCATATAGATGCCTCAACCTATGCCATAGGATGCATATTAGCACAACCAAGAGAGAACAACATGGATTTTCCCATTTGTTACTCTAACAGACAGCTAAACAAGGCAGAAAAGAACTATACCACTACGGAAACGGAAGGTCAAAGTTTAGACATTACCTACTTGCAAAGAAATTTAAATTTTTTTGTAGACTAGCATTACTATAAATAGCAAACAAACCTTGCAATGCGGGAAGGATCATTTGTTGGTTCATCATATTGCTTGAGTTTGATTTCATAGTGTTTGTCAAGAAAGGAACAACCTATCAAAGAGTAGATCACCTTTCAAGGCTGCTCCGTGGAGAAGCACCCATAGGTATTGATGATGAACTTCCAAGTTCTGATCATTACAGATAGGCAATTTTCGATTATTCATCAGATCAGAACTCTACAGCTTTTGGGTGAACGACTTTACAAGAAAGGAAATGATAATATCATGAGATTATGTATAGAATCGAGCAAGTAAAATCAATACGTAAGACTTGCTCACATACAAAACACGGAATGTCATCATGGGAAAGTGCAAACATTCCAAAGCCTAATAAGACTTGGGGTCTACTGGCCAGACATGGAACAAAGAGTCTATGATTACATAAAATCATGTGAAACGTGTATAAAACAACCACCAGTGGAGCACAGAACACTCTTTAGAGTAATGGTAGCTCAGAAATGGGGTGTTTTCATTATGGAGTATTTACAAGACAAAACAACCCTGGGGGGGATTGTCTAAGGCACAACTTAATAACTTTGAAAAGAAAACGACACACTATGTGCTGATTTCAAATCAACTACGCAAACAACGAAAAGACGATCAATTGCGACTATGTGCCACCGAAGGTGAATATTACTCCATTCTAGAACAAGCACATGCAGGCCAGACAGGTGGACATTTCTCTCCTGACAAAATAGCCAAGCTGATACTTCATGCGGGGATAACGACGGCCAACCTTGTTCTCAAACGGTGTAAAATGGTGTGATGAGTGCCAACGCCCTAAGACACGCATGCGTAGGGACAAAATGCCATTACGACCAATTATGGGGGCCCGATCTTTTGCCAAGTGGAACATCGATTTCGTGGGCCCTATAATACTGTCCGCATATCGCACACATGCTCAATATATTATAGTCGCAACAGACTATTTGACCAAATGGGAAGAGGCCAAAGAAAAACAAAGGAATGATGCACGCATGACAACACAAATTTTATTTGAAAACGTTTTTACTAGATATGGCCTACCTATTGAGATAGTAAGTGATCGGGGAACACACTTTTTGAACACTATCATTGAGAGTTTGTTAGATGAATTCATGGTGATCCATAAAAAATTTTCCTTCTATCACCCCCAAGCTAACGGACAAGCAAAGAGTATGAATAAAATATTATCCACAGTGTTGACTAAAATCATTAGTGACTCAAGAAATGATTGGGATCTACAATTTCACACATCATTGTGGGCATACATGGTAGCATATAAAACGTCCATTAGAACCACTCCATTTAATATTATGTTCCAAATAAATGCTATACTACCTATGAAATTCTTGATACCAGCCCTCCGAGTTGCAACCCAACTAGGTTGGACGGGGCATGAATTTTCAAAAAGGTTAAACATCTTAGAACAATTTGATGAAACATGCTTAAAGGCAATCGCAGGGATCTATGCACACAAACAAAAAATGAATTATTTCCATGACCACCAGATCAGGAGTTTTAGAAAGGGGATTCCGTACTTGTTTATACCCTGAAGCAACACTCCACCAAGCTCAAAAAGTGAGGGAAGGGACCATTTGTGATCCATGATATATCACAAAGCGGTGCCATTAAACTTGCAACATTAGCATGAGAGGAAATGCCTAATTGAATAAGTGGATGCCAATGAGAGGAAATGACAAATTACTGCTATTCAGTCACATGCAAAAGAGGAGGCCAAACTATGAGTATTAAAGAGAAAAGAACAGGATAACTACAAAGCATCAAGGACGCATCCTCCTCTAATTGCATCCCTTCAAATGGAGCCTACATGGTTAGGTGGCATAGATCTACAAATTTTTCTTCGACTTCATGATGGTTCCACCGAGCGCGTATTAGTGGACACTTGAGCACGAGAAAATGGCTTGGGTCACGTCAATTTATCAATAAATGTTGATGGAAATGCTTATCCTCATCAATTTCATGTAGCCATGGATACTGATCTTAATGAGGCAGTGATTCTGAGAGTGCCTTGGATGCACACATATAAAGACACACCCAATTGGTAGGATGATACCTTACAACTCACGTCAGATGACACATCCTTCGCCACCCCATTTGCACAGAAAGATCACCTATGGGAACCTCTTCTACCAGCACCTGAACTTATACCACAATGTTCTACAAAGGCAATGAGGAAAATATGGGTAAAGAAATCCATTATGCAAGCCCATCCAAAGAAAATATGGATACCCAAACAACGTTGTATTGAAATTCAACCCATGCCAATCCACCAAACCCCAATAACCCAAACCAAACCCAAACAAAAAAAGCTACAACTTTTGTTAAGACCACAAAGCCAATACAATCAAATCATCAACAACCCACAAAAGTCACTTGGAACGGAGACCAAAACCAACTCGCTAGCCGAATAACTCACAGTCTTCAAACTCCACACCAAAGCATTTTTAGTGGAGTCCAAAAAAGAGCCATCAATCTAAAGAAGATGCAGTGTCACAACTTTGAGATTTCACCGTCAAAGACAGGGCACGTCTTCTTTAACTTCTTTTCTTTGGACCACGAAGCTTCAAACCAACCTCACCATCAACAACCCCTGAACATACAGTTCACAACCCACATGTTGCACTGCATTTTGTTACCCCATGTATATCTTCCCTTTTTAGTTTTTTAGCTTTTAAAAATAAAATAAAATTACCCATAATTATTATTAATTGGCCAAAATTTTACCATAATTATTGTAATCACTCATATACACATACTCTCAACCTGGCATCTTATTTTTCATGAATGGTGTCAATATGGCTCATTATCATGCTTGCTCATTTTGTTACCCCATGCATAATAATTTTAAAAAAAGGTGAGCCAAAAAAAGTCGAAATTGACTTCTGAAAGAAAACACTGAATCTTCAAAGCAAGGGATTCAAACATGGCAAATATGGAAAGGTTTGGTACAAAACAGATTTTGAGCCAACTTTTGAAGGATCAAAACTGCAGATTAAAGGCCATTGGTTGATTGAATACCCCAATGAGGAATGGTTTGAACTACAGGTAACATGAATAGGAAGATATGAGCAATGGAGGTAAGTATGAATGGGGCAATCCAAGTAGGTGGGGAACATATAATCAAAATGGGGCAAGTAAATCTCATTTGCATTCACTGTGAGAGAGAGAGAGAGAGAGAGAGAGAGAGAGAGAGAGAGAGAGAGAGAGAAGCTTAGAGAGTTCTGTCATGTTTCTGCCTGCTACAACCACTACAATAGCCATATATGGAGAAGAGCGAGCATCGTAGCAAGAGTAGGGGAGAGGGGAGGAAGGAAGGTGTGTGATGGAGAGAAGGTGGGTAGAAGACTATTCACAATGGTCACATCGGGCTCAATTTTATTCTCTGCTGCTTCTACTTGAAGTGCTCACCAACGGGGTCTTTATAACCTCCAAGGTGCGAGGGGTTACCTTTGTCACCTCTAGGGTGACTCGCATGAGATAGGAAGGGGTGGCTTTGTTGGTGGCCTCAACTAGATTGCCATGTAATTTGGATGGCCACATATGATGCACTCTTCACCTCCCCTTGCAACGGACTCTACAAGGAGGACAATTGCATTTCAAAAAGAGCGGAGTAGCCCTAGAGTACTTGGCTCTTGAATTACTACCAAACCACTTTCGTGATTTGCAAATATCTTCGTTCGCCAAGTGAAGAATCTCGTGTAGAAAGCTTCCTCGAATGCCAACATATTATGTGATGGTAAGAACATACACCGGGCGTAGAAGCCATAGAGGACCTCTTTAGAAGGCTGACCACTGAGATCATACCATAACCCTTTATTTCCCTTGAGGAATGGTATCCACGGGGCGCCTACTTGCTCTGGCTCATGAAATACTTCAATACAAGTGAGCAACATTTGGCATATCTTATATAACATTTCACAAGACAGATCCGGTAGACTTTTAAAGAAAGACATGGCACCCGTTAGGGTTTTCACCATGTATTCCTCTGGGGCTTGTCCTTTCTCTGGAGCTAGTAGTCTTGGGTAGTTCAGCCAGGTTGGCCTCTTCTTTGTTAGTGCCTCATGCTCTTCCCAAGTCCTTACTCTTGGTATAGGACAAAAAGTGGGATCTCTTTGCAGGGCTGCAGGTGCTCTTGTGAACAGAATCAAATACCTCGGATTCTTGTTCAACCAGCTCAACCTCCAATTTGGGTGGTCTTTATCTGCGCCATCTATTTGCATGTCTGCGTACATCCTTTCTTTTACTTGGAGTAACTTCACCTTTATCAAGGGGTATGGCAAGGATTGTTGATGCCATTGCGCATTGATCTGATTGGGAGTGAGTTGAGTGACATTGACATAGTGAAGAGCTCACAACTCCCAATCCATCGCGGCTTTCCATTGCTCATCCAACTCCTGTGTGATCTTTTCTTTCAGTGCATCTTCTTCAACTTTTGATAGCTGGACCATGGGCACTGTGTCTGCATCTGTAATGTTTATTTGAAAATCATCTTCACCACTCAGCTCTGCTGTGGACTGTGTCTCCAATTCACCAAATGAGATCGAGGGTATATCTATTTGTGGCAGCTCTGAAGTGCCTGCCTCTTCCTGCATTTCCGGCTTTCCTTCTCTCAGGAGCTGGTTAACTCTTTTGAGCTCAGCTATTTCTTTTAGGATCTCTTCTTCCCTCTGGACCCGCATCAAAGCCAGGTCCCTACACTGAGATTGCTCCAGCTTTAACTCCAACTCGAGGTCCTTGTTCTTCTTCTCCAATGCTTTGCAGACTTCATCTGTTCCTTTGATGGAGGCCACGGCTGAATTCTCTCTTATTTGCTGTAAGAAGATTGCCTGATCATTTATTCTCTATTCGGAATATTGTAAAGAAGCATTTGCGACATCCAATTGCACTTGAATTTTCTGAGCTGACAGGGTTGTTGTCAGAAGCTCGTTTGTAATGTCTGTCAGGTGTTTGTCTTTCGCTTTGCAAGCATCTGATAACTTTGTGAGCAGATCACCTAGCTCTTCCATCTCTTTCTGCTGTCGATCTCTTGCTAGCTGAAGTTGTTCAGCTTCGGCTTTCATTTCCTGCACTTGCCTTTGAAGAATGGTGATGATGTTCATTCTGTCTTCTAACTCTCCTTGGAGAGTTTCAATCACCATCTCGAGTTCTTTAGCCTTTGTGTTGCGGCTAAGTGTTGCTGATCGGAGTCTCTCCATCATATCCTGCATTTGCCTTGCATATTCATTTACTTGCAAGATTACCTTGTCATTAGACTGCCAGTCCTCCTATCTTGCTAGTTGAGTTGATGTGCCTGCAGCCGCTTGTGTGTCTTTTGGCTGTGTCGTGGCTGCTGGTTCTTCTTGCGTGGAGGTAGAGGGATGGCCTTCTTCTTCTTTGTCATCCTGAGGCTTTGGGGATCCCTCGGCTTTTTCTTGCTGTGTGGAAGTAGAGGGTGTTTGCTCCGACTTTGTAATCTCTTTTGGTGCAGGACCAATTTCTTGTTGTGTGGAAGTAGAGGGTGTTTGCACAGACTTTGTGGTCTCTTTTGGTGCGGGACTCACTTCCTTTTCTGGCTCACGTTCTTTCTCTTGTTGCCACCCTTGTGTAGCAGTAGCCTCTTGTGAAGATTCATCTACCTTTTGCTCCTCAAGATCTTGCGTAGCTTCAGCGGCTTTCTCTTGTTCTGTCTTTGCTTCTTTTGACTCAGATTTTGTATCTTTGGTGGTGTCTTTACCTATAGGTGATGGTGGTGGGCTTGGCATAGAATTTTCTTGTTGTTCAGTAAATGGTGAAGTGGGTCAAGGAGACCCTTGACCTTCGTCGTGTGCTTCTTCCCTTGCCGTTTCCTCGGCTTGTCTCTGTTCCTCCGCCTCTTTTTCTTTCCTTGCCTCTTCTTGGGCTTCTTTCAGCTTGAGGGCTTTTGCTTCTTGGCACGTTTCTTTCAAAGACTCTGTTGGATCTTCAGCTTCCTTTCTAGTGTGATGCTTTCTTTGTCCTTGGGCCTTTAAGTCCACTAGGCACCCATTTCTCTGGGTCCTTCCCTTGTGCTTGTCGATTGTGCTAGTAGGCATGTTTTTCTCTTTCAAAATGAGCTTCCTTTTGCACTGGCTCTTCTTGGTGTGCGGCCACAGCTTTTCTCTTCATCTCCTCTCTTCCTGCTCTCTTCTCCTCATTATCTAAGCTCTCGCTGGTGTGCCTTTTTGGTGAGCTTTCAGCCGACTCTTCATCAAATCTGTAGGATCTCTTTGCTGATCTTGTAGCTCTAGGAGATGGTTGTGTTGCCAATATCCATGTGTTTTGGTCGGGGGCAGGCGGTAGGTTGTTGGCCATGCCGATGGCATGGTACGCAATCCTTGTCAAGACTTTTGGTGCACCCAAGTAAGTGATTTTCCCTTCTTTCTTCGTGCCCTTTAGAGTGGTCAAGACGTATTGAGCATGGTCCACCGGTTGCCTGGTTGTTGACTTGAGAACTTGTGTAAAAGTGGTGGCAAATGCGTGATTTGGCGTAGTGTACCTTGGTGGCCTTTTTGCCAAGAAGTGGAAGTGTTGGTGGTATAACCGGGCTGGCTCTTCCACTTGCTTGTGAATTAAATCTGCAAAGGTAGTGATGGGGGCTTTTCACAAGCCAGGCTCCCATACCCCTCTTCTCTCTTCCCCACCCCATGGAAACCCCCTCTTGGGGAGGGAGTGATAAAAGACATTGGAAAAGTAAGGAAAAAAAATAAAGTATGGGTATGTAAATAAGGAGAAAGGTAAAATGGGCCACCGTGGGCCTGCGGGGCAGCCCATCCCCACCCTGCCTCCTTTTTCTTCATTGTTGCCGCACCGTGTGTCCCTTTTCCTCTCCTCCACTCAAAAGGTCAACCCCCTCTCTCTTTCGCTTGTCCTTTCTCCTTTCTCTCTCCCCTGAAGCTACCCCACCCCTTGTCCTTACCAATAATGCACCCTAACTCACATGCCGCCTCTCCTATCTTCCAAAACAATATACCCCACCCCCCCTTTTCTCTCTCCTACACTCTCCCATGATCCAAATACCCCCCTCTCTCTCTAAAATTCGAAATCTCTCTTGTCTTGTAGCCAGATGGCCTCCCCCACACTCACACACACTCAGTTTCACTGAAAAAGGTGCCCACAGACCCATCCCCACCCAGTGGTTACCTGATTTTCTTGTGTTCACACACATCTGCACACAGATTCACCTCTGACCACACTCCCCTCTCTCCCCTCTTGTAGTTAATTTATTCTCCATGTCACCTCTCTTTTTTCCATTCACCCATCTCTCTCTCTTAGTCTCTCTCTCATGAGACTGCTGTTCTGGCACATATACACACAGCCAGACAAGTGGGGCCCACAGTCACATGGCCTGTGTAGATAATGATTTCTTCATTTCTAAATTCTAGAATTTCTCCCCCCTCCTACCCTATATAAAGAGGGTTCACCATCACACTAAACATACACACACAACATCACCAAAGAACACACTATGCACTGTGTGTGCCTAGTGCACACACACACACCCACACCATCACCATCACCACAATCACCATGCTCGTCTTGAGCATGACCTCTACACTCTTGGCTATGGAAGATGAAGGGCAACTAAATGAAGGATGATGGCCATAAACCTCGTGCGAGTCTTCGCCATCAACTCCCACCTATCCGCCATGTGCTCTACCACGCTCTCCCTTCTCATTCCCCTACCCTATGCTCCCCATTTCATCGCCTTATTCTCTAAATAAAGCTTGAGGTTTTGTCAGTATGTTTTCTTGCAATGTTTTGCCCATGTGAGGTGTGCGGAATCGCCACCTAGTCTTGTGTTTGGAGTGAGCTTGTGTATGTGTGAAGGGTGTGCGGATTCGCCATCCTTTTGTGGTGCCTAAGTACTAAGACGTTATACCCTCTCTCTCTCTCTCTCTCTCTCTCTCTCTCTCTCTCTCTCTCTCTCTCTCTCACTTGATCTCATTCCCTTTCCTCTTCATCATTACTCCCAAGCATCCATCTCTCTTGGATGAAAACTTTGTTATAGTGGTGTGTTGTTTGCGTCCTAGCCGCTGAAGCTAGGTGGTGCCCCCTGTTTGCTTTACCGTGACAGGCTCGAGGCGCGCCATTCGGTCCCCGGTGTTTTAGAGGCCGTCGGGGGTTCGGGGTTCGCTTTGCTCCCGTCATTTGGTGCCCCCACAGAGGAGGGATTTCTAAGACCCTTCAGTTTACAATGCTGAAAGTGACGCCCACTATCAATCATGGACGAATGGTTGAAGGAATTTTTTAACTTGAGGGCGGAAGAAGAAGAGACGAAGGAGGCACTAGCCGCCTTCATTGAGGTGCTACTGCCAGGCTGTAGTGTCGTCAGCATTCAAGAGGTAAATTCTCCATCTCATGTCACTCATTCTAACTATAAATTGAGAGCATCAGGTGGGAGGTCGGTGAAGTGCCATCACTGTTGTCAACCAAGGCACACTGTCAATGAGTGCCAGCAACGAAGGCAGCGAAAGGGCTGAAGTCATCTACATCGACATTCATCGCAAAGAAGTCATTCACATCAAGGAAGGGAAGTAAACGGTGAGACCTCTTTTCCCTAAAGAAACTACAGTCAAAGTTATAACTCCAAAGTGGCCTAAAGGGGCTGCTCGAGCCAAAGACAAGGAGAAGATAAGCCAGTATGGAAACACATGACCCTGAAGGGAGAAGCATCTGGCCAAGCAAGTGCTTCAAGCTCAGAAAGCCGGGTTGTACCCAGTTTGCCAAAGAGGAAGTCATCCGAAGCTAAGCGGCGAAAGGTCGCCTACCAATTTGCACGACGCATGCGAGTGCTACCAATCCACTTCAACAATCCTGAAGAAGAAGTGGTAAGAAGATTCCCATGTCCTAGAGAAGAGTGGTTCGGCTACTGCTCTCGCTGTTTTGGAAAGAGAGTGGAGGATCTTCCTCCTCTCCCTGTACAACTTATCCTAAAGAAGCTCTCTACCACGGGAGAAACCCAGTGGGCTGGGGACGAGTTGCAACTGAATGGAGTAGAATTCATGCAACACGTCGACTACGGAAATTACCTGCAATTGCTGTTAGCCAAGATTCTGGGAGTGGTCAGATGCGTCGCCATCACCCCGTACGTACTGAGCAACGAAGGAAAGGTAGAGCCCATGAAAGGCGACGACCTCTTGTGGATGTGCCGACTCATCAACACTGGCACGGTAAGAGTATAAGTAAGTATTTCATCCTCTGTGCATGATGGAAAACGGGCCAACGGCATTCCCGTTCACATTCTTGCAGCATATGCATGTGAATATCTATGTAGATAGGAAAGTCTTCTACCAACAGAAGATCGTACACCTATTCGGTGTGGCGGTACTAGGAGAAATCCTCAATTCCCTGAACCCTATTATTCTCCCCATATTAGATTACCATCATTCCTTTAATGTTTCTATCTTTATCTTGTTTTAACCTATCCACCCACCCCTGTAAAAAGCTGCTATGAGCCGCTACTGTTAATGTAATGTTAAAAAAAGAAAAAAGAAAAAAAAGAAACAGAGGTTTGTAATTTCCTAAGTCACTACCATGGCAAGTGTTTCTTTCCCCACGTTCAGTGGAAAGAAGGGAGAGGATCTCACCACCGACTTTTTGGATGATTTCGACATTGCTTGTATCGTCTCCAACAAAGATGACGACGCTTCACGACTTAGAATTTTTCCTCTATTGATGAAAGTAGAGGCCAAGTCCTGGTATAATGCATTGCCCCAGGCCACCAAGAATGCATGGGATGTGTTAATGGCTGCTTTTGTAAAGAGGTTTGGTGGAGGCACAACCTCGGAGAGGCTATGGCAGTTACTGACAGAATTAAAGCAGGGAGGCCTATTGGAGTATGCCACCTACGAGTCTAAATTTGTGGACTTATGGGAGAGATGGGTTGCCTCGCTGGAGGAAGGTGAAGGAGCGCCTAGTTTCCTAAAGAAGGACCGTTTCATTGCTGGTCTATGGTCGCCGCTTAGAGAGAAGGTGAAGGGAAGGTTTCCTGCAACATATGAGTTGGTAGTCGAAGTAGCCCGCCTTAAAGACAAGAAGCTACGCATGCAAGCAAGAGTAAACGAGTCAAAGGAAACAAGCTCGGCCCAAAAAACCCCAGTGACTGCAACAGCCAACATAGAGTCCAACCACAGGAGGCATCAGAAGAGCAAGACCTGCTGAGTCGCATCACCACCCAACTAGAGAGTTTATCTGTGCATCTGGTGCAGCAAGGGCATACACCTGGAAGGAACCCAGAACAAGGAAGAGGACAACGAAGGCAGAACTCAGAGTACCATTGTTACAACTACGGGGAAGATGGCCGTGGAATGTACTACTGCCCACACCCGAGGAGGCAGAATTTCAATAGAGGGGGGAGACAGAATCAGATCTCTCCACCAAGAACACCACCGCCACTCAAGCAACCAATCCCACCTGTTCAAATCCCACCACCAGCGGTGCAACCACAGCTAGCCACACCAGTTCAACGCCAGTCACCAATACAACCACCGCCACAATCACTACTTACAATCATCCTACGCCCACCACCAATTGGTACCCGCACACCAAGTATCATTGGTCTTGCAGAAGAGGTCAAGATGAGTGTAACAGAAGAAGGATCAAGCGAGAAGTTTATTCAAAGAACTGAAGCAGTGGACAAGAGGTTAAAGAATCAAAAAATTCTACCCAGGTGGGGGAGGTAAGTCAAGAAAATTGTGTTACAAATGTGAGTACATCTTTAACCTTGAATGAAATAGGCACCAAAGCAATCAATCAACAGCATTGGGCAGTAAGCGTAAGAAGGTGTAAAGTGTTGATTAGGCCTCGTCAGAGTAAGAGGAATGCAAAGGGCATGAAAGATACAAGAGAAGAGGAAAACCAGCCTGCTAGCAAGGCTTTGCAGAAGGTGGGCAACATATCAAGCAAAGGGGAGGGCTTTGAAAACGGAAGCCTGTGCCCCAGCATGGACCCACGACAGTATAGCAAGCTAAAGGAATCTTGCATCAAGGTAGTTTCACTTGAGGACCATAACGAAGAGGTAAGTATGACTGAAGGTTTGGAGTTGGCTATTGCTCCAGAGGCTTGGCAGCCGAGCAAGACTTTATTGTGTAGTGTTATAGACTTAGAGATGGGTAATTCCTATAGTCTACTGAAGGGTGTTATAAACTTGGAGATGGGTAATGCCTCCAGTTTATGTGAGGGTGTTCAGAGTAAGTTTGATGATCAATATGCTGCCAACCTTTTAAGGATGTTCCAAACTCCTCCACAACACAACATTGTTTTTGCATGGGATGCATCAGACCTATGGATATGGCTAGCCACTATAACATATAGAGATAAGATCAGCATGAAGATAAGAGCTAAGGAGCCATGGATAGACAAAAGGCTGATAGAATTCAAGAATGAAGACCTCATTCCCAATTTGGTACAATTTTTTACAATTAGTGCATCCTCTCTTTGGAGAAAGGTAAGTGGTTTACGATTGTATTTAAGCCGCAAGGTAGGTGGCTTGCTATTAGCATCAGTAAAGGAAGCTGACATGTTTGAGCACACCCAAAAGAAGCATGATATGCTTGCATTTTTTTCCAGTCATGGCAGTAAGTAGGATTCTGAAGACAACTTGAGCTCACCACACCAACAAGGCGGCCATATATGGTGGATTCTTGGTACAATCTTGGGAATCATAATTTTTAGTTCTGTCTTTGCAGGAGCCAAGATGCTCATTTCCCCTCTCGCTACTGGTGGTTACAAATTTGGTCCAATTTGGCATGCAAATTTTATTGTCCTAACACTGCAGACAATGATCCTATTTTTCACTTGGGATCCAGGAGGACACTGACACAAAGTTCTGGAAGCCATGGGCTTCCCGTTTAATCAACCGACACTATTCCAAGGAACATGCTATCACCCGGACCTATTACAGATTCATGAATATCCCAGAAATCTCACCAATGGTCAAATGGAATGGCTAGTTCAAAAGGCAACTCGATATCGGCTCCTACAGCTAAGCGGAAGAAGAATCATAGTAAGAGCTAGAAGCATGAATGCCTCTAGCCAAAATGGGAGGGCTAATGATGGGGGATTTTCACAAGCCAGGCTCCCATACCCCTCTTCTCTCTTCCCCACCCCATGGAAACCCCCTCTTAGGGAGGGAGTGATAAAAGACATTGGGAAAGTAAGGAAAAAAAATAAAGTATGGGTATGTAAATAAGGAGAAAGGTAAAATGGGCCACCGTGGGCCTGCAGGGCAGCCCATCCCCACCCTCCCTCCTTTTTCTTCACTGTTGTCCCACCGTGTGTCCCTTTTCCTCTCCTCCACTCAAAAGGTCAACCCCCTCTCCCTTTCCCTTGTCCTTTCTCCTTTCTCTCTCCCCTGAACCTACCCCACCCCCTGTCCTTACCAATAATGCACCCTAACTCACATGCCACCTCTCCTATCTTCCAAAACAGTATACCCCACCCCCCCTTTTCTCTCTCCTACACTCTCCCATGATCCAAATACCCCCCTCTCTCTCTAAAATTCGAAATCTCTCTTGTCTTGTAGCCAGATGGCCTCCCCCACACTCACACACACTCAGTTTCACTGAAAAAGGTGCCCACAGACCCATCCCCACCTAGTGGTTACCTGATTTTCTTGTGTTCACACACATCTGCACATAGATTCACCTCTGAACACACTCCCCTCTCTCCCCTCTTGTAGTTAATTTATTCTCCATGTCACCTCTCTTTTTTCCATTCACCCATCTCTCTCTCTTAGTCTCTCTCTCATGAGACTGCTGTTCTGGCACATATACACACAGCTAGACAAGTGGGGCCCATAGTCACATGGCCTGTGTAGAAAATGATTTCTTCATTTCTAAATTCTAGAATTTCTCCCCCCTCCTACCCTATATAAAGAGGGTTCACCATCACACTAAACATACACACACAACATCACCAAAGAACACACTATGCACTGTGTGTGCCTAGTGCACACACACACACCCACACCATCACCATCACCGCAATCACCATGCTCATCTTGAGCATGACCTCTACACTCTTGGCTATGGAAGATGAAGGGCAACTAAATGAAGGATGATGGCCATAAACCTCGTGCGAGTCTTCGCCATCAACTCCCACCTATCCGCCATGTGCTCTACCACGCTCTCCCTTCTCATTCCCCTACCCTATGCTCCCCATTTCATCGCCTTATTCTCTAAATAAAGCTTGAGGTTTTGTGAGTATGTTTTCTTGCAATGTTTTTCCCATGTGAGGTGTGCGGAATCGCCACCTAGTCTTGTGTTTGGAGTGAGCTTGTGTATGTGTGAAGGGTGTGCGGATTCGCCATCCTTTTGTGGTGCCTAAGTACTAAGCCGCTATACCCCCTCCCTCACTCTCTCTCTCTCTCTCTCTCTCTCTCTCTCTCTCACTTGATCTCATTCCCTTTCCTCTTCATCATTACTCCCAAGCATCCATCTCTCTTGGATGAAAACTTTGTTATAGTGGTGTGTTGTTTGCGTCCTAGCCGCTGAAGCTAGGTGGTGCCCCCTGTTTGCTTTACCGTGACAGGCTCGAGGCGCGCCATTCGGTCCCCGGTGTTTTAGAGGCCGTCGGGGGTTCGGGGTTCGCTTTGCTCCCGTCAGTAGCTGTAGCAGTCTCTTTGGTAAAAGTTTCTGTTGTTTTCCTATCCCTTGCTGTCATGGTCATTCCTTATGTGGGCAGTCTGAGTGCTTCTGCCACTATATCTTTGGTTAATACCACTTCAACCTTATTTCCCTGCGTGTTAGAAATTTGTGCGGTTCCATCTTCTTTGATCGTGGATAAAAGCTCGTAAGCTTTCTGAAAATCCACTTTGCAAGGCTCTGTTCGTAGAAATCTCTGAGTCCTAGCTTGCGGTTGGATTCTTTGGTCTCAGGCTTTGCGGCAAAATCATATACTTCTTTAGGTAGGAGTTGCAACTCCACCTGATGTCCCTCTTCACTCTTGAATCTGCCGGTGAAGATTGTGGTATGACGCTCTTCTAGCTATTCTTTGGAGAGATAAGCTGCCTTGGCGGCTTTGACTGAATCTGGATCCAATTGATTTGTGGGCAGTTCCTGTAACCTTTCCTTCTGGTTGAGGTTTTTCTTGGCCCTCTCTACTGCTTGCATGGCTCCTGTTCAGTGAATAGAGTGTCAAAGTTAGCAAATTTGTCGGAATTCTCTCTGAAATGTCCTTTAGTCTGAAATGCTGACACTTTTGGTCCAATTTGCTTCAAATCAATTTTTGAACAAGCATAGATGCATAAAAACATACAAGAAACAAAACTGTAAAGTCAAATTTTTTTTTTGCAATCAAAGTAAATATTCGCGATTATTTACAGCTGAGTATTTTTTTCAACTTTTTGCAAACTTGGCTTCATAGGCTTAAAGTATATACCAAATACATACTCTAAGTGAGATATGGGCTCATTTGGATGCATAGGGTGAAAATGGTACCAGATTTTGTCTTTAGGTCTCTGAAACAGTAGATATAGTGGAAATTTGAGATTTTGAGCTCCAAATTGGTTCAAATTTGGCTAGTGGGCTTAACACATCATGTACTTTGGATGTATGATGGCAAAATATCAAAACTCCCCAAATTTGGCTAGAAAGTAAATAATCGCGATTATTAACATTTCTACCAAAATCAACATTTTCTGGTACAAACTGGTTCTATGCATTGTATAGACCCTATGTATGAGATATGAGGTGATTTGGATCAAGAAATGTTGTCTATAAACCAAAAATTGGCTTGCAAAGACTTCTTTGCGTTTTTTTGGCAATTTTCCAAGTTATAGGTGCCCATTTTGGCTCATACTTGATTTTTGGCATGTAACAGGTGTGTACACATGATAGGTGAGGTGATGATACAATTTCTAAGCAAAAATAGTGCAAAAGTTATAAATAATCGCAATTATTTACAACAATGACAAATTTTTGCAAAACTTACAACTTTTGACCTAGACACATTCTATACACCTAAAACAAGTCCTAAATCGAATTTGGTCAAGTTTGGTCATGCCGACATCACTTTGTGCTATGTCGACTCTGAAATCACCATTTTTTTTGTGACTACACTGCCTGTTGGGTTGGGCAGTCAACTTCGAGGCTTTGGAATTGTTCGCAACATGGTCGTGAAGCAACTCATCCAACTCTGGCTCATTTGGAGTCAGTTTGACCCTCGTATGTTGAATTTGACGCTTTGTAGCCTTCGAGCCGTTTTTGCTTTTCGAGGGCTTTGCTTGATTGATTTCACTAAACCAATCATATACATTGTATATGAACCTCGTAGGCAAGCTATCTGTGAAGTCAGATCGAAATTTTGGCATTTGCCAAAATTCTAGCTTTTTCTAATGGGGAACCCCTCAACCCCTGCCGAATGATCAACTGATGATATAGAAAGGTTCTATTATGTTAGGGCATGATGCAGTTCAAATCCCATCTGATTTGGTCGAGCTGATAGGCCGCTATGGTCAGTTTTTGGTCGTAGGTCTTCGTGCACTGCTCGATTTCTAGGGGTTTAGACTAGCTACCAGCCGTACAAAATGGATCATTGAGGAGTAAAGAACTTGCCCCTCATGTCTCGTGTGAGATGGCGCTGAAGTGGACTCCGAAAAAGATGCACGAAAGAGGTCGAAAGCTCTCTCTGCAAAGGCTGCAAGTGGAAATGATGTGGTTTTAGCTTATCTTGGATATCTATACCCGGACTTCCCGAACCAATTTTCCTTAGATTCTCCCGTTAGTCCTACTAGGCCGTGAAATCTATGTTAGACTCAAAATATTTCCTGATCGGATTCCTGTAGCTCATTGTGCAAGAATTTTGCAAAAGTAGGCTTGGCCGCCTACTTTAGGCTTCCCGCTTCCATCTTTTGATTTCATTGAAAATTTTTATGCTTGTCCGCCTTTTCTTTTTTATCACCATCGTGTCTTCTATTTTTCCATATGAGCTTCCTTACTATTTATTATTAATTTTTGACCTGTTTATTTGAAAAAATCAAAGAAAATAGCAAAATGCTCTTAAAAAGTAAAGTGAAAATCCAATAATTAAGAAAATCCATTGAAAAACAAAGCTTTATTGCTTTTTGTTGGATTTTTCTATTTTTAAATTTCCTTATCAATAAAAATGACGAAAAATACGCAAAAAGGACTATTTTTTTGATGATTTTTTGATAGTATATACACTATTTACACTCATCGATATTATCAATGAATTTTCCCTTGATGATGAATTATAAGGGCATTATTAGGTAATTTTGCAAAAAATCACACGTTAACATCGAACTTTTTTCCTCCCTCTTCAAACATTGTCCTTAATTACTTAGTACTTAGTGTCCTTCCACCCCTCCTAGATGGCGTACTCCGGGACGACTGTGTGCATGGGTTGAACCATTGTGTCTATGCATAGCCATGGTTGGCTCTATCATGCTTTGAAGATCAATGCAATTCAAACCACTATACTATGCAAGAGCTGGGTCTTGAGTAATTAACTCAAGGGTTTCTGATGTCAAGGTTTGTTGCTGATGTCTTCCAAAGAGAAAATCTTGTAGCTTGTGTGCTCTCTATTTGATTGTACCATCAGGATGCTTCAGCACACTGATTGCTTGAGTTGTTGGTAGCACGTTTGACTGTTGTTAAGCTTTTTCTCGCCATTGGTAGCTTGATTTGCTCGTTGTTGTATGGTATGGTGGAGTCTTTTGAGACTTCACTCACCATTGTTTGATTGGTTTTACGGTTTGTGGAGAAGATAAGTGCTCCTTTTTCTTCCAAACCAATTTCTTGTTAGGTTCCTTGCTTGGAGCTGCTCGTCTTTGTGTTTTCACCCTTGGAACCTTCTTTTGTTTTGTCGGTGAAGTTTTAGGCACCCAAATTTGAATCAGCTTATCCTTAAGCTGTGCTTTTGGTACCCAAATTTGCCTGACTTCTTGCATGCTACTTGTAGCATTTTCTTGTCGAGGGGATGGAGAAAATTGACTACTTCGTGGTTTGGTCTACTGATTGCTTACTTTCTATTCCTCTTTGCTTGGTGCAATTGGAACAATGAGTTGCCCGCCTTTAGCTGATAGCTTTATCTGATTTCTATCCCAATCTATAACTGCTTTGTATGTCTGCATCTAGGGAATTCCAAGAATCATCGTCTCATTGATGTGCTCATATGGTAAGCATACAAACTGATGAGGACATGAACATCCATGTACTATCAAGTTCAAGTTGACTACTCCCAATGTTGGGATTGGGTTCTTGTTGCATCCTTTGATTGTCATTATTCTTGCTGTCAATGCTTGACTTGTTGCCTTCTTATACGCGGAATAACTTACTGCATTTACTCTAGCTCCTGTGTCGACCAAAGCATTGGTGCTATGATTGTTGAGCTGTACTTTGATGCACAGGTTCATTCCGTCTAACCAACCATCATCTGCTGAAACTGAATCTTTAGGTAATTACCATTGTTGATCATCTATTTCTAGAGTGTTGATGGGAATTGGTATCTGTTGATTCTTGAGAGAAGCTTTTCGTTTGAGTACCCAAAGCCAAGCTTCCTCTTGGGCTTCATCAATAACCTGCTATCGTTTAATCTTTCTTTTCTTGGCTACATGCATTCTTTCTAGCAATTCATTGATTAGCGGCAAATTGTATTTCTTTAAACGACATCCATTAATTCAATTAGCCATTGGTTCACCATCTAGGGTGGACAATTTTACGGTTCCACTTGGAGATACATCTTCAATGATAAATGGTCCATTTCCATTTTTCTTAAACTTGGGAATGTGTTGCTTAAGGGAATAGACTAAAACTAAGTCCCCTTTCTTGAAGATTTTTGTGATTAAGTGAGAATCAAAAAATTGTTTTTGTTTCCTCTTTTGTGCATAGATGTGAGCTACAATAGTTAGCCTTTGCTTATCTAGCCTTTCTAGATCTTCAAGTCTTTCTGACAATTCATGTCCAGTCCACTCAAGATTTCTTGCTACCCTTAATGTCGGCAATAGAAATCCTATTGGCGGTATGACATCAAGACAATAAACAAGGTTAAAGGGTGTAGCATTTAAAGTTGTTTTGAATGAAACTTGATAAGCCCATAGAGCAGCATGGAGATTCATTTCCCAGTCTGTCCTTCCTCAACTAACCACTTTAGTAAGCACCAAGTTAAGAATTTTTTTTGTATGCTCAGCTTGTCCGTTTGCTTGTGGGTGATAGGGAGCTCATTTGTTATGGATGACCATAAACTCATTAAGCAAATACTTGATTACCTCATTGAGGAAATGAGTTCCCCGATCATTGACAGTTTCTATTGGTATTCCATATCTCGTGAATACATACTCATATAAGAATACAACAGTGGTCCTGGTATCATTCTTTTGAGTTGTTTTAGCCTCGGTCCACTTGGTCAAATAGTCCGTAGCTACAATGATATACTGAGCTTGGGTTCTATAAGCAGGTGGCTGTATTGGCCCAACAAAATCTATACCCCATTTTGCGAAAGCTCTAGCCCCCATCATTGGTCTTAAGGGCATGCTATCTACTAGCGTTGGCAGGTTTGCTCATTGACAAGCATCACACCTTCGAACATATTCTTTAGCATCTACAAAAAGTGTTGGCCACCATATGCCTGCCATGAAGACTGCTCTTGCGGTGGTCTCACTAGAAAAGTGACCTCCAGCTAATCCAACATGTGCTTGTTCTATAATCGGAATATACTTGTCTTCATTTGCACAAAGATGCAAATGTTGATCTTTACCCCTTCGATACAATTGGTTCCCAATAAGAGCATAGTCTCTTGCTTTAGTTTCAATTGCTCTTTGACGGCTTTTACTCGTATCCTCAGGAAATGTTTGGCTTGATAAGTAAGTAACTAGATAGTTACTCCACTTAGGAACACGTGACATTTGAAACAATGTTTTTTTTTGCAATTGAGGGAAATCCTTTACAAAATATCGAACATCACTCCTCATAGTCGGCCAAAATACTCCAAGTCTCAAGATTTGTTGTATAGTTTGGTCTTCCGCAAAGTGAAGTCCTAATATGGTAACATATGCTTGACTTAGGTACTATTGTTTTTCTTCAGGATTAATGTATAAGAGAAATATCCCGTCTCGATTTCTTTTATATAGCCTCCCAGCTAGTAATTGATACATAGTCGATTTCTCGATTAATCTAATCGTGATAGGAAGTGGTATTTGTGAATCCACTTGATCTATTGTCATCAATGATACAATGTTTTCCGACCATCAAGGTATCATTTCCATGGAGAACAAATAGGCATCTGGTAGATCATTGTCTACCCCTTTAGGTGATTCTCCTGAAACAATCCTTGACAAATGATCTGCTCATTGATGTGTAGTGCCCTTTTTTACAACCACAGTGAAATCAAAATCCAGAAGAATGATGAACCACCTCACTATTCTTCCTGGCAAATGCTTCATTATACGTGTATGGCCTTTGTCTACTTGGTTTCGCATCATCTCTCATGGGTATGGTATGTTGACAGATTTCTGGATCAACACCCTTGAGATCCTTGTAAGACCAAGAAAAGATATCTCAGTATTCCTTGAACAAGCTCAGCAAGAGCTCTTCTTCTTCTTCTGTTAGGTCATTCTCAATGTAAGCAGGTCTAAGCTCCTCTCCTAGTTCAGCCAAGTCTATCTTTTTAGCGTTTTCAGGCCCTTCGTAAGACTCGCCTTGTTTCCGTAGCTCCCTAACAGGTTGTCCGATTATAATTTTTTGATCTTGGAGAGTATACTTTTTGTAATGGGATGGAACGCTCATTACATCCTTACCATCCTCTTTCGTGGTTTCCAATTCGGTTGTATACATCTCCTTTAGAGCATTTTTCAGCTCTTGATATTTCTTTTTCCACTCGATTTGGGTCATGAGTGGTTTCTTATCCTGTGGGTTTTCTTGAGTACCCTTCCTTGTTTTTCTCGATGTTTGACACATTTCTAAATTTTTGTTTGAAGGATATCTGCCAATGATTTTGTCCTTGACATGATTATTTGCATCTATCTGCATCAGGAATTGCGTTCTACTGGAGACTGATGGCATAGGTCATGTTTTCACAATTCTGGTGTCTCTTTTTTGTCTATACCATTTTTGTCTTCTTGATTTCTGGTTTGGCAAGTCAAAAAACTTTTCCTCCCCTCCTTTCAAGAGTAGCTTAGCTCTCATATTTTCTTTTTCTAACCCCGAACCTTCTGAGGTAGTTGAGTGTTCATCCAACTCATCAGTTGCATCATAATAGAGGTTTGAAAAGACTTGTTGAGCTTTCATCAAGTCCTTGGGTTCCTCATCTTTGTCTTCAATGTTGAGGATTGAAATCATTTGAATGGGAATTATATCGTAGCCATCCTCATTGCAAAATTGAGTAGGCATAGACGTATTCACACATACATCCATGGTCGCTAAAATTTGAGTCCACTCAAATGGCTCAAACAAATGCTCTAGAAAGGGTTCAGGTACATAGGCTTCGTTTGTATAGTCCCTTTTTAGAATACATTCTTCTTGTTTTAAACTTCCATTTTTTGAAGCTCCACACATCCAAATAGGAGTGTCCTTGTTTAACCAGGATGGAAGCTTAGTTTCAGCCGACGAGACTGAATCAAACTCTTGTATGGGTGTTTTCAAGACATCTCTATAAGTGTGATCTTTTAGATTTACTCTTGTTATAGATCGCACTTTCTTCAAGTACAGATAATTGTTTCCCCAATTTTGGATAAGTTGTACCTGTCGCATGAAAGGTCTTCCCAATATGATTTCATAGTTGAGTTTTTTTCCAAAGTCTACTATGGCAAAAGTGTGTAGATATTGAATTCCACAGGAATTAACTATCACCTTTTCAAGCAGCCCTAATGGTCTCTCAATGTGTCCATCAGCCAATTGCAATTTCATTCAAGTTTGTCTAATGGATGGTTGTCCCCAGGATTCCCATACTCCTTTTGTGGCTATGGCTATGCCTGCTCCACTCTCCAGTATCGCCATGGTTTCAATGTCATTGTATTTCATTGGGAGGGTGGTGTTTCCTTCTTCCTCTTTGTAATATTCTCCGATTTTGTTCATGGGAACAGATCGAATCTCTTTGTTGTCCATTTTATTTTTCAAATTTTCCAAAGTTTTTGAGATTAGCCCCGTTATCCCCACCTTCTCTAGGGTTTTCTGTAGATCATTCCATAAGTATGGTCTGAGTTTTAACAATTCTCGCAAGGTAAGAGTGCATTGGATGGGTGTAGACATGATTGAATGAAAGTTGTCTACTTCTAGGGTCTGTTCAGCTCTTTTTACTTGAGTGGTCTTACACACTATGGATTCATCTTCATTATCTCCCAAGTAAGAGGGTAATGTTTTCAAGGTCAATGGTTTCGACATTCCTGAAGCTTCAGATCTACAATCTCCATACAAGGATTGTACATCCATGTTCATATCAGAAGGTAGGTTATCTAACCAGACATTCTCTATAGGAGCTGACTTTAAAGTTAGGCTCCCATCATTGATCTCTCTAACCTTTTACCATAAATGTCCTGGCCAGTCTTCCTCTACGAATGGAATTCCGTCTAACGCATCTTCGCTATCAGGCACTATAAGCTCTGGTTCTTTTGTTTCAAGGTGGGGTTCTGCCACCATCAAGCTCTTCTTTAGTGTCTCTTACCACAAGCTCCTTAGGTTTTGCAATACTTTCAAGCTTGGGTTTTTGTTTTTCCAGCATTTCTTGCGTGATTTTTACCAAATTTTGATAAGCAGCTTCCATCTTAGCTGCTTCCATGTCTGGAGAAGGATAGTTTTTCCATATGTTTTCCATGTTCTGGTCTGCTTAAATCCTGCTTGGTAGGCTTCCAAGGCGGCATTAATAGGCTCAAAAATTTTATCAACCAGAATGGATCCTCCAGATGTCACGGTTGTTTCCTTGATTTCACTTCCAATTTCTTTCCACTTTTCTTGGAATAGCTTTTTTGCTTTCTCCTCAATTTCAACCTGTTGTTTTTGTTTTCTCATCTCATATCTTTTACTTCTGCTTCTTTTGATTCTTTGAGAGGAAAATTTTGTATTTTTCAAATCATCATAGGAGTTGTGTTTCTTTTTCTTGGCCTGGGCTCTAGTGATTACCTTGATTGGAACAATCTGTTCACTCTCTAATGAGCTACTAGGTATCACTTGGACTACGTTTATTATTGTTTTACCCTTGTTTAAAGGATTTTTGGGACAATCTTCCGAAAAGTGTCCTCCCTTTTTGAACCATTGTATGCACTAGGCTTCAACTGGCTTGAGGTTTTTGTCAAGCTTTGGACATTCATTTTTTCAGTAATCATCAACACCACAATGACAGTTTCTTGTTCTTGGCTTAATCATGGGTCTTGCCATAAGAGGTCTAACACCTTGATTAGCTACATAATACATTGGTGCAAGCTCTGGTGGAGCATAATTCACAGTTTCTTCCATTGGTGGTGGATGTGAATTATACCAATCTCCTTCTACCATTATTGTAGATGGACTAGGCTCCGCATAGGGTGTAACATGCACTAATGCTTGTTCATCTATGACTCCTTTGTAGTGCCTGTACTTTACAGGCACTACATTATGTCCTGGATACGAAGGTTGTTGTCCCAACACAGGTTGAGGTCTTTCCATACCCATTGGTGGTCTTTGAGCTTGGGCCATATTAGGCTGATATCTGTACATGGGTTGTCCTTGTGGCCTCATGGGCACGTACTGAACATTCCCATCATACTTTGGTCTGAAGTAGCACTTGTGGGTCTCATGGTTGGTCCACTTACCCTCAATTGCACACCATTTTTGTGTCCTAATTGGTTGTCTCTGTTGAGGTATCCCTTGTCCTGGTCCCCTCATAGGTGCTTTTTGCATGTTGTTCATCATGTCGTTCATCCTTTGAGCATGTCTCTATGGCTGAAAGTGGTGTTGTAGCAGCCGTTCCCACTTGTACTGGTTTAGTAGATGCTATTTTCTTGCTTTGGTTATCCTTAGGGACATCTTCTTCGTTGAAAATATCACAATTGTCTTCTAAGTCAATAGCATCTGACACACACTCTTCTAGGGTTGTATGCTTTTTACTATAGAGTATAGCATGAAGTTCTTTGTTTAGCAGTCCCTCTAGAAACAAAGATACGAGTCGTTCTTCTGCAGGTATCTCTAGCCCTGAGCATCTGGCAATGTATTGTTTTATTTGAGTTGCGCAATCCCTAATAGACTCACCATGTTTCTATTTAAAGCTGTAGATTTGAGCTACCGTATTATGTTTGATCCCCGTTTTGGAACAAGTAGCTACAAATCCTTGAGCTAATGTGTTCAAGTTCATAATTGACCTTGGTGGAATATTTTGGAACCGTGTCAATGCTTTTCCTTCTAATGTCATTCCAAACCCCTCGAATTGAGTATGGAAATCGAATATACATTCTACTCTTAGCACTTGCTTAAAGCTTGCCAAGTGGTGATATGGATCCCTTGATCCACTGTATTTTTTGACCCATTTCTAAAAATTAGCTGGTCTGACGCGTCTATTTGGTTTAGCTCCCGGTCTCCTGGCAATTGGTCCTATTCCGAGTCCTTCAAAACAGTCTGTTGGAAATAGTGACTCATGTAGCCTTGGACTGGACTTAGTGTCACCCGGTTTTCTTCGTGATGAGGTGGTTTTTGGTTTCTTTACATTACTCTCAGATGATCTCTCACGGTGTTCATCTCTTGGAATTGTTTCTGGTACTTGCCCCAATATCCAATCCCTTATGTAATACCCTTGGTATTTGGTTTGTTCTACCTCCTCAGGAGTCATCATAACAAAGTTGTTATAATAATCCCTAAACATGTAGGTTGGTAGGTCCGCCGATCCCTTATCCTTGATCTTGAAGATATAGATGTTCTTCATGGCCCTTAGTTGTCTTGGTTTGGCATTCAAAGTCCACAGAAGATCTTTTATGTTTCTATCTTCCCAACAATAGACTCCGATCCTAGGATTATCCGTACTTAGCCGTTTCAAAGGCTTCAAATCTACTTGATCGTATCCCTTGAATTCTAAAGTTGGTGGTCCTTCTTTTGCTGACATATCTGGGATTATGGTGTTTACTTCTAACCCCCATTTGTCTACCACATCAGGGTTTTTTACTTGTACATACTGAGTTCCGTTTCTGTCCATGTACATTTTTTCTTGTTTATTTTCCGTAATCTCTTCTTCAAACTCAATACCATGGTCATCAATGTGCATAGCATACTCCTTGTTAGGGTCCAAGTAAATCTGGGCTCCATGGCGGTTAGTCTTGTAAAAAGAGAGTATATGATTATAGCGCATTGTCGTTCCGATTTCCGAATGAGTCGAGTAAGAAGACATTTCAGATGTTGAATCTAAAAAAGTATCTGAGACTTCTTCATGATTTGTGTATAAGGAATTGCCTTGATTCACGCTTTCTTTGGTGGATACTCTACTGGAGGTTTCTCCAAGTATGCCCTGATTTCCTAGTACACGACGAGATCTAAGGTTCATATAGGCTTATGAAACCCTGGATAGAGTACTCACCTTTGGATTGACTTGTCGTCAATTTCCACTTGATTCAATTGCAATCTATGTTGTCAAGCCACTGATTCCTCCTCTGCAACCTGATTCTTGTACAAATTTGATCAAGTTAGCTATTCTTCTATAA
Organism: Adiantum capillus-veneris; assembly: GCF_014529385.1. Classification (NCBI taxonomy): domain Eukaryota; kingdom Viridiplantae; phylum Streptophyta; class Polypodiopsida; order Polypodiales; family Pteridaceae; genus Adiantum; species Adiantum capillus-veneris. The sequence goes on from NC_140946.1 coordinate 19,277,042, forward strand.
AGACAGTAGAATTTTTGCTAACTCTTACAATTGGTCTATGTGTATCACTTCAAATCGAGCTATGGGAGTCAAAGATTGACTTTCAGATCCGACTTTAGCAAAAATCAAAGGTTTAATCTACAACCTGGAAACTAAGTGAACATGTATCAGTTTTAATCTGATTGAACCCAAAATTGCCCGGTGGCTTTATATTATGTTGGTCTAACACTGCATAAGTTCAAAAGTCAAAATTGATGTCTGTGGATAGCAGTAGTAAATAATTACAATTATTTACTTTTGCTAGTTTTTTGCATTTTTCCCAAGAAGACTATTGTGGATAGTCTACCAAGGGGTCCAATGAGCATCAAGCAACCCAATGGCTTGCTTGATTCCTATTGGCCAGAAGACTAAAAGGTCCAATGAGAGTTTAAATAAATTATTTTAATTATCTAAATCTCTCACAAAAGGGAAAAGGGAGACACTTGTCACAAAACTATCCACTATGCCTCTTAATTTGTATTGACTCATTAGAAGAAAGTTAGACTCACTTTTAGGCCTTTCACTTCTAGAGAGAGTGGCGCTCGACCAATGAGGAAGAGGCTAATGTTACGTTGAGAATCGACATTTTGGAGCCAAGCTCTTTTAGAGAAAAGGGAGAAAATATTATTTTTGTTCATCAAATTGTACAATTTCATGCTTTCAAGGCATAAATGCCATAAGTCGTACTAACTCTGTATCGACGAATTTCAGAACTTTCATTGAAGACTCTATCTAGTATCTATGTTCCTGCCCAAATATGACTTTGAGTAGCTCTAGTTTCCTCTCAAAACTTCTTTCCTTTTTCATATTTGCGCTAACCTTTCTGTGTATTCTAGTGCACACCATGACTACTTCTCAAAGACTTAGCACTACCATTGACTCTGTTAGCATTTTTAAGAGCTATACTACAGATGATCAAGCATGGATATCATCTCGAATAACTATCGAAAGCTGGGTTCTACTGCAAACTAGGAGGAGGAAGAGGAGGAAACACAATGATTTTGTGGAGGTCTTCATCAAGGGACAAGTTAAAGAGTTCAAAGTGTGTGCACAAAGCAAGCAGGTGAAAGAGGTCCTCATACAACATGCTTTCCAGCATGCAGACTTAAGGTTGCAAACATCTCCTTCAAGTTTTCCATGGCATCGACCCAACTGTAAGTTATTTTGAGCATCTCACTTAGTGCATGATTATATTTGAAGGTTAAGTGGTGGATATCATCTTTGGTATATTTCAGATATTTATCCATCGAATAGGACGGATTGGCAACCAGTTGAGAGCATAGTTGGGATTTTTGATGCTTTCCATGCATTTATTGGTGAGAAAATGTATCGAGGAAGACAACACAAGGAAATTCTAGATAATGGAATATTCTTTTATGATATGTCATATTTGGAACCGAGAACTTTTTTTGGTTGGGGTCGTGTAGATCCTTTGTCACTTCCATCCTTCGACAGCAAGGATTGGTCTCTGTCAGCTTCGCAAACTAGTGAAAGATTTAGGAATAGGTTGTTTTAAGATATACAAAAGTCCCTTAAGTATTCAATTGCCACAAAAGTAGTTCAGCTTGCACTAGTTATGCCTGTTGAAGTGTTTGTAGATTTCTTCTTTGATGAGCAAATAAGAACTACCGTAATAATGTTCATTTTTGCAAGTCTGAGAGCTGTTTGGACTTTTCAGATGATAATTGGGATAGGAAACAGTCACAGGGAAAAATCTGTATTTTGCAAAAGAAGTCCATAATTTGCAAGTTCATTATAAGCTCTCAAAATTTCATAGTGTCATTGTACTATTTTAGATATCATCTTCTTAGTGGGCAGCTTATTCCACTCGACCAAGATACAGAGTCTAGCCTCGAGAACAAACCTTTATCAATGGAGCTCTACTTTCAAGACAGCCTATTTACTGTGATGGAGACAATGTCAAGCACAACTCTTGCATAGCTCAAGGTAGATCTTACATGTGAAGAACTTCCACTTTTGCCGGAATTGTATGCATTTAGTCTCAACAATAGAAAGGTGCTTACTAAATGGGTACCTCAGGGGATGCTGGTCTTGGGCATCCTTTCGCGTCATTCAAAATCATGGGCCTCTTCCATGGCTTCCCATGTATCTTGTACCTATGACGCTTTCCTCTATTCTTGCTCTTGCCAGTGATGTGTAGCCCATTCCTATACTTCTGCTACATCCGCATAATATTGGTTTATTGCTTCTTGCATATTTTGAACCTCCTCTTGAGTCTAATTGTAGCGCTGCGTCATTTTGTCAATGCGGCCTATTCGAACTCCTTAGCTCTTGCCCCTTCCTCTCTTGTACGTATGTTTACTAAGATTATAATATGATGGGGGTGTAGTTAAGTAATTGAAGTTCCTGTAGAAGCGTGATAATAGAAAAGGAAGTAAAGATGTTGCTTCTTTTAATACAAACATTGCAACAAACAAACAATGAAACAACATGATTACTTATATTTGGTACATCCAAAATTTGACTGAGGAACAACAAGGCATTCAAACCAATTCGCCAGCCACAACTATAGTCATCAACCTGCGTGGGCATGGTGACCCGTTTGTGCCGGATGGTAGTCCCTAGATCATGTTCTAACAAAACATGCTCTACACAGCATACAAGTTTTTTTGCAGCACTACATATGTAACCACTTGAGTCAGTAGCACATTACAAAGAGATACTACTTCCAAATGACCCAGATGTGCCTTACGTTTTTACACGTTTGTGAAACAACCTGCTTTGCTTGGAGTTTGCGTAGTAGACAATCTTATCTTTAATGTCAAATAACAACAGACTCCAATGATCACTACACCAAAACCATCGAAGATGAGGAGAAAGATCCTAAATCCAACTTGGTTTTTACAAGGCAAGAAGAAACTCACGATTGATTGTATGCAGTGACTAGAAAACACGCTAGATCAAAATTGACTCTGGTAAACCAGCCCATGAGAGCCAAAAAGGAAACTCCATTGTTCTGCATCATAGGCAAGATCAGCGGATCTATTACGTATATTTTGTTCTGAACTTCAGCGGGCAGAAGCGAGATAGCATGCCTAACATGAATCAATGGCAGAGATTAGACTTAAGATATTTCAGTGGGCTGTCACTGCAACAAACCCATGAGTCAATACCGAGAAATGGGGGCAGCTATCAAATTCCATAAGCCACTGATTCGCTTGGTATTGACCCATGTATTAGCGGTAGTGAGCCATCTAATGAACGAAGCGTGACTTATAAAGAAAAACTTGAGATGTAACACATAGCAACGTTGACGACTGCCGCAAAGACGTGGGTCAATACCAAGCGAGTGGTATCACTATCCAATTCCATCAGCCACTGATTTGCTTGGTATTGACCCATGTCTTAATGAAAGTGAGCCATTTAATGAACCAAGCGTGACTTATAAAGAGCTTGAGAAGTACCACAAATCAATGTTGACGATCGCATCTGCTGCATTGGAGTTGGAGAAATTGTGCATGCACAGGAAGTTTTTTTGATCGAGGTTGAAAATGCAGGCCTCCTTTGACCTTCCAAGCAGCAGTATTTGTGCATGCAGAGGTGCTACGCTGATTAGAACTTGCAACTCCTCTTCATTCTCTTCGTTGATTTGCTCTAAAAAAATCAACTCCTCTGATAAAGGCTCCTTGTTGGATGGCCCTTGTGAAGAAGAGCCTTTCCCTTGAATTTCTTGAGCTTTATCCATGGCTGCCTCATTCTCCTCCATTAATGGCACAGACTCCTCCGTAACAGGCACAGGCTCCTCCCTTACAGGCACAGGATCCTCCCTTATAGACACAAGCTCTGGATCCTCCATGCCTTGCTCATTTTGCTTCATAACTGGTTCCTCCATAACTGTCTCTGTTTCTTCAATGACCACCTCAGGGTCCACCCTGGCCTGCTCATGCCCCTCATCGGTTGGCTCAGCCTGCCCATCTGTATCATTCCTCTTGATCCATGGTCGTGTCATTCTGCTGCTTAATCCAACCCTAGAAGGCTCTGTCTATCCTGCAGGAGGATGGAGAGGGGGGATGTTAAGAATATCCATGGTTCTACTATCCCGGATAGGTACTGGCTAAAGTAGCCCATCGTAGCAAAAGTGCAGCCTTTGAAGAGTGTCAAAATCCCATGGCATGATAGTAACATGGTGTACATGGGTAGCCAGGATATATTCATCGCTGAAGAATTTAGCGAGGTACTCTTCTACAATTTCTTGCACGCAGAGAAGTGCACTGCTGGCCCATCGCATGCCCACTCTCCAATGCTCACAAATCTCTCACACTACTCATTGGAAAGGAAGACGTGGAATGGCCAGTTGCATGTGCCGGTTGATCCTTCACAACTCTTGCAGTACACCTCTGTGCACCTCATATTGGCGTCTTCTTGCTTGAGCATTCAAAGAGTCACTTGTTGCCCTTCTAGGCGTGGCCTTTGCACGAGGCATCTCTACAAATAGCACAACAGAAAATGACATGTGACTTGTCGCAAAAGGGACTTAAGATTTCTAGGGTTAGCACAAAGCAAAGAAATGCCCCAAATATGGTTGTATTGCCTCTACTCGCTTGGTACTGACCTCAGAAAAGTATAATAGCAAACATCATTAATAAAGACGATGGTCAGTACCAAGCGAACAGGTGCAACAAACAGAGTTTGCCTTCCCTTATTTGCTTGGTACCGACCTCTAAAAAGTGTAAAGCAAACATCATTAATATTTTTTGAGGTCAGTACCAAGCAAACAGGTGTAACGAATAGAGTTTGACTTCCCTTATTTGCTTGGTACTGACATCAAAAAAGTGTAATAGCAAACATCATTAATATTTTTTGAGGTCAGTACCAAGTGAACAAGTGAAATGAACAGAGTTTGTCTTCCCTTATTCGCTTGGTACTGACATCAGAAAAGTGTAATAGCAACATCATTAATATTTTCTCAGGTCAGTACCAAGCAAACAGGTGCAACGAGCAAAGTTTGCCTTCCCTTATTTGCTTGGGATTGACCTCAAAAAAGTGTAATAGCAAACATCATTAATATTTTTTGAGGTCAGTACCAAGCGAACAGGTGCAATGAATAGAGTTTGCCTTCCCTTATTCGCTTGGTACTAACCTCAGAAAAGTGTAATAGCAAACATCATTAATAAAGATAATGGTCAGTACCAAGCGAACAGGTGCAACGAATAGAGTTTTCCTTCCCTATTTTCTTGGTACAGGCCACACAAAATACAAGTGCACAAAAGTGTAGTAGCGTACCTCTTCACTGTGTGTAGAGTTCTGTGTCACTAAAGTGCTGCAAAACAAGATTAAGAGGAGGATGCGCAAAAAGGAGGAGCACTAGAGAGTAAGAGGAGATGCACAAAAAGGGTTGGGAGCACAAAAGAGATGGTTTGCTTATCGCGTAGCATCAACGGGGGCAGAGTTAAAATGTTGGGCAGTAGAGGATGCGGAAAGAGGTAGAAGAGCGCTCATCTAGGGCGAGGGTATAGTTAAAATTTTTGGCAGGGGTACTGCCTCTAACCTTAGAATTCTTACCTTGGCGAGGGTGACAAATTCACTTATGCTCATGATTACACCTGAGATTGTGGTTGGTAGATCGTACTGCATGGGAATCTGAGCCCGTTTATTAATGGTTGTCCTTGTGTGCACAACCCACGTGCCTTTTTTAAGTGACCGTTTAGAGTCAACGCTGATCGCCGTTGCAGTCACCATCTCCATTTCCAAGTAGAACAAACAGATCTCCCTTGACTTTGCCTTTTCTATGCTCTTCCTCTTGGCCCTCTTGAAATCCTGCATTGAGCGACCTCCATTGGTTTGAGTCCTTTGCTGCCGTGTCACCATTGCCCTTGCCTTCGCCTTTTTGTCCTCTTCCTTCTGGCCACCTTTTGGTTCTTGCTCTCAGCGACCTGCGACATCACCATCCAACTCGACCATTGGATATTGCAGAGATAGTTTCTTTCTCCCTCTCTCTCTCTCTCCCCCCTCCCCCCCCCCCCCCCCCCTGCCTGTGTGTTGTTAACTGTGTGCGCACCGAAGCCACTGCGTTATGGGGTTAGAGCACAAGGGGAACAACACTCCAAGGGCCAAGAGTGGTCGTTAGGGTAAGATTAGAAGTCTCACACTGCATGGTTGGAATAATTACTCCTTATGTGACCGTACCTGATTTGTTATTCAATGCTATGTTTGGGCATAGTGAGTGAATAGGCCTATATATTTTTTACTGGTAACATTAAATTCTCTGTTCCAAATGGAGGTGGGTGCAAAAATTCAACTTGGGTCAAAACCAATCGAATAGGGCCCTTCAAAAATTATTGGGGCCCTTATTCGTCTGAATCTCACTCTAGTCACATCACCTATGATGACGTTAGCACATGGGACAGAACCAAGAAAATAGAGACCTTGAGGGATACTCCACGCCCAATATTTGTTTGGTTTTGACACCAAATACAATCCAATTTTGAATAGTATTTTTGGCTTGCTTTTTCTTTTAGACAAGGGGATCATAGTCTTAGAGACAGACGATGTGGGCGAGGATACAAAGCATTTACTGATAACATTAAATGCTCTATTCCAATTCACCTGTTCCTAATGGACGTGGGTACAATGTAAATTCAACTTGGGTCAGAACCAAGCGAATATGACCCTTCAGAGATTCTTGGGGCCCCTATTTGCCTGGTTCTGATTCAAGTGACGTCACCTATTATGACATTAGCACACGGGACAGAACCAAGCAAATAGAGACCTTGAGGGATACTCGAGGTTCAATATTTGCTTGGTTATGACACCAAATACAGACCTATTTTGAATAGTATTTTTGGCTTGCTTTTTCTTTCAGTCATGGGGATCATAGTCTTGGAGACAGACAATGTGGGCAAGGATACATGTGAAGAAAAACTATTTATGTTCTTATACAATGCCCGTGCTCATCACTGTGCACCAAAACTATCAGGAATGTTTAATGCAGAGTTTTTTATACAGAGGGTCATAGATTGCTCATTTGAGTACCTACAAACCCATTTGCAACAGTATGAGGTAGTCATTTGTGACAATTCCATGACAATTGATGGCATGAGATATGTGCACCCAGCTGACCTTGACCCCGACAAGAGTGCGGCAAGGAGACTGAATCTCTGTCTAGAAAAGTGTCCCTCCAATGCACTGCTTGTACAAGACAGGTGTATGAAGCACTTGAGAAAGTGTCGCTTAGTGGAATTCTACGACGGGTTTGTCTGTTACTTGTACTTGCAGATGGATGGTGAGTTAGAGACTTCCAGTCAACAAATTTCGGTAGTTGTCCATTGGCGTCGGAGGAAGAGGTAGAGGATGTGGAGGTGTAGTTTGACACAGAAGAAGAGCGTGTAGAGGTATTAAAGGAAACATTTGATGCGGGCTAAACTCTTGCTTCTCTTGCGGATGCAGCATTAGGGTGCAAGCAAGAAAGCCCAAATAAGGAAGTGACTTTGCCTCTGAATTGCGGTCCCAGCTCTGCTATGGCAGGCGACACCCACTACGTTATGCTCATAGATAGCATGTATGAGATGAATATACGGGAGGACTACTGCCTAGTTTTGAGGCAGACATGGATTTGTGGATGATGATGGAGTGGACAAACATCTTATTGCTAACATATTTGTCCATGACTCACAATTCACTTCAGGGTGGAAACTGATCAAAGATACATTCAATGAAGCGAAGTTCGGAGAGGCCAATTTGCCAACAGATGAGCAGTTTCAATCGACAACAAAACAACTCGGCTTGGAAAACATGGGTAGGCCCGTGGCACCCAGAGCTCAGGTAATGAATAGTCAGTCTATTCACTTGTGGGGAAGGTCGATGTTGGAAATGGACAAGAATCAGATGGTAGTTTGTAAAGGCATTTACATGGTATTGGAGATGGCCCAATGATAAAATATCATGATCAATCTTTTTGTTGACACGTGCTAGTGTATGATGATAGTTTCCTTAGAAGAGCGGGAGGCTCACGGCAAGGGCTTGTCACTGGAGTACAAGGCAAGGATGCGGCATTGTCTCACTACATCGGGAATTTCAACCACAAAAAGGTTTGTAGAAACAATTCAAGTACTTGGCAAATGTACTCATCTCACTTATGGCCCATAAATGTTTTACTATTGTTTTGTAGATCATAATATACCACAAGGAATACTCCAAGGACAATGCAAAGTTCCCACTATTTGCAATGAAAGTTATTACAAGATTGTGTGCTGGGAACCCCCTCCCACTAAATACATAAGGACTAATTCTGATTGAGAAACAGTTTGCTATGTGCATCTTTGGCATTGGGTATTGGTGCCAAGCACTCAAAGCCCCCTATTTCATGTCCTACACAGCTCAGGCTCTGGCTGCAGGGGTTGAATACCCGGAGAGCTTAGATGCATACAACAAGCGTGTTGACAAGTAAACCTTTCAACAACGCTTCCACAAAGATTCCATGAAGATTCCTCAAAGATTCTCTAAAGATTCCAAATAAATATGTTGATGAAGTGATGAAGACGAAGATGGATGTTGTAGTGTGAAGATACAAGCTCATGGACATCATCGAATATACCGTTATTATTATTTTGAGCCATGACGGCCACTTTTGTAATGATTACGGGAACTTCATATTTTAAGTCGGCAATTGTATTTTGACCACAGATGCTTGTTGGATGAGCAAAGCCAGCTCACGGTGTTTTAATTAAGCTCTATAGAATCCTAGGGACAAATAAGGTCATTTTGGTCGGACATTAGGTTTTCTAAGGCTTAGTATATAAGCCAAAACCTAAAGCTTTGTAAGGGGACTTCTAATAATCTGATCTACTGTCTATGAGTGAGTGTACTGTGTACGAGAGAGAGTGAGAGCTTCTTCTTGACGCTACGCGCGTACCAGTGGTCGGAATCAAGTGCGGAAAAGTGTAGTGTGTTGCCCCCGACGAGAGCTACGCGCCAATACCTACATTGCGCGCGTGCAGTCCGGTTTTGCGAGCTCCATCTACGAGCTTCATCTGGTGATTCGATGAGCATACGTTGTCCGTTTCTGCATTTCAACATATCCACGCGTTCGCATTGAGTAGAGCTACACATTAGGCACTTTAGTTTTTTAAAACGACGACCTGCAAATTTTGGCCAGACATCCTACGCGATTTTGCACCGTGTGTTTTGGGTTGAGATTTTGGTTCATGGACCTTAGGGAGAGCGACCTATTGGTGTTAGTAGGGTCTCCTTCAAGTTATGTGGCGTTTCGAGAGTTTTTGATGGGTGTTTGGCTCTTGTAAGCGTTGTAGGAAATCTCTTCTTAAGCACTCTTGAAGGCTGTAGCTTAGACATTGGGTAGAGACCTCTGTAGGAATTAGTCAGGAGTCGGTCGAGTGTAGATTGACACCCTATGCTTGCTTCCACGCGCCTGTGGGTCGAGATCCGTCCTCAGTTGACATTATATGTTAGGTGAGTTCTCGCTATGCTGACGTCCGTCATGGCGTATCCGTCCAACATTGGCGTCGCTGCCGGGGACGAGGGCCCTAAGTAGGTGACCGAGACTAGTCCTTGAGGATAGAGGTCCCTCTGGCTTGCCAGAGTATATTCATTCTTTTAGATAGGATCGGAGAGTGGTGGACTCTTTTGGTCTTAGAGGGAGTCTAGGGAGCGTGTGTCTGGCCTAGATCCTTCGTCTCAGGTAGTATTAGGTAGTAGTAGGTTGTGGTGTAGAGAGTAGGAGTTGGAGTGGGGGATGTTGATGTGTGATGGGAGATCCAGCTTGTAGGTGATGTCGTTGTAGGACTTGAGCACTTTGTATGGCCCATAGTAGCGGTGGTTGAACTTCGGGGAGAGGCCTTGCGGGAGGGTGATATTCTGAGAGCTGACGAGGACTAAGTCACCTTCTTGAAAGAGTTCGGCAGGCCTTCGCTTTTGGTTGGCGTATTTGGCGATGCATACCTTGCTTTGCTAGAGACTCTTCTTTGCACTTTGCATGCGGTTTTGCCATTGTTGAAGAAACTCTTCACATTCCAGATCCTGGGCATGCACATCACTGGTTTCCAGTACAAGAGGTGTGATGACTTCTTTACCTGTGGAGAGCTCGAAGGGGGTGTAGCCAGTGCTGCTGTGGATGGAGTTGTTGTAGTGGAATTCCAGGACGTCCATGTATTTGGACCAGTCCTTCTGATCGGCCTTGACGTAGCTGCGGATGTAGTCTTCAATGCCTTGGTTGACTCTTTCAGTTTGACCATCGGTTTCTGGGTGGTAGGCGGAGGAGAAGAGGAGCTTGGTGCCTAGTAGCTTGAAGAGCTCGCGCCAGAGGTCGCTGAGGAAGCGTGTGTCGCGATCTGAAACTATGGCTAAGGGGAGGCCGTGGTATTTGAAGACTTTGGCAAAGAAGTGTTTGGCGACTTGGTAGGCGGTGACGGGAGGCTTTGCTGGTATGAAGTGGGCTTGCTTGGTGAAGTAGTCGATGACCACCATGATGGTAGTGTGGCCGTGGGAGGGGGGGAGGTCGACGATGAAGTCCATACTTACCATGTCCCAAGGCCGGGAGGGTGTTGGCATTGGGTGGAGGAGGCCAGCAGGCTTGACTCTTTGAGCTTTGACCAGTTGACAGGTTGGGTAGGTGCGCACGTAGTCGATTATGTCGTCCTTCATTTTGGGCCACATGTAGTGTTGATGGAGTTTGTCATAAGATCTCTTCTGGCCACCATGTCTAGCTAGCTTGCAATCATGAGCCTCCCACATGAGGTCTTTCTTTAGCTCTGGATCATTGGGGATGTAGATTTTTCCATGCGCGTAGAAGAGGTTATCTTTGACTTCAAAGAGACCCACTGCAGCTTTACCAGAGATGTGGTCGTTGAGCATGCGGAGGACAACAGGATCAGCTTTTTGAGCGTCGAGGATGCGTTGGCGTAGAGTGCTGGTTGCTGAGGAGATAGCAATGAGGGTGGGCATTCGACTGAGTGCATCGGGCATGACATTTGTGGAGCCCAGTTTGTGGATGATCTCGATATCATATTCTGCCAGTGTATCCTGCCACCTGGCTTGCTTGGGGGTGATTTTTGGTTGTGTTTGGAAGTACTTGAGGGAGATATTATCTGTGTAGACCTTTGTGTGCTTGTCTTGGACATAGTGTCGCCACTTTCGGAGGCAGTGGATGGCATCGAGCATTTCCTTCTCATGGGTGGTCCATCTTGTCTCTACGTCGGTGAATTTGTGTGATTCATAGGCGATGGGTTGACTCTCTTGCATGAGGACGCCACCAATGGCCCCATCGGAAGCATCCGTATGAACTTCAAAGGGTTTGGTGAAGTCAGGTAGTCGGAGGACGGGGGTACTGCACATGGCTATCTTCAGGTTCTCAAAGGCTTCTTCTTCTCTGGATGTCCATTGAAAAGGTTTCTGGCCTTTGGTGATCTCTGTAAGTGGGGCAGCAATTTTGCTGAAGTCACGGATGAAGCGGCGTGTGTACTGACAGAAGCCCACAAACTCTTGGACTTCTTTGATTGATGTTGGGGGAGCCCACTTGATGACGGCGTCGACTTTCTTGGGATCCACCATTATACCTTCTGACGTGACAATGAACTCGAGGAACTCGATTTTCTGGACAGCAAACTCACATTTCTCCAGCTTGGCATAAAGTTGGTGTTCACGGAGGCGCTGGAGTACTGCGGCGACATGCTTCTAGTGCTCTTCTAAGGTCTTGCTGTAAATGCAAGTGATGAGTAAATCATCAATCATGTCGCAAAAACTATCATGGATTATTCTGCAAAAAGTGCCCGGACCGCCGATGAGACCGAAACCCAAGACAAGCCATTCCCAGGAGCCGTAGCGTGTGCGTAAGGTGGTCTTCGCAATGTCTTTAAGGGCAATGCGGACTTGGTGATAGCCTGAGCAGAGATCGATGCGCGTGATGTACTTGGCACCCTGTAATCTGTCCAGGAGGTCTTCCATGAGGGAAACTGGGTACTTGTTTTTTATAGTGATTTTGTTGAGGGCCCGATAATCCACGCATAGCCGCATCGAGCCATCTTTCTTCTTGACAAATAGGACTGGGGCCCCAAAAGGAGAGCTGCTGGGCCGGATGAAGCCTTGATCCTCTAATTCTTGGAGTTGCTTCTTGAGATCTTTGAGCTCGGTGTCGTTCATGCGGTAGGGGGCCTTCGCCGGGGGTGTGCTTCCTGGGATGAGTCAATTTCATGTTGAATTTGACGGGAAGGGGGTAGGCCGGGGGGAAGTTCTGGAGGCATGACATCCTTGTACTTCTGAAGGATGGGGGTAAGGGAGGGGTCACCCACTTTGGCTTGCTCGATGGTGATGGAGTTGAGCCTTGTTGTCGGCTGTTCCTTTGCTTGCATGATGCAGAGGTGAACCTGAGCTCCTTTCTTGAGAGCCCGCTCTGCTTGCTTTGCACTCATGAGATTGAGTTTGGGGGGCGAGTGCTCTGGGACTTTCTGTTTGCCTTTCATCGTCGCTAACTAAGCAGGGTCTTGGCGGTTGATGGGAGGGGGGTTGGTTTGAAGATGCGCCTGACGGGTGACAGCTTGCTTTGTTGTGAGTCTGGCGCCTTGTACTATCACTACTTTGCCTTGATTATTCAGCAGTAATTGATCCACCTTCATGCCTAGGAGTGCAATGAGATACTTATCGTTGAAGGAGAGACCAATAATTGCTTCGAAGTTGTCCATTGGGACCACTATGAAATCAAGTCGGCATGTGAATTCGCCCATTTCAATCCTGACTTGACGAGATGCCTTGACATTGTTATCCTTTCCTTGGGCAAACTTGACTGTCGTTTCATTGACGGTGGTGAGACGTAGGCCCAGGCGTGCGGCGCGTTGTGGTGATAGAAAATTGTGTGTGGCGCCTGAGTCTACCATGATCCATTGCTGCTGGGATCCTATTGTTGCGTGGACATATAAGTTCTGAATGTCCGTTATCGCTACTGCCATGCATTGCGGGTGGAGGGATACTGCTCCAATCCGGGGTTGCTGGTTAGCAACAGGGCTAGCCAGTTCTTCGACTCTTATTCGGGGGGGGGGGAGGGTGGTTCTTCTATTTGGAGGGTGTTTACCCTGCTAGATGAGGAGGCTGCTTGATTGCGCTTGCGTACACAAGCGTAGTAGGGGCCATGAGCAATCCTGCAGTCACTGCACCAGACGCGATCGGGGTGCGGGTTGTTATTGTTGCCCTTGTAAGTATTGGGGACAAAACTGCTGGACGTGGTGCTGTAGGAATTTCTCGCAAAAGAGCTGCGCGGTGGTGAGTGGGGTTCGTTGCTTTTGTTATTGGGTACAAATCTACGGCCTAGCCCGGCGGTTGGGTTAGTCCAGTTGTTGGGGGAAAAATTGTTGGGGCGAGGGTTGTTTGTAGTGACACCTGGGGTTGAGTTTGTATCTCGTAGCTTTTCGGCCATATTGGTGGCCACTTCCCAGGTGTTGGGATTCTGCTTTTCTACTTCCCGACGGGCCGAGGGCTTAAGGCCGTACAGGAAGCCATGTAGTCGATCTGCTGCGTGCATCAGCGGGAGTTGGAGCATTAGCCGCCTATACTTGACAATGTAATCGGATAAGTGGCCGTCTTGGCATAGATCGCGCCACGAATCTCTGACTTTGTTGCCTTCATTTTCTGGGACAAGATAGCTGAGCATGTCTCTTTGTAAGTCTTCCCAGTCCTCCCAGTGCTTTGATGGTTGTTAAGTGAGAAACCATACATAGGCGTCGTCGGCCAGGAAGGTTTTGGCCACTTGCACCCATCTGCGTCTGCCTTTGTTGTTCCACTGCATGTAGTCTTCTACCTCTCTGAACCACTTGTTGAGTTCCTGTGAGGTGCGATGGCCTTTGTATTTCTCTGGGGGAATGGGTTTGAATTTTCCCAGTCTATTTTCATCTTCTAGAGTTCTCTCAGGGCTGTAGTAGCGCCCTTCACTTCGTTCATCCAGGTAGTCTTCATCTTCGTCGACTGTCTCTAATCTTCCGGGCCGCGGTCGTCTTTGGGTGTTTCGGCGCGTGTTGACATTACTAGGACCCGGGAGGTCTTCGTGTCGCTGGCCTAGCTGTGTTTGCAGTAGATCGCTCAGATTAGCGGACATCACGTTGATTTGGTGTTCTACGGAAGCCATGATGCGTGCCTCCAGTCTTTCTTCCATTGAATCTTGGTGGTCTTGTCGCGGCTTCTTCTCTTTGTTCTTATTGGGGGCTCTATGTGGTTCCGGTTCACTCCTGTATCCTTCTTCATCTTCTTGATTTCCCGCCATTGGGGTGCTCTTGTGGCCGGAGCCAAGGGACATTCAAAAATATCGAAAAACGGGAAAACTGCTTGAAAATGGCTTGAAAACGTTGAAAAAACTGTGAAACAGCGCAAAGCAGGGTCCAAAACGATGAAAACCGGTCCCAAACGGTGTAAGACGGGGCAAAACGAGGTAAAACGCTGAAAAACGATGGGGAACGTGGAGAAACGCATCAAAACGGGGCAAAACGGGCCAAGAATGCGGAGAACGTGGTGAAAACAGGGCGAAACGCGGGTCAAACGAGGCAAAACGGTGAAAAACTGTGAGGAACGTGGGGAAAACACAAGAAACGGGGCAAAACGGGGCAATCACGCAAGGGACGTGGTGAAACGGGGCAAAACGGGGCAACACGGGCCAAGAACGCGGAGAAAAACGTGGACAAACGAGGCAGAGGGGCCGAAAACGTGGTGACAACCACGGGCCACAGGCCGACGTCGGGTCGGCGGGGACTCGAGCCGAAGCGCTAATACCAAGTAAATTGTGTTTGGAAGTTGATTTGAAGTCCAAAAGTTTCTGTGATTATTGCTGAGAGCTCTACAGAGCATAGGGAGTACTACTGCCAAAAAAAAAATTGCATTTTAAGACAGTAGACATCCTACGCGTAGGATGTCTCCAGGGCACTTTTGGCAGGGAATTTGGGAAACTCGGGTTACCACTGTGTTCATAGGGTAGTTTTTACCCTAGTAACATATTGACTCGAGTGTTTTTCCCTATTTTTGTTGACCAAAAGCCAAAAGGCAGAGTCAAAAAAACGTAAAATTTCAGAAAAGGCTTAAATTGAGTGATTTTTGCATGTTTTTGCAAGTGTGAAGCATACTTGCACTTGCTGAGAGCATATGTAAGCATCAGAGACACTTCAGTCTGAAAAAAATAAGCAGTAGACATCCTACGCGTAGGATGTCTACAAGGTGATCTGGGCACTTTTTGGAAAAACTGAGGTTATCAGAAGGTAGGTTCTACCCTATTTTCACCTGGAAAGTGGAAATTTGACCAAATTTTGACACATTAAACCCAAAAAGACGAGAATTGCGAGACATCCTACCCAAATTGTGTCCAAGGCCTAATTTTGAGACCAAACCATAGGATGACTCCATAGGCATGTTCTAAATGTTGTATTGAGTGCATGTGATAAATTTCATCTCATTTGGGTCAGTGAAAGTGAAGATTGAATAGACTTTAGCGTTTTTGGACAGACAAAAGACAAGAATAGCTAGTTTTGGGGTCTTTTGACATCCAAACTCAATCTAAGCATACCAGTGGGTTGTTGAAGACTAGGGGAATCTTTGGTCCAAGTTTGGGTTCATTCTGGGTAAAAAGACATCCTACGCGTAGGATGTCTACTGCATGATTCTAAGACCAAAATTCTCATGTGACCATACCATGCAGTCATATAGCCTTAGATAAGCCTCCTAGGATAATTTGGTCCAATTTGGAGTTGATTTGACTTGGGAATTCATCAGAACAGACATCAGGCTTTTGGAACAGATTCTTGATCATTTGACCAACCTATAGGTGTCAGAATCAAAAAGTAAAAATAGCTGTGAGTTTAGTACATCAAGGGGAAGCTACAGTGCAAGTTTGAGCTGAAACAGAGCAAAAAGACATCCTACGCGTAGGATGTCTCCAGGGTCATAAAGTGGTCAAAATTCTATTGTAGCCATATAGGGAGGTGTAAGTGTCTCAAGGATTCCATATCTTTTTTCAAAAGTGAATCTGGACCTTGTTTGGACTATTTACCAAGCAAAGACAAGAATTGTCAGACATCCTACTCTTGGAGTGCACTAGAAACTCATGCAGCCCAAATCTTGACCTATTGGCATCCAAACTCAAATCTAAGCATACCATTGGGTTGCTGAGCACTAGGAGAATCTTGGGATCAAGTTTGGACAAAATCTGAGCAGTTAGACATCCTACACGTAGGATGTCTTCAGCTTGATTTAGGACTCCAAACCAACCTATGAGCACACCACTGTGATCAGCACATCAAGGAGAAGCTGGGGTGAAAATTTCAAGTCATTCTGAGCAAAAAGACATCCTACGCGTAGGATGCCTCAAGGCCATTTTTAGGTCCAAATGAAATTCTGATCATACCATTGTGTTGCTGGACTTAAGGGGAGTCTCTGGACCAAATTTTGTTAAATTTTGAGCATATAGACATCCTACGCGTAGGATGTCTCTAGGCTAGTTTTAGGGTCCAACTGTAATTTTAACCATACAGGAGTGTTCACAGTGTCACAGAGATCCCAAATCTTCTTTTAAAATTGAATTTGGACTCATTTTGACCATTCTAAACTGCATTTCACTATTTTGGCCATAACTTTCACAAACGGTATCGGATCGGAAAAGTTTTTATATCAAAATGTAGCCTGAGAGCGACTCTACAGATCTTAGAGCAAAACTTTGAAAAAAACATCGTTTAAGGCCTCAAAATGCATCCGAAAGTCAGGAGTGTCTAAAATCGATAATTCGAAAGAATTGTGAGAAAACGGTCACGGTATTGAAGACTGCTAAGTTAGCAGATTGAAATTATCTTTTGGGAAAACCATTGGTCACCCACAAAAAGGTGTAAAAGTTAACTACGGCCTAGTGTACGTCCATACACAAATCTGGTAGCAGTAAGACCATACACAAGGACTCTTGATTTTGCAACAACAGTCGCAAGTTTTGGAGAACTTTAACACAAGATTTTTGCTAGCAAATCACTGCAACTTGTGCATAATTCTCTTGTGCTAGCTTAAGTTTAGTTCAGCTAAAAGCAAACTTGAAAGTCACTTCCGAGCCCACGGAACAAGTGTGCCGTCAAAGGCACATCAAGAATTTTTACATTCATTGTGAAAAAGTTTGCCAGCTAAATAGAATTTTGCAAATTGTGTGCTAAAGTGAACACATGTTAGCTCGAATCAAGAATCGCTACGAAGGGACCAGTCGCTGCAGTATAGTGGTAAGTTGCATAACTTATCACAGTGTTTCCAATAGATCGAGGCTTGCTAGAAAGCTCTAGGCAAAGCAAGCATCCAGACAAGAAAATATCAGCCTTGGTAGGCAAGGGAGCTAAGAAGTTCAAGCAAAGCCCAGTTCAGAAAACTCAAAGATTAAGGCATCCACAAAAGCTGCAGGGCCTCAAGCGAAAAAGACCGACACAAGGGTGCTAATAATTTTTATTAGCTTTGAGGCAAGCTATAAGAGCTATCACTGAACATGTACAACAAGGGAGTCAAGACGAAAGCAATGGTGTCTCAAAGGAACCAGACAAGCCGAGACGAAGCTTCAAGTACATCCACAGAAATTACAAGAGAGCAAAGTGGGCTCTATTTAATTGGCCATTACAAAGGATTTCCATGCTATGAGGATATAAATCGGAATTTGTACATCAAGACAAAGAAAGATACAGAGGAAACTCGGACATCTCAATATGTGGAAGTTGAAACAGCGAAGAATGTACTACACCCACATCCAGATTTCATGGAAAACTGTCTGGGATCAATTTACATGAGGCACGAAAAATACAACGACAATGAGATAGAAATGTTGCACAAGGATCAACTTACAGAACTCTACACATATCCTCCAAGTATTTTTCTATACAAAGCTCAAGATGGGAAACGGCAAATTGGCACCCTTTATGTAGATGAGGACAGACGCTACTACAAAGCTGCCACAAATCATGAAGTTCCTACAGAGAGTAACCAATATTTTGCAGCTGAAATATTTGGATCAAGAGGGGAAGACTACAAATCTGAAGGTGGTAATGTTTGTCATCTAGTCATGGCTTTACCTCTTGATACGCAGCTAGAAGAGTTAACAACTACAGCTGTCACTGCACAAATGGGTGGCACAACACAAGGCACAACATGGAAAGACACTGCACAAGTCTCGTGCACCGCACCAACACAAGACAAAGCACAAACACACCAAATCGCACAAACAAGGAATACGCCGGAAGTACCAGCTATGAAGATAGCAAAACTTCAAAAAGAGCTAGCTCAGTCTCAAGAGCTACTTAACAGAGCACAACAAGTCATATCATCAGGCATTGAACAGATGCCAACATCAGATATGGAACCCTCTCGGATGGGGGGAGTTCAAAATCAACAAAGAGATCCTATATCTTCAAGAGTGGGATTAAGAAGTCCATCTTTACGAGAAGCAGTGTCCTTTTCAGGAACCCAAGTGGAATTTCAAGAAGCATTGGAAGATGCCGAGCCGGAGGAGAAACCACTGGAAATTCACAATGCCCAATATAGAAGGTCAGGTCAAGATGTCATCATGGTCGACCAATAAGATAGGAACTATGAAATAGCCGATGTGAAAAATATGGATGAGTTTAGCATTTGTGGGCAACCTGTAAGTCACATACTTGGACCCCGTCCAAAAGCACCATCCAGGGAAACGAAAAACAAAGATTCGGTTCGATCTTCACCCTCGGTGAAAACCTCGCCAAAATCAACTCGGAAACATAGCCCTAAGGCTATGCAGAAGCCCCACGACAAAGACCATATACTGATGGAAGAATTAGCATTACACATGCTAGAAAGCATGGATAGTGATTTGATATTGTATGTAAGCAATAATGGAAGCTATTTTCAGCTTCTCAAGGACAAGACGATGAAGGATAAAGAGACAAAGCCAGTGGATACACCTAAGTCAGTCGTAATCTACAGGTTCATGCATGCAAAGAAGAGGTCATATATGTATCTAGATACCACAGGAAACCATTATCAATGGTATTATGGAGAGATGCCTCTCCAAAGGGTGCACATGTTGAGATAGTGACATATTGCAACCAATGTGCCATTGGTCATTTAGTGAAGGACTGCCCAACAAAGCTCTACATGGAAAAGAAGAAGCAACAAGCCAAAACCAAAGTTCAGACAGTGACAACAAGGGAACGAAAGCAAGAATCCCCAACAAGATATCCTAAAAAGAAGCAGATCTTGTCGTAGAGCACAAAAGATAGGCTCAAAACACAGTTTCTTGAAGTCAAGGGTGTCAACGACATTATCATAGAGAATCAGGCTTTCAAAAAAGATCAATTGAATCAGCTGATTCAAGGTCTCTTAAAGAACCTCAGTGAGGACAAGTCAAAGCATCCGCAAGCTGATGAAGATGAAGCTCGCAATTCAAGGGTCGAGAGCAAAAGAAGCCAAGATTCTGACGATAGTGAGCCAACACAAGAAGAGGTGGCAGTGGTAACAAAAAATCTTAGTGCCACGTCACAAGTGGAAGACATGCAAATAGAATCAATGGATGAAGCTGAACGTCTACCAAATAAATTCTCTACTGTGGACTCTTCATTGGTGATTGAACAAATCAAAGAGTATGAGAAGCTAAAAGAAGATGTAACTGAAGACATAGAATTCACAGAAGAACACGAAATGACTGGGTCCAAGATTGACTACCAAGGACAAGCAATACATGATATGAATGAATATTTTCGAGAAGAGACTCTACAAAAACCCATGGAACAATGGAAACCAAAGGCCACGGCCACTATTGCATCAGAAGAAGAGAGTCAACCTCAACATCCTGGTACACAAACTTCAAAAGATTTCCAAGAAGAAAAGTCACCATTGAATTACCTTCAAGTGCTACAAGCAGTAAGTAGTGATAGAGAGCTTCTGAAATCAAGAGTCAAGGCGTCACAGTCAGAAACTAGAAATGAAGACCAACAAGCTGCTCAAGCTATAGACCTTCCCCAAAGCTATAGATCATAAGATAGTAAGCACTTGGGACATGCTACAACCAGTCAAATGATAAAGAAGTTCAACATACAAGAGGATGACAAAGCTTTCAAGGCACAAAAGTCCAAGAAAAGTACCAAAAGCAAAGAGGACATCACTTACTTGGCAGCCAACAAGAAGATTAAATTATCGTTGGATGTGCATGAGAAACTGAAATTCAATTTTACAGCAGACATAGATTGCACTGCCACGACTAATGTCATGTCTTATGGGCTGTGGTTACTTCTAGATAAACCAGAACTGTATGAAATTCAGGTACAGGTTCCTATATCACATGGAATAGCCATCACAAGTTTAGGGATTGCAAAAGCTACCCTTACACTACGGTCAAAGGTAATCAAAGACAAATTCCTAGTGGTGGACTCTCAAAAAATGAGTACACACTTGATTTTGTCCAAGCAATGGGCGAAAACGTTTGAAGAAGCACCTGAATCTTCAACAGTGGTCAAGCCTCCGACAACTCAAAGATCTTCGGCCACTATTGACAAAGGAAAAGCTAAAGCAAGTGAAAAAGTGTTCTGCAACCCAAATCCTTCACTTCAGTCAAAGTCTTTAGCCTCGCCAATTCACGTACACGAAGAAGCCTCTACATCAAAAGCCAAACCATCGACAACACAATGGAAACCAAAGCGCAAAGTCTATCAACCAAAGTTTCCATCGCAACAAAGCCTCCACAAAATTAAGAAACAAGTCAACCAAGTGTTAGTATCCAAGGAGTACATCAAGGACAAAGATCCAATTTGGGTACCAGCATCAAAAGAACCACAACAAGCAAAAGTCACAGGTTGGATAGCATCAAACAGTTCAATCACTGCTCAAGGCTACTAGGACAAGAACATCAAAGTATGGGTCAAAAAAACAAAGGTAACAGCTTGGACATACCCAGCATGTGGTATCTCTTCACAACAAGATCAATAGGGCATCAAGCGCAGGTCTAACTGTTCATACAGGAGTAAAAACAGGTACAGGAAGAAGAAGCAAAGACCTTCCAAGCAACAAACATTGAAGCAGTTGTGGGTACCAAAGTCAGAGCTCTGCAGTGAAAATACCCCACAAAGTCAAGCTAAGGTCACACATCAAGCAGTGCAACGAATGACCCCAGTCAAGCTACTGGAAGCACAAGGATACTATACAGGTAACACTCAAATTTGGTTTCCAAAGATTAAGGCTTCCCCTGAGATCATGAAGAAAACTCATGTAGCACAACATGCCCAACAACGACAACCCAACTACGCAACCATGAGTGCTACAACTCCAAGGTGGATCCCTCGTCATTTACTACAAGAGCAAGGCTTTTACAAAGGTAACAACAATATTTGGACACTGAAGCCAAAGGACCATCAAGTCAAACAAGAAACAAGGCAAGTGGAAAAGCAGGTCACACAAGGACCAAGGACAACTTGGATTCCAAAACCTATAGCTGGAACTCAACAACAGAGGCCCACAACTAGTCTACAGCCTCTTATCAACAAAGGTAAAGCAAGGATACAAGAAGAAGTCATAGTTTTAAAGAACACAGTCTGGAAGAAGACTTCATCAACCATTGCTTCAATCTCAAAACCTATCTCACCACGCAACATCAATGTGCTACCAAAGCATGAAGAGCAGGTATTTGTCAATATATTTGACAAAATGGCATCACAAAACCAAATCAAAGAGAATGGCCTAAACCTCAATAGCATATGGAATTGGATTTCAAGACGTGATCAGGTAAGTCCAAGTCGCCATTAAAAATACATGGCATAAGAGTCTAGAGTCGGGCAGCTGAGCCACTAAATGAGCAAAGTGTTAGACCCAAGCTTCAAGTCTAATATTTTCTCTGTGGTCTATGAGTCTAGCTAATAGATATAAGCTCAAGCTGGAGAGTTGAGCATACATAAAGTCATGTCACTCATGCTAGAAGAGGTGAGCATAAGAGTCAAAGTCTACTATTTTAAATGGTGGAGTGGCAGAGTAGTCCAGCAAACACTCACGCACATGAACACAGTGAGGAGAGTGGAAAAACCCTCGTCGACCAAAACCCTTCTTGTGAATAACGGTAGCTCTTGAAGTCAAATATATTGTTGCTTCTCTAGCTACCTTCACTCCTGGAAGCACCCATTCAAACTCTTCTCGCACAACATATTGTTTCCCATGCATCTATCTGTGCAAGCATATACAATGTCCCATCATTGGACATTTGCATTTGACACAATTTGTGTTCCACCCATGCACTTACACAACAAAATGACGATGACGAAGCGGTAACAGGTCTCATGAGCATTTGCTCAACAACAATGACTCTGACTTCAAGCTACTAACACTTATCCAATGTATATCCAGTCAATAATAGTAGCCATACGGCCATGAGTACTTTAACTCAACAAAACTCGGTTACATCAAAACATAAGTACATATAGCCTCACATTTAATTGTGACTAAAGGCATTTTTTTCCCACTGGGTTTTTCCCTTTAGTCCTATCCAGGTATCCAAGACCTTCCTTTTGTAATATACGCCACATTTTATTTTTACTATTTTATTTTTCTTATAAAAACACAGAAAAGCAGACCAACGGCATCCCTAAACAACTACATGATCATCAACTAGAAAATCAAAGGGGAGCGGCCCAGAAAAAATTCAAAAAGGCTTCAAGTTTATAGGTACACGTGCAGGATGACACCCACAGAACAAACAATACAAAGTTGCCAAGATAAAGACTTGCTGCAACAACAAACCTCACTCGACTTATTCATGATACAACAACCAATCGGAGGGGGAGAGCTATGGCTTCAAATACACTACATGTACAAGAAAAAGGTAACTCTACAACATACAAAGCATCTAATAGAAGCAACTGCAACAACAAAAGCTTCAACCAACACCAAAACATGAAGCACTCGTCAAGGCCACTGCAGACATAGGGTCTTGTCGGGGACGACAAGACTTCGGAGGGGGAGAGTGTTGACAGGTCAACCTTTCAACAACGCTTCCACAAAGATTCCATGAAGATTCCTAAAAGATTCTCTAAATATTCCAAATAAAGATGATGATGAAGTGATGAAGACGAAGATGGATGTTGTAATGTGAAGATACAAGCTCATGGACATCATCGAATATCCCGTTATTATTATTTTGAGCCATTACGGCCACTTTTGTAATGATTACGGGAACTTCATATTTTAAGTCGGCAATTGTATTTTGGCCACAGATGCTTGTTGGATGAGCAAAGCCAACTCACGGTGTTGTAATTAAGCTCTATAGAAGCGTACGGACAAATAAGGTCATTTTGGTTGGACATTAGGTTTTCTAAGGCTTAGTATATAAGCCAAAACCTAAAGCTTTGTAAGGGGACTTCTAATAATCTGATCTACTGTTTGTGAGTGAGGGTACTGTGTACGAGAGAAAGTGAGATCTTCTTCTTGACGCTACGCGCGTACCAATGGTCGGAATCGAGTGCGGAGAAGTGTAGCGTGTTGCCCCTAACGAGAGCTACGCGCCAATACCTACATTGCGCGCGTACGGTCCCGTTTTGCGAGCTCCATCTACGAGCTTCATCTGGTGATTCGGTGAGCATACGTTGTCCGTTTCTGCATTTCAGCATATCCACGCGTTCGCATTGAGTAGAGCTATACATTAGGCACTTTAGTTTTTGGACACGATGACCTGCAAATTTTGGACAGACATCCTACGCGATTTTGCACCGGGTGTTTTGGGTTGAGATTTTGGTTCATGGACCTTAGGGAGAGCGACCTATTGGTGTTAGTAGGGTCTCCTTCAAGTTCTGTGGCGTTTCGAGACTGTTTGATGGGTGTTTGGCTCTTGTAAGCGTTGTAGGAAATCTCTTCTTAAGCACTCTTGAAGGCTGTAGCTTAGACATTGGGTAGAGACCTCTGTAGGAATTAGTCAGGAGTTGGTCGAGTTTAGATTGACACCCTATGCTTGCTTCCATGCATCTGCGGGTCGAGCTCCGTCCTCAGTTGACATTATATGTTAGGTGAGTTCTCGCTATGCTGACGTCCGTCACGGCGTATCCGTCCAACAAAGCGGCTGTTTTTGAGGGAAAGAAGATGCGTGATGCCCATGGGGATGTTGCCATCAATAGAGGAATGAGCTCGTCTATAGATATTACACATCAAAGAGGTACAAAGTGAGGAAGAAGGAGGTGCATCAAAGAGGATAAAAACGACGGGCTCAGGTCCATCTTCTCCCGCTCCTGACTCGTGACTATCGCCACCTCGCATGACGCTCCCCCGCATTTGAATTTCCCCAAGCCATTTGTTTCTTGTCTTTGCGTATGTGTATTAAAGACCGTGTAATTTCTAAACTCTTAAGAAGCTCCTTCTGCCTTGCTCTATGAATTAGTCGTCTATAAGTCCATTGGTGTAACTCTTATAGTCTATTGGCCTTATCCTTTCCTCCCCCATGTCTAGTGTGCTTAAAGTAACCTGTTCTTGCCATGTAGTGGTTTTTTTCCATGCCTTGTGTGGACCATATTGATAGTGAGACGTATGTCTTGGAAAAATATGGACCATGGTTGAACAGTATGTGCTGCCTTGAAATAAAACAAAATGGTCAGTAGAGTATAATTTAAAATTTTGTTTTGTATACGTACAATGCTAACCCACCATGTAATGTGTGATATGCTGTCCACCCCACCCTGTAAGGTAAGCCTTCTTCCAATTTAGCAAGGCTGCTTGAAATGATGTGAGCTTACTTTGGTCCCAAGAATGCTGCTCAATGTAGTGGAAAATTTTATCTAGTGATTTCTACACATTTGCCTTGTGATTTTGGATTGCCCCACCACCAGCATTGTCTTTAACCACTTTATGTAACTGTTTCCATTTGTTGAACAGGTTTCTCCTCTCTTCTCTATCTGAATCTTTGAGGCTAAACCCAAGAAACCTTCTGGCCTTCACACCGCCTATCGATACATTCCTAGGTACCTTGTAACGACTTTGAGACATCTTAGGGTCCTCTTCGATTTTGACATTGCCTCCATGCAAACCAATGTCTGAGAGCACTCCCTCTAATGATTTTGTCACTCTTTTGGACTCATTCTCTGGCTTTAATGTCCATGCAAAACATATGTACAAATGAACCACCTTTTCAATTATTTGACAGAGTGCATGAAGTGTACGGATGTGAACTCTACTTAGAGGAATATCAAGCACTGGCCTAAAAGTTTTATCTTGAAGATGTCTGTTGGAAGCTCTATTCCATTGCACACTCTCAAGAGATTGTGCATCAGCCATGCAATATAAGAATGGATTTGCCACAGCTTCTCCATGTGTTATGTTGTACACACACTTAAGAGTCTTTAAGTCACCTGCCATGTGCCATTCCACTGTATAGTCACCAAATCCTTCCACTGAAAGAACGACTCTGTTTATTTGTTCACTGATGATGCAAGGAATTTGGGTTAAACTAAAAACCCAATCGAGGATTTCAAAATTTTCCTTATCAACCTGCAATGAAAAACGAAAACACAAAATCAACAACCAAATAATCAATATTTTTGTTACTATTGAGTGAACTAAGTATACCTAAAATGATCCTAGAGTTAGAATGTTGTTTTCGAATTGCACGCTGAAGTATCGTGGATCCTCTTTCGTTATTGATGGATCCAGAGCTCTGTTCATGAGGGTAATGGTGACTCTCTCCAGCTTCTTGTTCTTCAGGACCTCGTACTCATTGAGCTTCAAAACAAACTTGAGAACCCCACCGCACTCGTCTCAACTAATGTCAAAGAAGTGAACTGCATACCTTTGCAATGCTTCAAGATCGACAAAGAGGTTGTTGTGCTCGTTAAATTGTACCTCTCTACTTCCCTTGCATAAGAATTTTTCTTCAATATGGAATGGTGACCCAAGTTTTTCAAACATCTCTTGTTTACGTGCCGACGAGCAGCCTTTACATGTGATGGCTTTGGCAGCAATGATCCTCTCTGTAGTTTATTTTGAGACTCTTTAGATAATGCTTTGAAGAGTGCCCTGTATCCCATCTGCGAGATGCCACTCTCATCAAGTATTGCTTGCACTTCCATTGGTTTCAACTGATTCTCGTTCATGAAGGAGTTAAGGGCCTCCCTTTCAACTTACGAAATTTTTTCTGAGTTATCATCTCTTCAACTACTTCTTTTGGAACTAGACGGCTGTAATGCACTCCGGCATTGCAGCATACACCGTTCGAGTTTGGATGCAGTAAAGACCTGCCAAAAAAGCACCATGCGTTATGATCATGTATAGGAAAGTTTATCCATTTCTTAGTGAAGCACATTGAAGATACAAAAGTAGAAACAAACTTCGAGTTACCTTAAAGGTCGTATGTTTTTTCAGGCCACCACTACCAATCTTCATGTTTTCAATGTTGCACATATCTTGTTTTCTTTTTCGACTACCAAGCACGGTGTCTTTCTCTCACAAACTTGTGATCTTCTTCTCAAGGCCTTGGATTGTCTCTTTGTTTGATGAAATCTTCCGATATCATGCTTGATTAAGTTTCTTCAGCTGCATGTTCTCCATCACCAGGAGGTTCTTTGCCTTTTCGCATTCAATCCTCTTATTTTCAAATGTTCGGTGTATCCCAATAGCCCATCCTTGCCATCGCCTGTGAAATGTAAGAGGTTAGTGATATTAGCAAAGGGAGGTGGTGCATTTGTCATAGGATCCTTTGGATAAATAGACCCATCGGTCCACAAATCCAAATGATGTTCCTTGTTTGTCCTTCTAAGTTCTTTCTCTTGTTGAGATAAGAAAGACTCCCTCCTACGTTTCTACAACGGTGCATACTCTTGCAATACTCTTGTTCTTTCTTTGGGTAAGTGTTAAAGATGAATGGGTTGAGGATTGCAAGTTCAAATTGGTGTTTTCATAAAAAAAAGAAGCGTCTCCATTCCTAGAGCTCATAGAGAAATAGTTAAGACACTCAAAACTCATGAAATATCTCAAGTTTGGGTGGGAAGGCCATATTCTCATGTTTAGAGTTGATAGAGTTCGTGTGGCTTATGTTTTTGGAGGGGACACTTGTAAGTTGGCATTTCAAATCATTAGTCATACGGTTAGTTGGATTCCTGACAAGAGAATGAAGGATAAGAATGATAAAGACGGCGGCTACCTACCAAAGAATGTCATTTTGGTTTTTTGTTGGCGCAAAGAAGTATCACGTAAAATGCACAATTTAACATTTTTGTTTTCTCTCTCTAAGCCGACGTGGAACTTCTTACAGGGCTCAAAAGTGAGTACAACTTTCTCCTAATGAATCTTTGCAGGATCCAATGGGAAGCCAACAAGAGCAAATGGGAAGAGGGGTCGACCAAGAAGAGAGAGAGTTGGCATTTTTAGTCTAACTCATTTGCTACACACACACACACAACTCATGTGTTGAGCAAGAATTCCATCTCCTTCTTGAAGCATTGAGAAGTAGAGGTCTACACCAAAAAATCTTGGCTATGGAGTGCAAATCCAACCAAGAGCCAAGCTTTAATGGCACGCTCATCTCCTCTACCATGCTAATTACTAAGCTAAGCTATGCTATAAGAGTGATTATGTGAGGAGAATACTTCTTTCTCGTAAGATACATCTTCTTCCTCTTCATCTTTCCTCATTCCCTACTAGCTCTCGCCATCTTTGAAGGTTTGTGACGTCTTGGGACTGAGCAGGACAATCACCTTAGTCAGAAATTACCTCAAGCACCTGAGTCAGTAAGCATGCCAAGCACCTCAAGCTTAGGCCGGGTTCCCACCTCAAGCACAGCCCTAGCTTATCGAAGGCCCAAGGCTTTTCACACTAACTATTGGAGGTCTTTAATGAAGGTAACCCTAAGGTATTTAAGCTCCATTTACTAGCCTTACTCTTTGACAAACCATCTCTCATTTGTACCCCTTTACCATTGGCCACGTGTTGAGATAGATTTGTAAGCACATATCTATATTCTAACCCTTCTTCTCGTCTTTTCTCCCACATTAAATGATCAATTTCATATGAGAAAATCATTTGGGTTGGTTAGATATTAGATTTTATGACAAGCCTTGTGAGATATAGACTCTTGCATATGGTTTTTGGTTGCTGGAAAGAGTTCTACTCTGATCACGGGGCTTAAAAATTAAGTGTCAAAATTATGAGGCTCGAACTTAAGTTTGATCCCAAGAGCTAGAGATTGAATGCTCAACTAGAATGAGTTTTTCAAGAGTCGTTCTCTCGAGAGGCTCACAAGCTTGAGTTGAAGCCTCATGAGCTAGAAACTTTTCAAATGGTTTCTAGCTAGAAAGATTCTTGCTAGAATCTCTAGCTCATGAGACTTGAGGCTCAAGCATAAGTTCAATCCTCATGAGCTAGAGACTTAGGGAGAAGATATTTTAGCTTATGGGGTTTCAACTTTATGAGATAGAGACTACTAGCTTATGAGGTTCTGGCTTATAAGGCTCAAATTTAGGTTCAAGCCTCATGAGCTATATACTCCAGGAGAAGAGATTTCACGTTATGAGACTTCAAGCTTAAGATTTTTTCAAGAGTCTTTGTCTCAAGAGGCTGTCAAATTTAATCTTAAGCCTCATGGGTTAGAGAATTTTTCCAAATGGTTTTGAAGTAGAAAGAATCTTTCTAGGATCTCTAGATCATGATGCGTGGAAATAGATTCTCTAGGTCATGAGACTCAAGCTTAAGTTTGAGCCTCATGAGCTAGAGACTCTAGGAGCACAGATTTTAGCTTATGTGGCTTTAAGATTATGAGCTAGATATTTTTTGTTTTATTTGGCTTCAGGCTTATGAGCTTGGGACTTCTATCTTATGAGACTTCAAGATTATAAGGTTTGAGCCTCATGAGGCAGAGGCTCTAGGAGTAGAGGTTGTTGCTTATGAGGCTTAAACCTTATGAGGCTTTCAGGAGTCTCTATCTTAGAAGGCTCTCAAGCTTATGCTCAAGCCTCATGAGATAGAGACTTTTGCAAATGGATCCTAGGTAGAAAGAACTCTCCTAGAATCTGTAGCTTATGAACTTTCAAATTGAGTCTATAGGTCATGAGGCTCGAACTTAAGCTCAAGCCTCATGAGACAAAGACTCCAACAATAGAGATTATAGCTTATGAGTTTTTTGAGACTCTTTGTCTCAATGGGCTCTCAAGCTAGAGAATTTTGCGACTAGCTAGAAAGAATTCTCAGAGAATCTCTAGCTCATTAGTCTTGAAAATTGAGTCGTGACATCATGAGGCTCAAACTTAAGTTCAAGCCTCACGAACCAAATAATGTATGAGTAGAGATTATAGCTTACAAGTCTTCAAGTTTATGATTTCTTCAAGATTCTTTGTCTATAATGGTTTTCAAGAGTCTCAAGCTTAAGCTCGAGCCTCATTAGCTAGAGAATTTTGCAAATATTTTCTAGCTAGAAAGAGTCCTCATGACCTAGAGACTCATTCAATGCACAGTCACTAGTTGCATGACCCTCATTTCAACATTCGGCACATTGTAATTTTGAGTTGTCTTCTTCTAGGGTTTTCCCCTTTCTTCCCAACCGCTATGAAGACCTTCTTTTTGGCTTCCTTGGTCTTTGTTGATTGTGCAGAGGATCTTCATCCTCTTCCAAGCTTGCATACTCTTCTCATTCATTGTCTATGTCTTATTTAGGGTCACTTTCTACTGACTATTTCTTGGATTTCTTCAAACGAGAACTCATAAAGATATCTCCGCCACTTGAGCTACCAATATACCTGTTCTAGTGATACCCTTTCTAGGTCAATTGTAGTGAGTGTTGTTTTGAGACTCTTCTGCAAACCCTGAACATAATAATAAATCATTATTTTTTCCAGTGGATGTGCCATTCCCACTCTCTAAAATCAGGTATGAAACTTATATGTGTAAGTTTCCACATTTGATCTTTTCAGCTTGCACAACCACATACGTCCTAGCATTGCAGAGTCTTCTTCTTTGTATGAAATATCTTCAAGAACGCCACAAAAACTTTTGAGATAATCAACCGGATATTCCACAAGCCACTTTGAATCTTTTCCTCTCAAGGTGGTTTTGAATATTTCTTTCTCATGCACCAACCAATAGTGATATCTATTTCCAACAGATTGAACATGTGAGTCCAAATCCTCACTGTATTTTCTTGCAAATTTACTATACTTGAGACCATGATGCTTACTGCTTGGCTCATCCATGCTAGATACTTTGAAGATTGCCGGTTTGATAGAAACAAGAGCAAATGTAACCAATAGAATCCCATAAATGCACTTGGTTCGCGAATTGGTGCAATGGGATCCAAAATGGAGAAGCCAACCAAATCAAGATCTTGACTTGCAACAATAGCTAGTACATTATCTGTAATTGTGACCGTAGTACTCACTCCAAGGCTCAATCCTACTAGTGTTGGCAAAAGCGGTTTGGAAGGACCGGCACCATTTGTTTCATAAGCTTGATCCAAAGAAAGAGGATCTATTTTAGGAATTCAGGGGTGGACTCGGATCCATGTCATTCATCTACAAATTGACCAAATTTGGTTGGATCTACTCGGGTGAATGTGTCTGTAACTTTGTTTGTATCTGCTTCAAATTACCTTTTCCTCCATGAGTCTTTCGATTTGTCATAATAATCAATATCTAATTCTCCTAAATGAATTTCTCATGTTAAACGGATCATTTAATACGGGGAAGTTCCAGGGGAGAAAAAGCTAGAATATTGGTTAAGCTAGCAGACCGCCCACTGTAGGGATCCAAAGGAGGGAAATTAGGGATCCAAAAGGGGGGCCATCTGCAAAAGAGCCATGTGCAACAATGGGCTAAAAAGACCCTAAGGTTCAGCCCATTAAGACTTCCAAAATGCTAAGGTTCCAAAATTCAAAGGTTGTGTCCAAAGGTCAACCATAGGGGAATTGGATGCTTTGTGTGTGTACAAAAAAGTCTTTGCAATCCCTACTTAGGAGGGGGCGAGCCTTGCATGTAGGGGATGAGAGAGAAAGCCACACACAAACACACAAGCTCCCTTTACACAAAGGGAATGAGGGACACATGTCAGCTCCCTAGGCCAGATGCCCACAAGGTGTACCCAATTCCTATTGGATGGCCTTGGAGGTGGACCAATAAGAATTAGGTTAGAGTAAATCTAGTTTAATTAATTTAAAAAAACACTTAATAAAAGAACCAATGAGAATTAAGTCCTCTAGAAGACTATTGGACAGTCTCCCAAGGGGTCCAATGAGCATGCATCAGCCCAATAGCTTGCCTGATTCTTGTTGGCCAGGAGGCAAAGGGGTCCAATGAGAGTTTAGTTGCATTTATTAATTACCTAAAGCTCTCACAAAAGGGGAAAGGGGGACACATGTCAGAAGGCTATCACTTATGTTGTTTAATTACCATTGGCTAAGCCTGGGGAGGTCCAATAGGATGATGGCAAGAGAAAACAGCAAGAGGGGTCGAGGGGGCTGATTTTTCAAAGGCATTATCACCTACACACTCACACTAGCTCATGTGTCAAGTAAAGAAGAGACTCTCTCCTTCTCAAGCTTTAATGGAAATCTTACCACCTACTCCAAGCTTGTGAGAAGGGAGGCCTACACCAACAACTCTTGGCTTTGTGATGCAAATCCAACCAAGAGCCAAGCTTCAATGCATGCTCATCTCCTCTACCATGCTACTTACTAAGCTAAGTTATGCTAATATGAGTGATTATGTGAGGAGATGTACATCTTTCTCGTAAGAATACTCCTTCTTCCTCTCAATCTATTCTCATACCCCGCTAGCTCTCACCATCTTTGAAGGTGTGTGAGGTCTTGGGTCTGAGATCGGGGATAATTGATGTTGTGTTTGCTAAGTGTTTTGCTTAGTGCATGAAGCTTTCATCTTCATTGCACTAGCTAGTCTTGAAGGAACACAAAGAATTGTATTGTACAATGTCTCTCTTGATGGGAGAAACCATAATACAAAGCCTTTTGGAGGGGGGACCGGCTCCATGCAAATCCGGCCCTCAACTGTTGTCAATAGCTTAATTTCTCTCTCTTTTGAAAGTATTGTTCATGCTATCTAACTAGGTGTTATGCTTTTTGTTGCTCTCTCCACCCAAGCACTCTTGTAATTCTCATTAGGAATCTATTCTAATGAAATGCCCACTATGTTCATGATAATTTCCACTACACACAAGTTTTTAGGCCATTAAATGTTACACGATTCTACCAGAGTGTCATCTTAGGTTATACAAGATTTCCACAGTCCACGTTTTTGCTGAGACAAAAGGAGAATTGGAGAAGGAGGGCCATGAGACGTGTCCACCGCAACATGGTATCCATCCTGCCTCATTGGTCAGCACCATGAATCTTGACTTTGTAATTAAGGACGATTTGTGGTTGATCATGGCTGTTAGTGTTACCTTTGGACAATGTAATGAATAGAATAGGAGTAGAAATACTCCAGTGTCAATAGGTAAGCTTCAAGAGACCACAGGACATAGGAAACATATTGCTATTCATCATCATCAGATACATAGTACACAAAGAATATTACTTTATCTCTATCACTCAATGTATATATTTCTTCTCTACAGCTACATAGTACGCAATGCACGTCTGACTTATGCATCCACTTGTGAGACAAATCAATATAGAAAATTACATCATTTTTAATCAGCACACATACCATTTCATGCTACAACTAAGGTTCCCTCTGGGATGACACTAAGTTTCTATCGTTTAGTGAGTCAAGTAAATAAAAGGAGAAAAACCGCATGTAAGTAGAAGCTCTACATAAATTGTACGGAATTGTAGAAAGCAAAATTGCACAAACGACTTAGAAAGGTCTACTAGGTTTGTCTTGGTCGATAGAGAGAACAAAATTTTCATAGGAATTATAATGGGGTTAGACAATTGAAAAGGATGATAATTTATAGCACTTCACTTGCATGAACAAGAAGGGTAAATAGATTGGATGCAGGTGGAGATAGAGTCCATGATAGAAACTTGTAGAATTTTCCATGTCTTTGGGGTTTCACCATTGCCATGAAGGCTAGCCCACCATTGACGAGCCGATTTTTGGGAGTGTATAGCTACATGGTGTAGCTTGGAGGACTTCGTCAAGCCCTCGTCTCCAAAGGCCGCATCAAATTGCTGGATGAAGGCCAATACTTTGTCGGTGGCACCAAAGGTACCATCATAGGTGAGAAAAGGGATACTCTTTTCTCCCTCTTTGAACTTCTTGAGATTTTGTGACCTTCACCATGCAGGGTATGATTTGCAATGTCTTCCTGTCTTGTTCTCTAGGATAATAGCCATAGATTTTGTCAGAGGAAGGGGAGGAAGGTGAAGAAGAAGGAGAAGAGGGTGACCTCTTTCTTGCCCCTTTCTTCATTTGTTTCCTCTCTTCCCTTTTGGAGTAACAAGGAGAAGGACTGTGGGTTGATCATTTCCTCTTGGGAGGGGTTGGCAATCGTCTAGACCACCATCTTTGTAGAGCCACATCTTTAGAGGAACTTAAAGATTCATTACTTTCTTGCTCTTTGGATTCCTCCTCTCGTATGGGAGAGACTCTTCGTTTTGGGGTCTCTTCAAGAGGCCTCCTAAGCTCTCCCTCCTCTTGGAGAGGAAGGAAAATCTCATAAGCATGAAGTTGCTGATGAGTAACTTCGGCTTGCAAATCCGGGTTGCCCATAGCTTGCTGCAACCTAGTAGCAAGATAATTGACAAACATGGAGGCATCATCATTAGCACCTTCATGTGCAAAATCAAAGTTATCAATGTTCATTCTACTCTCTTGGTTATTGTCATCCATGTTAACAAGATTTGTGTACTTACTTAGTGTATGTTTTGGCAATTCAAAACCTTAGTTGCTACTCCTCTTATCCTTTGAAAATTGGCACTTAAGTATCATCACCCACAGCTTGAATTGGTTAATTATAGAGAGTAGTGGAGTGGGTCAAATATTGCAAAGTTTCCGAGAGATATCTCCTTTTCGACTTTTTATGGCTCAATAATGGTAAAGCCATAGGAAATTTTAAAAAGACTCCATTATTAAGACTAAAGCTCTCGAGGTGTGCACCATATCCCACATAGTCAGCTCAACAAAATCGATAATAGATCCCAATCCCACTTACCCTAATATAATTAACAAAATCAACCATTTATAAGCTACTTAAGGACCTCTCTTCTTAAGCAAGAAAAGAGAAACCAAATAATCTGATACCACTGTAATGGAAATGGCCTATGGACTTTGAGAGTAGCGGAATTAGAAAATTAGAGAAAGCATGTTTGTGAGATTACTTTGAGAGAATAGAGGGCACACAAAGCTTACAAAACATTAAGAGACTTAAAGATACAGGTTGAATGTCTTCCAGTTCCTCTTCAACACTTCTGAGGGATATGTATAGTTGCGATTATGCATCATAAACAATCCTAACGAGGACCAGATTTATGTGGAGCCGGTCCCCCATCCAATAGGCATTTGTATTAAAGTTTCTCCCATTGGTACAATACAATCTTTGTGTTCCTTGTGACCTAGGTGATGCAATGAATATGGAAAACTTCGTGCATCACGAAAATAACATAAACTTTGCAAAAAGAATTAACT
This sequence comes from Adiantum capillus-veneris, assembly GCF_014529385.1. Taxonomy (NCBI): domain Eukaryota; kingdom Viridiplantae; phylum Streptophyta; class Polypodiopsida; order Polypodiales; family Pteridaceae; genus Adiantum; species Adiantum capillus-veneris. The sequence continues at coordinate 19,311,577 of NC_140946.1, forward strand.
ATCCCAAGCCTCGGTTCCAAGGCCTCAAACACCTTCGAAGGTGGAGAGAGCTAGTGGAGAATGAGGATAGGGAAGAGGAAGAAGAAACATTCCATAGGAGAAAGAAATATTTCCTCACTTATCATCACTCTTCTTGCTAGCATACATAATAGCTTAGTAATGAAGATGGAGAAGATGGAAAGCCTAAGCATTGAAGCATGGATCTTGGTTGGATTTGCATTCCATAGCCAAGAGTGTTGGTGTAGGTTCTCAACTTGTCTACTAGCTTGGAGAAGGAGATGGAGCTCTTGCGCTTGCACTTCACATAATGAGCGTGTGTGTGAGTGTGTGCGGGAGAGTATACCCCCTAATCTAGCCCCCTTCTTGCTTTGGTCAAGACCCCCTTGTAGCTCAAGTTTGAAGCTTATTGGACCTCTGCAAGACTGGCCAATCATATGCATGATGCATTAAAGCAACAAGGATAGTCTTGGGACAAGTGTCTCCCTTTGCCCTTTGAGAGAGAGGACTTGATAAATGCAAAAACAATTCATTAAATCTACTAAATTATCATTGGACCCCTTGGGAGGCTAACGCGTAGGCATTAGGCACACCGTGAGGGCAACATGAGGAGGAACTTGACAAATGTCCTATATGCTTTCTTTGTACCAAGATTGCCTTCTGTGAGAGTGTGTGTTCTCTCTCATCCCCGTAGATTTAGGGCTCGCCCCATCTCTTATAGCGATAGCCGACAAGCACGACAAGCACCTCAAGCCTCTTAGTCATCAAGCACGACAAGCACCTCAAGGACCTTAGTCATCAAGCAAGACAAGCACTTCAATCTTGGGTTGGGTTCCCACCGCAAGCTCAGCCCTAGCTTTCCTAAGGTCAAAGTACTTTTAACACTAACCTTTGGAGGTCTTCAATGAAGCTAATCATAGGGTCTTTTAAGCTCCATTGGTTAGCCTTGCTCTTCGACAGACCATCTCTCATTTAGACCCCTTTACCATTGGCCCCGTGTTGAGATAGATCTCTAAGAACATGTCTATATTCTAACCCTTGTTCCCGTTTACTCTCCCACATTAAATGATGAGTTTAATATGAGAAAATCATTTGCTCTTGAGAGGATGGAGCCTTGCTCTGTAGCTCCCCCAAAAGCACTAGGTACATTTGACAGATACAGTGCCAAAGAGAGAGAGAGAGAGAGAGAGAGAGAGAGAGAGAGAGAGAGAGAGAGAGAGAGAGAGAGAGAGAGAGAGAGAGAGAGACACTTCCAGCTATGCAGCTCCCTCTCTCCATAGCCGCTCCGTATGTGACAGAACAAGAACAAGAAAGAGAGAGAAAGAGTCACCATTTCTTGCACTCAATGCGTCGCCTGCAGATGGGTGTCCAATCGACAACAGAAAAAAAAATCTCCCTATCTCCCTTGATCCATGTGGTGATGCGTGACATTTTTCTCTTTGCTATGCGCAGGAATCTTGTATGCATGGTGTAAGGTCTCTGACCACGATCAAAAAGAGCACCCTTGTACCATGTAATGAATATAATGGAATAAGTTACTATTTTTAGCAGTTTTTCAAATTCTATCAGTGCCATGATGTTTAGAATGTTTTAAAGCTTCGAAATGTGAATTAAAATAATTTTTGTAAAATAATTCCAAAAATAGCAAGTTTTTGGTCACCCGACCCGTCCGGTTTTGATCGTCTCGAAAAACTACACCCGTACCCCAAATTTGAAAAAAATGCATTTTCGGACCCCGGGGGTTGCTAAATATGGCAAGTACTCAAGCCAGTACGTCTTAGTTAGAGCTTTGTATAGAAATTTTCGGCATCAAAATCCGACTTGTATGACCCGTTTTAGCGTAGAACCAAATTTCCTAAAAATTGTCCGGGGAGGTACCGGGGGCCCGAGGCTGTGTGGGAACAGGTTCCAACCCACTCCAGACCAGCTTTAGCAGCTAGGGGGCGCCCTCTTGCCTTGTGGGAGTCCTGGGAAAGCTGCCAAGCCAGTAACAAAGTCTCAGAACCAGTTAACCAAGCCAACCTGACACTTGGTGGGTAGGGGAACTGGACTTGCCAATGCAGAGACTGAGTGCTCCTTCAGATGTTTATAGCATCACAAATCGATTTTCAACTTGTAGGAGCCTATTTAAAGACCTGCACACACACACACACACACATTGCATACACACATACCTACACACACTGGGAAGGTGCTGCCGGTTCACACACTTTTTGAAGGAGAAGCAAGGAGGGAGGTGCTGTTGAATTCTCGCCTCAAGAAGCTCGATTAGATCAGACAATTGAGAAGATTATCAGCCCTTAATCACGGTAACCACGGTTTAATTAATGCCATCTGTAAATTCTTTTCTCTACCATCCAAATTCCTCGTCTATTATGCTTATTCCTATTCGTAATTCTCTATAATTACTCTCTAAATTCTCTTTAACCGTATTCTATTATGTAATCATCATTCCATAGCTGAGTTATCAGCCATTCATCACTCTCGATTAATGACTAGTGCATAATTATTAGAATTTTCTCTCTCTAGGTAGCATAGTAATTAATCGATAAGCTAGTAATTGTGTAGATTGAAGAGAATCACTCTTTCTATCACCCATTAATTTTGTAACTAAATTAAATTCATTTCCTTTATGTCTTAAGATGTAATTAAGGAAAAATTAATCTGTCATTAAGTCTCTATGAGTTGACTTTCCTCACACATATGCATAAGGTAAATCTGCATCATCTAGTTGCTAGGAAAGAGATTAATCATACTTAATTCATCTCTCTGGTAATTCCCTTAGTGAAATCCTAATTATTCTTAATCAGTTAAGCCGAGTAATTATCTTTAGAGCCGGTTCCCATAGGATTATGTGTCATCCATAATGATTACTATATGGAAAATTCTAAACCTCGCATATAGGAGGGATTAATTTATGTTGCTAATCTACCTATTAAATTGTTATGATACTTGCGAACCTTAGCTCTTTCTCCAAGCTAATTAATTAAAGAAGTGAGAAAAATGGCTCCGGTTAAGAGAACTCGCTTCGGTGGTGCCCATGACCGCAAGGCGGGAACCAGCAATGTCAACGGGAAGGGGAAAGATCCCATGGAGGAACAAATACCGGCCATCTCATGGGCCATCGATGAAGAAATGGAAGAGGTAGATCATATTTTCGTTCAAGTTGTTTAAATTAACATTGCATAAGTTAGTTAGGAATACACATATCCCCAAACATGTTGGAGAAATCCGACGGAAACCTCGGCATTGAATTCATTGTACATTAAGTTCCAAAGTAGGAAGGTAATGCTTGATGGGTATGCTGTTTGAAAGAGGAAAGAATGTCTGCTAGGGACAATTTAGCTCGGCATGTTCATTTTATTTTCAATGTTGATTCAGTCCTGACCCCCCTACTGATCACAGGGGGCAAAGTTCGTCGTTAAGGGCTCTTGAATCCATGACTTGCTTTCTATGCGGTGGATACCCACGACTTGCTTTCTATGCGGTGGGAACCCACGTCTTGCTTTCTATGTGGTGGGAGTGTCCATGACGTGCTTTCTATGCAGTGGACATACCTAGTTGTATGGGCAGCTAGGCGAGAATGGGAGGAGTGAACTCTCGCTGGAGGGGGGATGTTGTACCTCCAGAACATTGGAATTTTAATGAATAAGTTTGAGTAGAATTTTTACTAGAATACTGTCTTGGTGTTGTTTGCAATACTGGTTGAAGGGCTGTCTTAACGAACAATGTGATTCGGAATTAAACAAGGAATGTTTATGTTGAACAACCTTTGTGGTAGTAATTAGGTCACACAAGGAAGTGTGAGTGTGGGGGCTTGGCTCAGGTTGTCAATGCCTACAAGATGGGTGGTCCCGATTGGTCGGGAACTCTCTGTCCCCATAGTGCTTACTTCGATATTAGTAATACTCATTGCCCCTAGAGCGGTGAAATCGTGAGAGTACGTGCCTCTGAAACATGGGGAAAAAGGCACTCGGGTTTTCTCTCCTCTTGCAAGGTAGGTCTTAAGATCGCTAGATAGTTTAAGTACGCTTCCCCTGCGAGGTGGAGCTAGATCTCCCTGCTAGTAGGCTCGAACTCGAATCACTTTGTGATAAGAGATCGTCCGCTAGTCGAACCCTGAACCATTTTGTTTCCTTCCGCAATAGATCTAGCGGCCACTAGGTTCACCATCAAATCCGCTGGTTGTCACGGCGGGGTGGGGACCTCACACCTGGTATCAGAGCATAGGTTAGGCTGGGAAATAAAGTCGTACTGTTTGAATATTTAAATAAGGAACTGAAAGTATATAGGTAGCTGATCCAAATTCCTTGCATTGGCGTTGCAGGAAGACCCCGTGCTCGAATATTGGAAGTTCCAAGTGTTTGAGCTTATTTATGAGCAAGCTCAAAGATCCCCAGTTTACCAGTTCAGGCGAGATGTCATGGAGATACTGTTGAAGGCTTATACGCCACACTCCAATCGCATTGATAGAGAATGGGAACTTGATTGAACATTTCCAGGAGGGGTTTACTACATCAACGCTCGGAAGCTAGGATGCCTGGCTACCGACTTGAAGAAGATACGTTGGGGAGAAGAGTTGAGAGTAATAGAGATATTCTACTTGGTGCCTACACGATTGGACCCGACTGTTTCAGACAACTCCAATCAAACCATCAACGACTAGCTCTTGGAGAAGGTCACCAATGCGATCCCAACGAACCGAGTCAAAACCTTTGGATTACCAAAAGAGGAACTCTCGCTCGATATCTTAGTTTATTATCCACTCAAGAATGAGTATAGGAACTATTACACGAATGAAGTAGTGCATCATGTCAATACCCTCTCCTAGGCGTATGTTATACGCAATCCATAAAGCCATGTAATAAGCTGATCATCAGTTATCCTAAACCTTGAGGGGTTTCAATTGTAATAAATTTTCATTAATAAAGTGCTTTTTGTCTCTGAATCTCTGTCTCTTGATAAAGTAGAATCTTGAATTTTATTTAAAGTCTCGTGTCTATTTTGAAATCCAAGTAATGGTATCAAGAATTCGTATAATCCATGTAGGTACCGCCTGTTGCTCTGTACTCGGCAGCGCAAGAGAAGAAGCTCCTCCTTAAGCAAGCCCAACCTCCAATCTTTAAGGGCGAGGGGGCAAATGTGGAGAGAGATGCGGAAGTATGGATGGAAGCCATGGACGATTACTTTGAAGCTGCGGGGACCCAACCCGTAAATCAGACCATGCTTGCGATGTTCCACTTGACTGGCGATGCCAAGATATGGTGGAAACAACATTGCAGGGACATGGATATTAAGGGATCTTTCCAGTCCTGGGAAGACATCAAAGCTGCAATAATGGGATGTTATTTACCTCCTGCCTATAGAACCTTGAGGATGAATGAATTCTTTTCACTTCGGCAACTGAATTCATCTGTCGAAGAATACTATACAAAGTTTGTCACTCTTTGGAGATATGCTCCTAAGATGACCTTGGAACAACAGGTGGCGAGGTTTTGCCAAGGACTAATCGATCCTTTGAATACTCGGTTGGAAGCTCTTAGGCCGACAACACTACAGGATGCCTTGTTGAGGGCCAAACCTCTAGCTCTCGAAGTACAAAAGGCTAATAAGAACAAGAGGAATCATTGGGCAAAGAGGGCAAGGACCACTGCTTGGGATAACAGACCAGCCAACCAAGCATATAACCAGCGCCCTATTGTGGCTACCACCACAACCATGGATTTCCCTGATGTTCGATGCTATGGTTGCGGCGAGCATGGACATTACAGATCCAGTTTCCCCAGGAACGTTTAGGCAACCAATGCCAATGCCATACCCTTGAATACCCGTGGGCATGGCCAAGCTAATGGAAGAGGAGGATGTGGAAGGATGAACAGAGGGCGAGGGCGTGGAGCTACCGCCAGAGTGAATGCCGCATTGGTACAACCAACTGTGGGTGACGAAGCAGTGGAGAGAGCAACCCTAGATGCTGCAATTGACAATCCCAATGGTTGTGAGCAATACGTAGTCATTCATACGCCAGGATCTCTCAGAGGTGAACAAGTTAACTTCCTTATAGATTGTGGTAGTACTCTTTCATTTCTTTCACCCAGATACATGAGGAAGCTAAAGCTCGATAAGTACCCAACAAGCAAGCTAGTTGTAGAGTTAGCAAACGGCAAAAGGGTAGTATCTCAACACTCTGCAGGCAAAATTGACTTTGATTTAAGGGGACACCCAACTTCTGCCCAATTTCGAACCTTACCCTTAGGATTCTTTGATGGGATACTAGGAATGGACTGGCTAAAGCAAAATAGGGCCCATATACATTGTGCATAAGGGAATTTTACCTTTAGAGATAACTTGGGTAATGAAGGCTTAATCCAGGGGGAAAATGGGAGACCTAAGGCTACTCTAGTTAAGGCCAACAGACTTTTGAAGGGACTAAGGAAGGCTCAGCAAATTTTTGCGGTTAAACTCAACAAGGTGGACCAATCAGATACCTCACTTTGACCAAACTGGTTGAGGGAGTATGATGATGTATTCCCTGAAGACCTTACGAATCTTCCTCCACACAGAGAGGTAGATCATGAGATTGAGACTATCCCTGGGTGTGAACCTATCTCAAAAAGACCTTATAAAATGTCACTTCCGGAAGCCATCGAACTCAAGGAACAATCTAGGCAACTCATTGAGCAAGGATTCATTCGTCCCAGTACTTCTCCTTGGGGTGCACCGGTTCTTTTTTAGAAGAAGAAAGATGGAACCTTAAGGCTATGCATAGACTATCGGGGACTGAACCAGGTAACTATCAAGAACAAGTATCCAATTCCAAGGATTGACAAACTCTTGGACAGACTCCACGGTGCCAAAATATTTACAAAGATAGATCTAAGGTCAGGATATTACCAAATCAGGATCAAGGAATCAGATATTCCAAAGACAGCTTTCAATACTAGGTATGGGCACTACGAGTTCACAGTAATGTCTTTTGGTCTAACAAACGCTCCTACAAGCTTCAATCGACTTATGTAGGATATTTTCAGACCTTACCTGGATGATTTTGTCTTGGTTTTCTTTGAAGACATTCTGATCTATTCTAAGAACGAGGCAGATCACGAAGAACATGTTCGCAAAGTACTTGATCTTCTTCGAGAACACCAACTTTACGCTAAAGAGAGCAAGTGCACTTTTTACTCACCAAAGGTCAACTATCTTGGATTTGTCATATCGGCTGTGGGGATTTCAGTAGACCCAGACAAAGTCAAGGATATCATTGATTGGCCTCAACCATCCACCGTCAGCGAAGTAAGAGGATTTCTTGGAATAACGGGATGGTACAGGATTTTTGTCAAGGATTATGCACGTATTGTTGCACCTTTGATGGAACTCCTGAAGAAAGGAATGAGGATCGAATAGAAGACCAGAATGGAAGACCGAGCACGAGTCTAGCTTTGCTAAGCTAAAAGAATTCTTGGTCTCAGCTCCTATTCTAAAGATTCCAAACTTCAGTAAGGAATTTGAAGTAGCGACCGATGCTAGAAAATTTGCTCTAGGCGGAGTTCTTACTCAAGAAGGAAGACCAGTGGCGTATACTTTGCGAAAGCTGAGAGATCATGAGAAGAATCATCCTGCTCATGATTTGGATCTTTTAGCAGTCATACATACGCTAAAGTTATGGAGACATTATCTTCTTGGGCGCAAGTTTCAGTTGGTTACAGACCACAAGAGCTTAAAATGGATTTTTACTCAACCTATTCTCAATATGCGACAATGATGATGGATAGAGCTATTACGGGAATATGACCTTGACATAAAGTATAGACCAGGGAAGGAAAATGCAGTTGTAGATGGTCTTAGCCAAAAATCCTTTCTTGGAGCTATCTCTATTCCAAATAACCCTATTTGGGATAGAATCAAAGAAGCATCCTTGGTAGATCCAGAGTACCAACGTATAGTATCACTGGTTCAACAAAATAAGATGCCTGAAGCTAAAGATTACTCTCTTATGGGAGGATGTCTTTACTATAGACATAGACTCTGTGTACACAGAGACCCAGCTCTAAAGAAGGCCATTCTGTATGAAGCACATGATAGCCCTACATCCGGACATCCAGGCTATGCTAAGACTCTTCATGCTATCAGGAGGAGTTATTTTTGGTATGGAATGAAAGGGGACATACTTCGCTATGTGAGGCAATGTCTTTCTTGTCAATGGATAAAGGCCGAAAGAATCAAGTTACCAGGGCAAGTTCAACCTCTTGACATACCCCAGATGAAGTGGCAATGCATCAGCATAAATTTTGTTACAGGACTACCTTCTACAGGAGGTTATGATTCTGTTTTTGTGGTTGTTGATATGCTCACAAAAGTAGCTCATCTAATACTTGTAAAGACAACCTTTACTGCTTCAGATGTTAGTCGGGTATTCATCAAGGAGATTTTTAGGTTACATGGTCTACCCAAGCGTATCGTCAATGATAGAGATGCCAAGTTTACATCAAAAGTTTGGACTTCTCTTTTCCAATCTATTGGGTCACAATTAGCCTTCAGTACAGCGTATCATCCGCAGACAGATGGGAAAACTGAGAGAGTTAATCAAGTCATCGAGGAAATTCTCAGAGCCTATTGTTCACAAGAGCCAAAGAAGTGGTTACAATATCTACCTTTGGTGGAGTATGCTTATAATTCTTCCGAACACAGAAGCATTGGAATGTCACCTTTCAAAGCTCTTTATGGACAGGACTGCTTAGCACCACTGAACTTCTCAAATCCAACCATCAGGGTAGAAGCCTCCAGAAAGATGTTAGAAGATATGGAAGCACAGACTAGAGCTATTCGCCAGGATATTCAGGCCACTCACGATAGACAAAAGCACTATGCAGATAAGAACCGTTCAGAAAGAACTTTCAAAGAAGGGGATAAGGTTTTTCTGCGAGTCCGACCAAAGAAAAGAAACTTATCACTAGGCAGATATAAGAAGCTTAGCCCAAGGTACTGTGGACCATTCGAGATCGTTAAGGTTGTGAGTGACCAAGCCTACAAGCTAAAGTTACCTGCAAACTTGAAGGTTCATGATGTGTTTGTGCGCTCCTTGCCGCACTGTCGAAGCAAGGGACTTGCCGATACACCGTGTGCGAGCCACAAATGGCTCCAAGCACACAACAAGACTAATCTAGCAAGCTCAAGAGAGCAAAGGGTGTGTCACTCACCGCCCTACGCTCGCCTTCGTGGTGGATTCCTCGCCGCGATGAAGAAGAAGCTGCAGTCGTGCCGCGCTCAACCGCTTCGCCGCCGTCGTGCCTTCGTAATGCTTGATCGCACACACACTCTCCCCCCCTCTCTCTCTCTCTCACACACACACACACACACACACACACATACACACACACACAAGGAGGTGAAGAAGAAGAAGATGGAGATGGAGATGGAGCAAGAGCACTCTTCTATTGCACAAATGAGAGAATAAGTGAATTTTAGGTTTAGTTGGCTTTTATATGAGCTCACCCCATTCACACTTAGGCGCCCATGCTTAGCCCACTAATCCCTTGAATGTCCCGGTTAGAGTGCGCCTCTCATCGGCGATCACTACTATTGGACCGACAAGCCCGGTACCTGACTCTACCAAATACATAATACACGTTCGTCGTAGGTGATGGGGTGTCCGTGAGCCGTGAGGGTTAACATGCCCCCCTTCCTGATGTAGATTCCGTCCTCGGAAGCTATTGAGTTGAAGCTCGTTCGTCGAGGTGGAAGAGCATTTGAGATGAATGTCCTTAGCCTTCTTCAGTCACTGCAAAATCAAACAACATTGGCACAGTAATTGCATTCTCATAAGTGATTAAAAACCATATGCAGTTTTAGGTAGACAAATTGATTGGTAAAAGAATTTCAAACAATTTGTCAGCCATGAACATTAAATTGCAATGTAATCAAATGCATAAACAGATGTAAAGGTAAAAAATTAAACAAGTCTGGAGTCGCTAATTTGACGGTCTAAAGGCACTAGAGATCGAATATTAATACCATGGGTAAGCTTCTTAATTTTCTCTGGTCAATTAAGTTGTTTAATCGCGAGAGCCAAGTATTTCATGTTCGAGGGCTGACTAGAGGCTATACTTAGAGGACCTTGTAGTTAAGCTACGATAAAAGAAATTTCTCATGAAATCATCGCCTGACTGATTACCTTTTCTTTGACCCCCCAAAGTGTTTTCACAGTGATTCAATTTGATGTGTGTGCTTATTTTGTATGCCTTGGGTTTTTTTCTTTTCAAGGAAAAGCGCCCATACTGGGAACCTCTAGGGCTCTAGTACCATAGGCAATACATGTGAGTGAAGTACCAAATCAAGCTGAGATTTCTCTTCCAGCTTAAGATTTTACAGTGTGGCACTTTGATTTTTTGTTTGTTCATTTTCAGCATTTTAATTTTGTAACTTTGGGGGGTCATATAACATTGATACACCTCCCCAGGCTCATCACACTAGTTGACTCCCTTTATAATACTTAAGCTAAAGGTCAATAGGGTCAAGCCCACTAGAAAGCCCTATTACATTTCACACAATGCTGCCTAAATCGGATTAAGAACCTAAGTAACCATTGATTATTAGGAAGGCATTCCCCATGGTATTAAGAGAAGATTTCTAACACCTAACTTGGTCAAACTAGTTTGTCGGACTGCTTGATTTTTAAACCTAGACAAGCGATTATGACAAAAAATTACATTGAATTAAATGTTTGATACTAAGCAAATGCGGTGAATATTAGGCTACCAATCACAATTAAAGCAAACAATCATAGATGCAAAAAAGATAAGGGGCAATGCTAATGGACAAGAAACACCTGTTTGTGTCGATGGTCGCGCTTGATTTGAAGAGTGAGTCGAGATAAAGATTCCATGAAGGTCCAAATCCTACCAATAGCAACACGCTCCTGTACACACTAGGAAACAAAAGAAATACCTCCAAGAGGCACATTAGTGGAAAAAGGTACCAACACTTATTGAACACAACAAAAAACATAAGGAACCCTAACCTAATTATTTGCACTCCCCCTAGAGAGTCAAGGGAATAGGATATTGTAGAGGTTGGGGAGAAACCCTAAGGCTAAACCCCTATCCTCGTCGTCGAGATAAACAAATTCATCATCCATGAGACCATATGTGCCATCCGTGTAGTCGTGTAAATTTTCTTCTTCATCATAGGTGCCTATGTTTACTAAGAAGGTCACTAGACGCCTATAGTCATCTTGGTCAAAAGGGTAGGATTGTGCAATGGGAGAAACGCTCTCTACTAAGTATGGATCAGACGTGGTCAAGAGACGTATCAGCCATTCTAACTCCTCAAAATTCCTCTCACATGCTAGCGTACCTATCAAATCCCATTCACATGTAATCACTGGAAAGACCATGTGAAATATTTGTGAAAAGTAACGAGGGTACCTCTCACCCAAGGCAGGAGTGGATGACTCTAGCGTACTAGCCATATCTGTACACGCAAATAGATGATGGTTAGAGTGCAAATATTACAAGGGTCGTGTTCTTGTGCATAATTTGGTTTTATGATTTTGTGTTATGGCTCTTGCTCTTTTACTTTTTAATCTTGTTTTTGTGAGTATAAGGCTTTATATATACATTCCCTAAGATTGGAGATTAAGGGGTCAGGGGGAAAGGTTGAGAAGGAAGCAAGTGAATAATGGATGTCCACAAACACTCCCCCCTTCCTTGGGTAGATCATACCGTTTGAAATGATGTCGTCACCCTTTGAAACCAATTGTTCCAGTTGGTAATAGGTGAGGATTTTTGCCAGTAGTTTTCTATTACCCTAGGTGCCTCGTCAAGTTGCAAGGGTGGTAAGGTACTCTCCCAGGATCGAACTTGAAGTGGTTCATCAGGTGATTCTTGAACACTGGGAGGTGTGGATTCTTTTGTAGCTTCATGGAGGTCCACTACTATAGATGGAGGCTGTGTAGAAGCTTTTACCTCTATGGATGTATTACATGAGGAGCTAGAAGCTTCATGGAACTCCCCCCTTCCTAAGCTAGGTGGAATAAATTGGTTTTGCCTTGGAGCCCAAACTAGCTCTGGACTAGGTGTGTAGCATTCTGTGATCTTTCCCTTCCCACGGTCTGCCATTGGCTTTAGCGTTACACTGTTTGACTCATATGGGTTTGTTGTCGATAGGGAAGGACACATTTTACGTTTAGGTACCCAAATTTGCTCATTTCCATCATAGTAGCCTTGGGCTTCTAATAGTTGTTTTGGAATCCATCGTGATTTGGTCTTGAATCTCCTAGGGCGCGCTCTTGGTTTTCCCGGGAAATTTATTCTTGGAATGGATGGGAGGGTTGAGGTAGTTGGAAGTAAGGCCTTGGGGACCCATTGATATGTACTCTTAGGTCGTGCAGGTTGAGTACTTGCAATATTACTGCTTGCTGCAACTACAAGTGTTGAAGTGCTAGGTTCATGGGTAGCCAGCAAAGACAAGTTAACCACCTTGGCTTGTGAATGTTGGCTATCCTTCAATTTTGCTAGAGTTTGCAATGTAGGTGACTTTGCTTGAATGATAGGGGTAAGAGTCGGTGGTCGCGTCGTGACACTACCAGTATCCCAATCAATAGTGCATTTGGTTGCCAACATCCACGTGCGTCCCAGGTTTACGTTGCCTTCCATGGCTCCCGCGGGCATGACTAGAAACCTCTGCACTATGCTTCCATTGTCATAGACAACAGGGGTTTGAAGGACTTCAAGAATAACAGTTTTCTTTTTATTAATGCCCTTGACTTGCATCGTACTCGGGGATAGGGTCGGTTTCCCTAATTGACACCAAACTCCATAGGATAACAAATTGTGTTTAGCTCCCGTATCTAATAAGGCATTGTATAGTACTTTCCCATAGGGGCTATTTAGCTCAATTGGGTATCGTAGGGGTGGCTCAGATTCTAATGAGTCGTCATCTGTGTCCTCGAAAAATGCTTGCATGATTCCCAGATTAACCTCTCGTTGGAGTCTAAGACGTTGTTGTCGTTCTCGAGCCTCAACTGTTGCCTGGATTTTTTTAAGCTCTGCTTGTTCCTTGGCAGCCTTCTTTTGATGGATGGCTTGCAACTCTTCCTGGCTTAGAGGATCATAATATCTTTTGAATTTACTCTCATTAAGGAATCCAATGGTTTCAACTCCATCTAGAGTCTCCACACGAATGGTACCTTGCGGGGTAATTTCACACACTCGATATGGTCCCTTACCAGTGTATTTCAATTTCTATTTTCATTACATACCCCGTACATAAGAACTTTATCACCAACCTTGATGTCTTTATCCTTTAAATGGCTATCAAACCACTTCTTTCTCCTATCCTTCTCCACTAGAGCATTTCGCACAGCTAATTGCCTCTCTTCATCTAGCCTTTCCAGGATATATAATCGCTCCACTAAGGGGTTACCATCCCAACCTTCTTGAGAAGCTACTCGAAGACTAGGAATGACAAACTCCCATGGCATAACTGCTTCTTGGCCATACACCATCTTAAACGGTGTGCAATTAATAACAACTTTATACGCAGTACGATAAGCCCATAAAGTTGATGTAAGCTTTAGGTCCCAATCAGTGCGATGAGCCTCGACTGTCTTTGTCAAAATGGAGATGAGAGTTTTGTTGGTACTCTCAGCTTGGCCATTTGCTTGGGGATAATACGGTGTAGACTTGTGGTGAGATATCATTGACGTGTGATAATGTTCTCAAAGAGGAACTTAGCTGTTGTTTTTGCATCCGCCTTTCGTGTTGCTTTTGCTTCAGCCCATTTGGTTACATAGTCTGTAGCCACAATGATATATCGTGATTGCGTGTTACGTGCAGCCGGACTAATCGGTCCTACAAAGTCTAAGCCCCACTTTTCAAATGGTTGGGTTACCTTGATGGGATGTAGAGACATCCTATCACTTCTTTGTGTCTTCTTGAAGCGTTGGCATTCATCACATCCCTTTGCGAAAAGTGATGCATCTTTAAACAGAGTGGGCCACCAATAGCCTGACTGTAAGATCTTTCGGGCAGTCAAGTTTCCTGAAAAGTGACCACCAGCTACGCCCATGTGTGCCTCTTGTAGAATATATAAACACTCATCCTCACGGGCACATCGTCTAAGAACATCATCTTTTCCTCTCTTATAGAGAGTTCCAGCCAGTAAGCAATAGGGTTCGTATTCCTTGATTAATTTTCGAGATATATCTTTTCGCAGTTCTTTGGGTGGAAAACCATTAACTAAGAAGTTAACAATCTTTTCACTCCATTCAGGCATTGTCTCAACAATGAACAAAGGAGTATCACGCAATTCATCATCAACCCCCGTAGAAGCTTCGCCATTAGGGATACAAGATAAATGATCTGCCATGACATGTTTCCTCCCAGGCCTCACAACAACGGTGAAGTCAAACTCAAGAAGAATTAACAACCATCGTGTAATTCGACCTGTGGAACACGGCTTGTTTACCAAATATAGCAATGCTTGATGATCAACATAAAACACAAACTTGGTAGCAAGAAGGTAATAGCGAAATTTCTTTACTGCGTAAATCATAGCTAGACCTTCGCGCTCTGTAGTAGTGTAGTTCATCTCGGCATCATTTAATTGCGACTTGCAAAGCTAATAGGGTAGTCCAATTTATGTTCTCCTGGTTGAGTTAGAACACACCCAATAGCAAAATTTGATGCATCAATATGCACATGAAAAGGTACATTCCAATCGGGTGTTCGCAGGATTGGAGCACTTGTTAGGGCCTTCTTTAATAACTCATAAGATTGATGACATTCTTCCGTCCAATGAAACTCGATAAGAAGCTTGTACAATGGACACGTTATCTAGGCAAAGTTTAAAATAAATCTTCGATAATAACCAACATGGCCCATAAATCTTTGAACTCCTTTATAGTTCGTAGGTGGTGGCAAATCGACAATGGCTTTAATCTTACTCTCATCTGTGGATATCCCGTTCTTGGACACTATATGCCCTAGAATGACTCCATGCTTAACCCAAAATTGGCATTTGAAAGGGTTCAATGAGATGCGATAAAATCTGCACCTTTCAAATATTTTTCGTAGATATAACAAATGCTTCTCCCAAGAAGAATAAACACAAAGGTCATCTAGGAAAGCTTCACAAAACTCCCTTAGAAATTCTTTAAATGCAGTGTTTATTAATCGTTGGAATGTAGCAGGGGCATTTGTTAAGACAAAAGCCATAACACGAAATGCAAACACTCCAAGCTCTGTGATAAAAGCAGTTTTAGCTTGGTCCTCTAATGCAATTGTGATTTGATTGTAACCAGAGTACCCATCTAAAAATCTATAAGCTTCCTTGCCCGCAACTCTTTCAAGCACATGTTCTGAATATGGCAAGGGATAATGATCTCTCCTAGTGGCTGCATTAACTTTCTTGAGGTCCACGCACACTCTTAGTTTCCCATTCTTTTTTGGCACAATGACTATTGGAGAAACCCATTCTGAGTGCTCAATAGGGAATATGAATCCACATTGGATAAGTTTTTCAATCTCCTCTTGTACAATCTTGGCGTACTTAGGATTCATTGGATAGGGTCGTTGCTGGACGGGTTTAGCAGTGTTGATCATGGGAATTGTATGTTGCACCACAGAAGGTGGAACGCCCTTCATGTCATGATATGTCCAAGCAAAGATATCCTTGTATTCCTTGAGGAGATCCTTAAGTATAGCCTCTTTAGTTTTGGTAAGGTCTTGAGCAATAAAGACCGGTTTAGACTCCTCACCTGGTTCTGCTAATTCTATCTCTTTAACTACCGCTGGATCATCATAGACTCCACTGCTTCCATTGGTAGGTATTTGTTGGGCTTTGGCATACACAACCTTTCGCTCCCCCGTGGTATAAGATTTAAAATGTTTAGGAGCCGTATGTAAGTCAGCAGGCTCTTGTCCTGACGGAGAGCTTTCTTTTAGTTCTGCCTCCTTTTGTTGTTGTGCTAACTCTCGGTTTTGACGTCTTCTTATAGTTCGACTCAATTTCGGCTCTGTAACCTCCAATTGAGCGAGGTCAATGGGTCGCGGGCTGCACCACATGACACTCTGGAGATGTTCACCCCAATTGTCTACTAGCTTTCGATGAGCATCACATGCCCCTAGATAGCTAAGCCATTATGCAGTAGATCTTTCCTTGTTTATCCTAGCTCTCACATTTGCTCGATATCGTCGTCTCTTATATGACCTTTGTTTCTTGTTAAGGTTTTGATTTTGGTAAATGTTTGAACTCGACTCGCTTGATAGGTCTTCGCTTGTATCTTCTTCACTCTGATATAAATTACCATAGATGGTCGTACTAGACCTTGAGTGTTTAGTTTCTATACTTGGCTCACTCGATGTTTCCTCAGGTTCTGAATCCATTTCTCCCTGAGATTCCGTCTCTGATGTGTATTGGCCTGAAGCTTTTGAGGAATCATCGGTTTCACTCTCAGGTAGGTGTGCCTCTTTCTTATCATCGGATGTTACATGCGCTACACCTAACATGTTTACTGGTGCAATGTGTGGTATCTCTTCCCCATCTGGTGTTACCCAGGTTGTTCCTCTAGCTCCCCATGTATCTATAGTTGCCGCTAGGTGTACCCAATCGACATTGTCTGACTCAGCCATTCCGGGTAGGATATCCATATAAGGAGAGTTCTCCCTAATATCCGTGTCTTCATTACACGTGTAACAATACTGTAATGGAGCTGAGCGAATTGTTGTGTCTGATCGATTATCAATGATGAATTTATTTCCTAGAGGATGCGTTCGACCACTTAAAAGATCAACTCGAATGACCGAGTCTTGGAACTGTAAGTAGACGTGGTTTTTGGACCAGTCATGCACCATTTTTGCTTCCCTCATGAATGGACGCCCTAAGATCATCTCAAATGACATAGGATGCTTGGAAAAATCCATAACAATGAAAGTCTGCCTTACCTTGTGTCCCAAGATCTTGATCCTGAGATCCTTTAGCATTCCAATAGGCGTAACAATAGATCCATTAGCCATTTTTACCACTACGCTTGTGGCTTCATAGTGAGGTCGCCCCATAGACTCCCAACAACTCTTTGTCACCATGCTGACTCCCGTACCACCGTCAAGGACTCCCTTTACAGTTAATCCTTTAGTAGTGATTGGTAGAGTAGCATTAGATTCATCACCTTCAAAGTATTGCCCAAACTTGTTAACGGGTACTTCAATTACAGATTCATGTCCCGCTAGGTCAGATGGTGGTGCTAAATGTTCCTCATCATTCATTACCGAGTCAGGTTTGTTCATATGTGCAAACTGTGGTAATCCGGCCTGTAATTCTCCATTGAGGAAGGCTCGAAGAGCTGAGACTATCTCGGGGTCTTTATATAGTTTGGACATGATGGTGGTTCTAACTTCTGAAGACATGAAATCCATCAATTTGGCAACATTTAATGGCATCTTGTGGGACGTAGGACCCTGAAAAGAGAATGGTGAAGATGGAATCTCCACTTCCTCAAGGGGGTCGGGCATTCCCTCATTGAACATTCTCTCTAGTAGGAAAGGTATGTGTTCACTTTCAGATGTCCTACCCTCACTCTCTTCCCGAATGATACTGGGTATAGCTAACGGCCTCTAGTTCTTGTGAGGTTGAACTTGTGTGGGAAACACTGTGTCCAACATCTGGATATGTTTGGGTTCAGGTTCTAATGTTCATTGAGTTTCTTCCACCAAACCCCTCAGTTGTTGGACTCGTTCAATTTCCACTGTTGGGTTTGGATAGGTTCCAATCTTTCTCTTGCAATCCTCATTTTTTGCCTCTCGTGGCTTATCTTGGGGGTTCGCAACTGGGTGGTTTAACTTTGAATACTCTTTCGGTGTTCGTCGTAAGTCCCTCTCGTGATCCTCCTCACTGGCTTTTTCCTTTGTAGTAACAGTTTTGGTCTCCGTGGTCTCTATCGAATCTGAGTCATCCTCAAGGTCATTCATATACACGGGATCCTCTCCTATCCCTATGTTAGTCTTTGAACTAGGTTTTGAGCTAGAAGCATTAAGGGATTTCTTTCTTCGTGTTTTCTTCTTTCTCGCTCGGCCAATGGATGCAGCATCTCTCTCTTCAAGGATGTAATTTTTCTTTTGGAGCATCGACCGTGTGAGTGCATTCATTGGTGCTATGTTTATAGTTGGTGGTGTCTCATCAACAATCTCTATTATGTTCAATGGTGTGATTTTCGGTGCGTTTGGATTGTTAGGACACTGTGCGATCAAATGATCTATGCCACAACGATTACAAGTGAGTATTGGCATTGCCAATGCATTCCCTTGACTTGTTTGCATTAGTGCAGCATTCTTTTGCATTCTAATGGGGCACTCAGCTACTCGATGTGGTCCACCACATTCGTAGCACTGAAGAGGTGGTCTCCTAGTAAAACTATTAATGTTTTGGCCTCTTGATGCTAGCGCAGTATCTTGATATACCGGTTTGATTAGTCCCCAATGGTCTTCCATATAGTACATGGGACACTCCTCAAGCATGTCGACTCCATAGGTGATACTAGAGTCTATGTCCTCTTCGCAATCTACATAAGTACTAGATGACTCGCAACCTATTTGGTTCATAGGTGTAACTCTTGGATGAGGGGGTTGCGATCCTAGCACTGGAGGTGGCAATGGTGTGGTTTAGACCACATTTTGGGTTCTAGGGACCATGTGCTGTAATGGCAACTGTTGCTCCATGGATGGGGTAGGCATCAATGCAGGAACTTGAGGTGAGTCTGCCCAAGATATAGGCGGTCTATTTTCCATGATGCGTTTAAGCATTAGGCAATCCGTCGCTTGATGGCCATACCTACCACACGCGTTACAAGTCCCGTTAAACTTTACTCTGAAAGTAGGGCATTCACTCGTAGTATGTGGGCCCAAGAAAATTGAGCACCATTGCTGCTCCCTTCTTGGATACATATGAGTGTTTTGTGGAGCACGATTACCCCTAAGGCTTTCTTGGATGGCGTTTGTGAGATCTGCCAAAGTCATCTCAGATATCGTTTGCTCTTTCACGATTGGCTTTATCTTCATTGGCTCATGCCCTGATGCTTGCGAGCTACTAGACTTCGGCTTGGCAGACACTCTTTCTCCTGCAATCATCAAATTATCCTCCAATTGGATTGCATTCATGGTGACTGCTTCCCAAGTAGGGATACCTCTAATGACTAGGCCATTATATATACTTCATGTCGTAGTCCCCTAATGAATCTATCGAGCAATTGGTTGTTGTTGAATCGCTCGTTTGGATTGCATCGAGAATTCAAATTCTTTAGGCGACTAATGAAGTCTCTCACGGATTCACCTTCTTCTCGTTGGGCTTTCTGGATGTATTCTTTTAAGAACAGTCTCCTAAGAGTAGAGTAGATCGTTTTCTCTTCTACTCTTAAGGTTCTATACCAATCTCCAGCCTTTCCGCTTAGGGTCAAACTCAAAGCCTTACACTTATGTAGCTCATTGTGCTCTTCCAAGGAATCGCACACATGTTCAAAGACTTCCATATGCTTTCTAGCATCTCCGTCTCCACTGAATTTCTTTGTGAGCTTAGCTACTTGAACTGCCTTGCTCCTAGGCTCTCTATCAGGTGCACTACGCATGTTTTCCGCAATAGAGCGTCCGATAGTTTGAGAAAATGCTGCCAAATCTCCTATTTGAGCAGGTATAATGGGTGTATGTGCTTCTGGAACCACATGTGAGATGGGAGTTTGCCTTGGCCTTGGCATACGCACGGCTCTTGGGTCCCATATTTCGTATGGTGGTGTACCAGACGGTGGTCCAAAGTTTACAGGCGTGGCCCTAGGCATAGGGGGTGCCTGATATGGCATGTTATTATTAAATGGCATGGCTCCACTTGTATAAGAGCTTGGATAATGCCATTGTGGATTGTAAGCTCTTGGAATAATCGGAGGTGTAGGAGCTACATGAGGCTGAGGTACGACAGGTGCACATGATTGATACATACATGTAGGTATAGTTGGGGGCACTGTGCTACTAGGCATCGGTGCAGTGTTAACAAATAAACTCCATGGTGTACTTCTTGTCATGCTCACCACTGGGATATGCATGGTAGCCGTAGTGTCATTAAGAGAAAGATGAGCTAGATCCGGGAAGGTAAAGCTGCCACTTGTGGGCTCAGATTGTACTGAGGCTCCTGGCGAAACAACATATGGAGGATCAATGGGGCTCACTGAGGGAGTCTCCATTTGTGACAGAGTTGGTTGGTTGGCCTTTTCCGTATCCAAGAATCTCATTAGGCCTGTTGAAGGCATGTTGATCCCTGTGTTCTATCTTTCTAACTCGACAATCCTATGGAGGACATCACAGACTTTCTATTGTTGTTCATCTATGCTAGTAGCACCCGATGTGGATTGTAGAACATCTAACCAACCCACATGATAGGTGTGTCCTGTGTACCGATCAGTTAAAGATTCTGCTTGTAGGTCATACTCCCAATTTTCGTTTAGGAATATCCCATCTAGGCCTGGCGTGCTGGAGGTTTCCCTCAAGGTGGAAGCATTATTGCTCCCCATCGCTTGCCCCTCTGTGACTGCTACCTTGGGAGCACTCGATTGCTCGGCTGGCATGATTGTTGTCATAGGAGCCTTTGATTTCAGGGTTCGACTTTGTTCTAGCCTTCGTAGGTTCTCAATTTCCCTCTCCCTTGTTGCTTGCATATAGCGTTCGATCTCTTGTACTTCGGCAAGACTCCTACCATCGGGTAGTAAAACCTCAGAGGGAGATAGTCCTAAAGGATCAGGAGGTGCAGTGGATGGAACATTCACATGCACACTCTCAAGAAGCATAGGGTCTATTTTAGGTATGAATGACGAATTTACTTCCCCACTCCCTTCATTTATTTCATTAACCGCATGTTCGGAGCGAGTAGCTCTACTAAGGGTCTCTTTTAAGTGGCTAAACACGCTGGACCCGGGCCGTGGGCCCATGGCATGAATGTCTTTACTTGAACTATCAGGGTTTGGTGTAGGATACCCCTCCATGACTTCGTAGTCAGAGGAAGAATCACTAGACGCGATATGAGGATCTTGGGTCGCGCTACCTTGAGTCCCGGCCGAAGGTCCAGAACCTAGGGTGGAGGAATAATGGGTGTCCGCGTAAATGGAGGCACTACCAATATGCTCGTGCTCTAACACTCGTCCAGAGCGTAGGTTCATATGACTTGGATCCCCTAGAAGTGTCAGTGAGGGCCCGTGAAGGCTGCTCACCTAGTAATTTTGGGTGTTTTGCAACCCAAGTCTTTTCTTATTTATTTATTTTTTGATTTTTTGGTCCTTTTTTTCTGACCCAGCTATAGAATAGAACGTATGATAGCTCAAAACGAGCGTCTCGGTCAGAGGGACGTGCCGTGCTTTACAGCCCTTTGTTTGGTCACTTTATGCTCTCGAAATCCCTAAAACCGTCAATTTCTAGTAGGGAACTAGGCCCAAATTAGAAAGTCTAAGGGTGCAAGTGGGAAGAGAAGGGAGGAGAGTGGAGGACCTGCCCCACATGCTCTCATTCCCTCTTGAGGGGGTAGGGTATATATATAAGAGTGACTCAAGTACATATCATAAGACTGAGGATTGAGGCCTCGGCCTGGGCTTGGGCTTGGGCTTGGGGAAATGATCCCGATCCCGATCAAAATTTTAGTGTAGCCCCCCAGTCACTCATGCTTAAATATTAATTTTAGTGTAGCCCCCCAGTCACTCACGCTTAAATATTTTCGGTTTTTTTTTTTTTTTTAAAGGCGATGACCGCGCGCGGTTTAGGTGACCCTTTCTTGGCCACACACACTGTCACCTACCTAACCTCCCAGTCAACAGCTCACAACTCAGAGACAGCTCACTACCTTATCTACTTACTAACAATGCTGCTAACTACTGACTAATCTGTTAATTGCTTACTGACAGTGAGCTAACTGTCCACCTACTTCCTCTCTCACTACCTTACTGTGCAAAGACTGTGTGCAGGCAAAACTTGACAGAAAACTGTGTACAGACTGTGTGCAAGCAGAAATTGCTTACTGCCTTCCTACTTATTCATTCACTGCAAACAAGCTAACGACTACTAATTGTGCAAAGACTGTGTGCAAACATAAAACACAACATTATGCAGAAATCACAGAACTTGCAGACAACACAGAAATTAACAACTTGGAGAAAAACAACTCATTCCTCTTCCTCTTTCTCTTCTTTCCTACTACAAACAACTCATAGGAGAAGCACAAAGTGCCTCTTGGGCTTAGTGCAGGGCGATTCCCTGGCAGCGGCGCCAAAAATGTGCGCTCCTTACCGCACTGTCGAAGCAAGGGACTTGCCGATACACCGTGTGCGAGCCACAAATGGCTCCAAGCACACAACAAGACTAATCTAGCAAGCTCAAGAGAGCAAAGGGTGTGTCACTCACCGCTCTATGCTCGCCTTCGTGGTGGATTTCTCGCCGGGATGAAGAAGAAGCTGCAATCGTGCCGCGCTCAACCGCTTCGCCGCCGTCGTGCCTTCGTAATGATCGATCGCACACACACTCTCCCTCTCTCTCTCTCTCTCTCTCACATACACACACACACACACACACACAAGGAGGTGAAGAAGAAGAAGATGGAGATGGAAATGGAGTAAGAGCACTCTTCTATTGCACAAATGAGAGAATAAGTCAATTTTAGGTTTAGTTGGCTTTTATATGAGCTCACCCCATTCACACTTAGGCGCCCATGCTTAGCCCACTAATCCCTTGAATGTCCCGGTTAGAGTGTGCCTCTCATCGGCGATCACTCTTACCCTTTTCCTATTGGACTGACAAGCCCGGTACCTGACTCTACCAAATACATAATACATGTCCGTCGTAGGTGATGGGGTGTCCGTGAGCCGTGAGGGTTAACAGTGTTCCACGTCAGCTTCCTCAAACCCTATATTCCTAACCCTGATCAATTTTAGGATTCAGATCAGATAGTCATGCTAGCACAAGGAGTTCACAAACTCCAACCTGACTATGTACTTGAAACAAGGGAAAGGAAATTACGCAACATAACTATCACGGAGCATCTAGTAAAGTGGAAGGATTACCTTGAAGAAGATGCAACTTGGGACGACGAACCAACGCTCATAAAAGACTACCTAAACACATTCATGAGATGAGGACATCTCAAATTTTTCACGTTGGGGAGGTTGTAAGGTCTCTGATCCCGATCAAAAAGAGCACCCTTGTACCATGTAATGAATATAATGGAATAAGTTACTATTTTTAGCAGTTTTTAAAATTCTGTCAGTGCCATGATGTTTAGAATTTTTTAAAGCTTCGAAATGTGAATTAAAATAATTTTTGTAAAAAAAGATAGCAAGTTTTTGGTCACCCGACCCATCCGGTTTTGATCATCTCGAAAAACTGCACCCGTACCCCAAATTTGAAAAAAATGCATTTTCGGTCCCCGGGGGCTGCTAAATATGGCAGGTAATCGAGCCAGTACCTCTTAGTTAGAGCTTCGTATAGCAATTTTCGGCATCAAAATCCGACTCGTATGACCCGTTTTAGCCTAGAACCAAATTTCCTAAAAATTGTCCAGGGAGGTACCAGGGGCCCGAGGCTGTGTGGGAACAGGTTCCAGCCCACTCCAGACCAGCTTTAGCAGCTAGGGGGCGCCCTCTTGCCTTGTGGGAGTCCTGGGAAAGCTGCCAAGCCAGTAACTAAGTCTCAAAACCAGCCAACCTGACACTTGGTGGGTAGGGGAACTGGACTTGCCAATGCAGAGACTGAGTGCTCCTTCAGATGCTTATAGCAGCACAAATCGATTTTCAGCTTGTAGGAGCCTATTTAAAGACCTGCACATATACACACACACACACACACCCACACACACATATGCTCACACACACACACACACACAGTGCATACACACACACCTACACACACTGGGAAGGTGCTGCCGGTTCACACACTTTTTGAAGGAGAAGCAAGGAGGGAGGTGCTATTGAATTCTTTCCTCAAGAAGCTCGATTAGATCAGAGAATCGAGAACATTATCAGCCCTTAATCACGGTAACCACGGTTTAATTAATGCCATCTGTAAATTCTTTTCTCTACCATCCAAATTCCTCGTCTATTATGCTTATTCCTAGTCGTAATTCTCTATAATTACTCTCTAAATTCTCTTTAACCGTATTCTATTATGTAATCATCATTTCATAGTTGAATTATCAGCCATTCATCACTCTCGATTAATGATTAGTGCATAATTATTAGAATTTTCCCTCTCTAGGTAGCATAGTAATTAATCGATAAGCTAGTAATTGTGTAGATTGAAGAGAATCACTCTTTCTATCACCCATTAATTTTTTAACTAAATTAAATTCATTTCTTTTATGCCTTAAGATGTAATTAAGGAAAAATTAATCTGTCATTAACTCTCTATGAGTTGACTTTCCTCACACATATGCATAAGGTAAATCTGCATCATCTAGTTGCTAGGAAAGAGATTAATCATACTTAATTCATCTCTCTGGTAATTCCCTTAGTGAAATGCTAATTATTCTTAATCAGGTAAGCCGAGTAATTATCTTTAGAGCCGGTTCCCATAGGATTATGTGTCATCCATAATGATTACTATATGGAAAATTCTAAACCTCGCATATAGGAGCGATTAATTTATGTTGCTAATCTACCTATTGAATTGTTATGATTCTTGCGAACGTTAGCTCTTTCTCCAAGCTAATTAATTAAATAAGTGAGAAAAATGGCTCCGGTTAAGAGAACTCGCTTCGGTGGTGCCCATGATCGCGAGGCGGGAACCAGCAATGTCAACAAGAAGGGGAAAGGTCCCATGGAGGAACAAATACCAGCCATCTCACGGGCCATCGATGAAGAAATGGAAGAGGTAGGTCATATTTTCGTTCAAGTTGTTTAAATTAACATTACATACGTTAGTTAGGAATACACATATCCCCAAACATGTTGGAGAAATCCGACGGAAACCTCGGCATTGAATTCATTGTACATTAAGTCCTAAAGTAGGACGGTAATGCTTGATGGGTATGCTGTTTGAAAGA